>NC_083883.1:14695697-15005697 GCF_032452875.1 Bos javanicus
CACATTAAGGACTTTTTCTTGACGAGCGCCTGATAAACTCAGGCTGCCCTCCCCATCTTCTGGAAATAGTGAGAAAAGAGCAAGAGTATTAACAGGCTTATACCCAACATATACTACAATTGTGAAATGTTTATTTCTGCTTAAGCCTGAGACTGGGAATATTGAGTGATAGTCACTCCAGAAAATAGAGCAACAGAGGAGCCAGCTCACCTGCAAGCTTCATTCTTACCCTTGGCTTTCAATCCCTGATGCATCCCACCGTCTCCCCATTAGTGAGTGTGAAACATGGTCAGCATCGCTGTTCCCTAGCCTTTTGACAATGTATTGTTTGTCCTTCTTACTTAAATAAATAAAACAAAGTAGACATTTTTCTTCAATAAATAGGATTCGATAGATGGAAACCACTGGTGGGTAACATAGTGGTTACTATTTATTGGAAATAATGAAAAATTTCACACAGATACAATGAGAAAGAAGCTGAACATTATGGATTCTTAACTAACCTTGGTGTTTTTCTAACCATGAAATTAACTTGGAGTGCTTCTGTCTATGGGGTCGCACAGAGTCGGACACGACTGAAGCGACTTAGCAGCAGCAGCATAAATAAAACACATTGGTTTACTAATGACAGGTATTCAGAAAAACCAGAGCATTAACTGATGTCAAAAACAAAATAAGGGACCCTGCAAAAGAAGTCTGAAGATTGCATTTTGCAAATTGCCTGAGTAATCAAATGCAGTAGAACATTTATACTTCATAGAAATACAATGGTTGAGGAAATGAGCAGATTACTTGGAAAGAAGATGCTTTGCTCAGATAACTGTTACACTATTAACAGAGTGAGAATTTAGGATTTCCTTATAAATGTTTTCCAAAGAGATTTCAAATTTATCAAATTTATTTCACTAAATAAAAATCTCGTTAATTGAATTTAGCTGATATCACATTTTTTTTTAATTCTCAGAAAAAAACCGGTATGGAGAATTCTGTGACATTTAGCTTTATTAATTGCAAAGTTAAAATGATTATACAATGATAATTGTACAATGATCATACAATGATCATGCAATATAATGATTATACAATGATTATAAAATGATAAAGATTTTCAAGCTCATCTATATATATATATATATATATATATATATATATATATATATATATGAAACATTTGGAGAAAAGAATTGTGCCACAGAGTGTTAAGCAATTTCTTGGTAAAGATGATAATATGATAATTTAGTCAGAATAATGTGGCAAAGATTTTCTGACTAAAAATAGAGAAATGAACTTATTACAGTAAGGATAGCAATGTCTTTGTACATTTTCTATTCCTCTCTAGCCCTCACTCCTTACAATCATTTTCTCTACCTCACCTAGTCTGATCTCAGTATTTAAATGTTTATCTGTATTATGCTATTGTGCACTTGTTTTTAAGGGCAAACATCCTCTCAAAACTCACTTCCAATGCGGAAGTGGTTTATTATGACCTAGTAGAATTCTTAAACAAAAGAAAAACAAAAGCATACTAAGAAAATGTACAAAACTAATACAATATTGTAAAGTTTAAAAATAAAATTAAAGTTTAAAAAAATGTACAGAATTGCAATTAAACATTTTTTAAAGCACTGTTTTTTTTTTTTTATCATTTTTCTGCTTTCTTTTGTTGAAAAAATTTAATTTCCTAATTCAAAGTTTTAAATGACTGCTTTAAATGCAAATCATAATCAAGGTTATTATATATATATCTGTACATACATGTAGGAGCAATTAAAGTGAAAGTCACTCAGTTGTGTCTGACTGTTTGGGACACCATGGACTATACAATCCATGAAATTCTCCAGGCCAGAACACTGAAGTGGGTAGACTTTCCTTCTCCAGGGTTCTTCCCAACCCAGGGATTGAACTCAGGTCTCTCACATTGCAAGCGGATTCCTTACCAGCTGAGCCACAAGGGAAGCCCAGGAAAAATTAAAGCATGGAGTCAAATTAACATAGGAAAAAGTTAAAAGCAACTAACCTCAGATATGCAGATAACACCACCCTTATGGCAGAAAGTGAAGAGGAACTAAAAAGCCTCTTGATGAAAGTGAAAGTGGAGACTGAAAAAGTTGGCTTAAAGCTCAACAGTCAGAAAATGAAAATCATGGCATCCTGTCCCATCACTTCATGGGAAATAGACAGGGAAACAGTAGAAACAGTGTCAGACTTTATTTTTCTGGGCTCCAAAATCACTGCAGATGGTGACTCCAACCATGAAATTAAAAGATGCTTACTCATTGGAAGGAAAGCTATGACCAACCTAGATAGCATATTCAAAAGCAGAGACATTACTTTGCCAACAAAGGTTCATCTAGTCAAGGCTATGGTTTTTCCGGTGGTCATGTATGGATGTGAGAGTTGGACTGTGAAGAAGGCTGAGAGCCAAAGAATTGATGCTTTTGAACTGTGGTGTTGGAGAAAACTTTTTTTTTTTAATTTTTAAACTTTACAAATTGTATTAGTTTTGCCAAATATCAAAATGAATCCATCACAGGTATACATGTGTTCCCCATCCTGAACCCTCCTCCCTCCTCCCTCCCCATACCATCCCTCTGGGTCATCCCAGTGCACTAGCCCCAAGCATCCAGTATCATGCATCGAACCTGGACTGGCAACTCGTTTCATACATGATATTATATATGTTTCAATGCCATTCTCCCAAATCTTCCCACCCTCTCCCTCTCCCACAGAGTCCATAAGACTGTTCTATACATCAGTGTCTCTTTTGCTGTCTCGTACACAGGGTTATTGTTACCATCTTTCTAAATTCCATATATATGCGTTAGTATACCATATTGGTGTTTTTCTTTCTGGTTTACTTCACTCTGTATAATAGGCTCCAGTTTCATCCACCTCATTAGAACTGATTCAAATGTATTCTTTTTAATGGCTGAGTAATACTCCATTGTGTATATGTACCACTGCTTTCTTTATCCATTCATCTGCTGATGGACATCTAGGTTGCTTCCATGTCCTGGCTATTATAAACAGTGCTGCGATGAACATTGGGGTACACGTGTCTCTTTGAATTCTGGTTTCCTCAGTGTGTGTGCCCAGCAGTGGGATTGCTGGATCATAAGGCAGTTCTATTTCCAGTTTTTTAAGGAATCTCCACACTGTTCTCCATAGTGGCTGTACTAGTTTGCATTCCCACCAACAGAGTAAGAGGGTTCCCTTTTCTCCACCCTCTCCAGCATTTATTGCTTGTAGACTTTTGGATCGCAGCCATTCTGACTGGTCTGAAATGGTACCTCATAGTGGTTTTGATTTGCATTTCTCTGATAATGAGTGATGTTGAGCATCTTTTCATGTGTTTGTTAGCCATCTGTATGTCTTCTTTGGAGAAATGTCTATTTAGTTCTTTGGCCCATTTTTTGATTGGGTCATTTATTTTTCTGGAGTTGAGCTGTAGGAGTTGCTTGTACATTTTTGAGATTAGTTGTTTGTCAGTTGCTTCATTTGCTATTATTTTCTCCCATTCTGAAGGCTGTCTTTTCACCTTGCTAATAGTTTCCTTTGCTGTGCAGAAGCTTTTAAGTTTAATTAGGTCCCATTTGTTTATTTTTGCTTTTATTTCCAATATTCTGGGAGGTGGGTCATAGAGGATCCTGCTGTGATGTATGTCAGAGAGTGTTTTGCCTATGTTCTCCTCTAGGAGTTTTATAGTTTCTGGTCTTACGTTGAGATCTTTAATCCATTTTGAGTTTATTTTTGTGTATGGTGTTAGAAAGTGTTCTAGTTTCATTCTTTTACTGGTGGTTGACCAGATTTCCCCACACCACTTGTTAAATAGATTGTCTTTAATCCATTGTATATTCTTGCCTCCTTTGTCAAAGATAAGGTTTGCAAATGTGCGTGGATTTATCTCTGGGCTTTCTATTTTGTTCCATTGATCTATATATTTCTGTCTTTGTGCCAGTACCATACTGTCTTGATAACTGGCTTTGTAGTAGAGCCTGAAGTCAGGGAGGTGATTCCTCCAGTTCCATTCTTCTTTCTCAAGATCGCTTTGGCTATTCGAGGTTTTTTGTATTTCCATACAAATTGTGAAATTATTTGTTCCAGCTCTGTGAAGAATACCGTTGGTAGCTTGATAGGGATTGCATTGAATCTATAAATTGCTTTGGGTAGTATACTCATTTTCATTATATTGATTCTTCCAATCCATGAACATGGTATATTTCTCCATCTATTAGTGTCCTCTTTGATTTCTTTCACCAGTGTTTTATAGTTTTCTATGTATAGGTCTTTAGTTTCTTTAGGTAGATATATTCCTAAGTATTTTATTCTTTCCGTTGCAATGGTGAATGGAATTGTTTCCTTAATTTCTCTTTCTGTTTTCTTATTATTAGTGTATAGGAATGCAAGGGATTTCTGTGTGTTGATTTTATATCCTGCAACTTTACTATAGTCATTGATTAGTTCTAGTAATTTTCTGGTGGAGTCTTTAGGGTTTTCTATGTAGAGGATCATGTCATCTGCAAACAGTGAGAGTTTTACTTCTTCTTTTCCAATTTGGATTCCTTTTATTTCTTTTTCTGCTCTGATTGCTGTGGCCAAAACTTCAAAAACTATGTTGAATAGTAATGGTGAAAATGGGCACCCTTGTCTTGTTCCTGACTTTAGAGGGAATGCTTTCAATTTTTCACCATTGAGGATAATGTTTGCTGTGGGTTTGTCATATATACCTTTTATTGTGTTGAGGTATGTTCCTTCTATTTCTGCTTTCTGGAGAGTTCTTATCATAAATGGATGTTGAATTTTGTCAAAGGCTTTCTCTGCTTCTATTGAGATAATCATATGGTTTCTATTTTTCAATTTGTTAATGTGGTGTATTACGTTGATTGATTTGCGGATATTGAAGAATCCTTGCATCCCTGGGATAAAGCCCACTTGGTCATGGTGTATGATCTTTTTAATGTGTTGTTGGATTCTGATTGCTAGAATTTTGTTAAGGATTTTTGCATCTATGTTCATCAGTAATATTGGCCTGTAGTTTTCTTTTTTTGTGGGATCATGTCAGGTTTTGGTATTAGGGTGATGGTGGCCTCATAGAATGAATTTGGAAGATTACCTTCCTCTGCAATTTTCTGGAAGAGTTTGAGTAGGATAGGTGTTAGCTCCTCTCTAAATTTTTGTAGAATTCAGATGTGAAGCTGTCTGGACGTGGGCTTTTGTTTGCTGGAAGATTTTTGATTACAGTTTCAATTTCCATGCTTGTGATGGGTCTGTTAAGATTTTCTATTTCTTCCTGGTCCAGTTTTGGAAAGTTGTACTTTTCTAAGAATTTGTCCATTTCTTCCACGTTGTCCATTTTATTGGCATATAATTGTTGATAGTAGTCTCTTATGATCCTTTGTATTTCTGTGTTGTCTGTTGTGATCTCTCCAGTTTCATTTCTAATTTTATTGATTTGATTGGAGAAGACTCTTGAGAGTCCCTTGGACCGCAAGGAGATCCAACCAATCCATTCTGAAGGAGATCAGCCCTGGGATTTATTTGGAAGGAATGATGCTAAAGCTGAAACTCCAGTAATTTGGCTACCTCATGCGAAGAGTTGACTCATTGGAAAAGACTCTGATGCTGGGAGGGATTGGGGGCAAGAGGAGAAGGGGACAACAGAGGATGAGATGGCTGGATGGCATCACTGACTCGATGGATGTGAGTCTGAGTGAACTCCAGGAATTGGTGATGGACAGGGAGCCCTGGCGTGCTGTGATTCATGGGGTCGCAAAGAGTCGGACACGACTGAGCGACTGATCTGATCTGATCTGAAAGCATAAACACAAAAAGATGTCCAGATTTAAAGATAATGATCTGGCAGAGGCATCAATATAGACAATTATTTTATATTAAGATAACATATATACTAGGTTTTAGTAAATTTATTGAGGAAGGAATAATTGTTAATGTCCCCAATAACCTAAAACCAGTCTACAGGTTTAATTTCTTTAGACTATCTATGCAGTTTAAATGTTCTAGATTCCTTAACATTGCTCTTTATGACAGGAGAAACATATGAATCAGTCAAGAGCATTAAGTGTATTTATACTATAGTATCCACTCCAGTACTCTCACCTGGAAAATCCCATGGCTGAAGGAGCCTGGTAGGCTGCAGTCCATGGGGTCGCTAAGAGTTCAGACATGACTAAGCGACTTCACTTTCACTTTTCCTTTCATGCATTGGAGAAGGAAACCGCAACCCTCTCCAGTGCTCTTGCCTGGAGAATTCCAGGGACGGGGGAGCCTGGTGGGCTGCCCTCTATGGGGTTGCACAGAGTCGGACACGACTGAAGAGACTTAGCAGCAGCAGTAGCAACATCATTATATGATGACTAAAATAAATGATAATGATCACAGTGTATCAAGCCCTTCCACATTTAGATGTTTATTCATTATGATTATTGTTATTATTGTTTACCTTTAATGATCATGATAAAATTTTAGAAATTTTTCCCTACTGATGATAATGATGGTTGAGTCTATCTTATTTATTTTTCCTCTAACTATGCCTGGTATCTGACATAATCAAATGTTGGGAGATGATAAGTTTATTGACAGGGAATTGTTTTTTTCTTCAAGCTATAACATCCAATGTAATTTTTTATCATTTGGCTATTGTTTTTCAATTTAGTCTGAACTTACAAAGTTCACCCAAGCTCTTGATTTATTCTATGGTCAGCTATGTTGGTACGTATGTAAGGATGTTATACAGCATAATTAATTGTGACACAAAGAAAGGAAAAGAAAAGGTGATCACATTTTGGAACGTGTCAGTACGAGCTAGGAAGGACTTAACATTTTCCTCATCTTGAGTAATGTAAAAATAAATTTCTTTGACTTTCCACTTCACAACAATGCTGTCTATTATGCTTTGAATTAGTCACCATTTCACGTAACAAATAATACTGCCGCTTTTCCATAGTTTATCAAATACTTTAGATGTTACTTAGTATCATACAGAGTTGCCTCATGAACTTAAGAGCAAATTTCCTACTGTTTTATCTGAAAGTGTAGTATTTTTGATTCATTAACATTGAACTCACAATCAACAGTATACTTGAAAGAAACTTATCTAACTCATATTTTCTTTTCCTCCTAAGCCATCCTGCTCTTTGCAACACTAGAGAACACTTCATTACTATATTTGGGGACTATTTTAAACATAGAAATCATCTAAGAAGCCCCACAAACGTGTGTGAAACATCAGTAAATAGACTGAAAACAGGACACTTCTTTACAATATGAAACGGAAATGATCAGACATAGTGTTGCTTTGTTGGACTTCAGCTGTGAAGCTATAGATCACAACTCACATATTTTGCTACTCTGCATATGTCTGCAAATGACCACAAAAGCCTGGCAGTAATTGTCTTCACTTAACTATATGCAGGTCAGGAAGCAACACTTATAACTGGACATGGAACAACAGACTGGTTCCAAATAGGAAAAGGAGTATGTCAAGGCTGTATATTGTCACTCTGCTTATTTAACTTAAATGCAGAGTACATCATGAGAAACGCTGGGCTGGAAGAAGCACAAGTTGGAGTCAAGATGGACGGGAGAAATATCAATAACCTCAGATATGCAGATGACACCACCCTTATGGCAGAAAGTGAAGAGGAACTAAAAAGCTCTTGATGAAAGTGAAAGAGGAGAGTGGAAAAGTTGGCTTAAAGCTCACCATTCAGAAAACGAAGATCATGACATCTGGTCCCATCACTTCTTGAGAAGTAAATGGGGAAACAGTGTCAGACTTTATTTTTGGGGCTCCAAAATCACTGCAGATGTTGATTGCGGCCATGAAATTAAAGGACACTTACTCCTTGGAAGGAAAGTTATGACCACCCTAGATAGCATATTAAAAAGCAGAGACATTACTTTGCCAACAAAGGTCCGTCTCGTCAAGGCTATGGTTTTTCCAGTGGTCATGTATAGATGTGAGAGTTGGACTGAAGAAAGCTGAGCACTGAAGAATTGATGCTTTTGAACTGTGGTGTTGGAAAAGACCCTTGAAAGTCCTTTGGACTGCAAGGAGATTCAACCAGTTCATTCTAAAGGAGATCAGTCCTGGATGTTCTTTGGAAGGATTGATGCTAAAGCTGAAACTCCAGTACTTTGGCCACCTCATGCGAAGAGTTGACTCATTGGAAAAGACTCTGATGCTGGGAGGGATTGGGGGCAGGAGGAGAAGGGGACAGCAGAGGATGAGATGGTTGGATGGCATCGCCGACTTGATGGACATGAATTTGGGTAAACTCCAGGAGTTGGTGATGGACAGGGAGGCCTGGCATGCTGCGATTCATGGGGTCGCAAAGAGTTGGACATGACTGAGCACCTGAACTGAACTGAACTGAACAACTTTCAGGGAGCAGGTGAATCTGTGAATACTGAAGGTCTGCTGTAGTTTGACTAGAATGGAAGCCTAGGTCAAAGAGTACTTTTTTAAAGTTTGTTTATTTATTGGCGAGCAATCATTTCACAACGCTGTGGTGGCCCCTGCCACACATTAACACGAGTTAAAAAGTGCGTCATGTTGATTTGTTCTCCGTAATCAGTAGTACAAACTCATGCTTTATTGTACATTGTTCCTGTAAGACAGCTTTTGTTTTCAAAGTCTTTTCAAATTAGTTAAAATATCATGTAAATGAAATAGTGCAGGATTTTGGCATTTTTAATACAGAATTTCAATCATATATGAATATTCAGGTTAACAGGGAAAGAAAAAAAAATTACTGGTATTTTGTTTTCATTTTTATGAATTAAGATGATTTACATTTAGTAAAATTCTCCTTTTGTAGTTTATATTTCTGAGAGTTTTGACAAAGTTATACAATCATGTGAACATTATCACAATCAAGATTATGGCAGAGCTCCAACACCATAAAAGGAAAAAAATTGCCCATCTCAGGTTTATTCAACTATCTCCTCCACAGTCCCAAGTATAGATTTATTTTCTGTCTGTATGAATTTTCCTTTTCTAGGTGTCACATAAATGGAATCATAAGGTACATGGCTTTTTCAGTCTGACCATCTTCACTTAGTATTATTTATCTGTGATTCATGTTTAGCAACAAATCATTCTTTTAAATTGCTAGGTATTATTTTCTTGTGTGGATGTACATCAGTTTTATTAATTACCTCAGTAAAGGATATTTGAATGTGGGCATTTACAAACAAAATATCTATAAACACCCATGTACAAGTCTTTGAAAAAGTATATATTTTCATTTCACTGGAGTACAAATACCTAGAAGTGAAATTGCTGGATATGTTTAACATACTTCTGTGTAAAACCCACTTGATCTTTATGTATAATTCTTTTTATACATTATATATTAGATTGCATTGCTAATACTTTTTAAAGGACTTTTGCATCTATGTTCATGACCGATACTAGTCTGTATTTTCCTTTTCTTGTAATTTGTTTTTTTCTGGCTTTGATATTAGGGTAATGTTAACCTCATAGAATTAGGAAGTATTCCCTCTTGTCCTCTGAAAAAGATTGTAGAGGATTTAAATAATTTCTTCCTTAAATATTTGGTAGAATTTACCAGTGAACTCACCTGGATCTGATGCTTTCTGTTTTGGAAGGTAATTAATTATTGATTTAATTTCTTTAAAAGGTAAAGGGCCATTCACATGGGTTGCTTTTTCTTGTGTGAATTTTGACAGATTGTATCTTTCAAGTAATTGGTCCAGTTCATCGAGTCTACCAAAATTGGGGGCATAGACTTATTCATAATATCCTTTTATTATCTTTTTAGTGTCTATAGGATCTGTATTTTCCTTCTCACTAAAGAGCTTCATGTAACATTTTTTTGCAAGGCAGGTCTTCTGGAAACAAATTTACTCATTTTTTTGTTTGTCTGAAAAAGTCTTTATTTCTTCTTCATTTTTGAAGGATAATTTTACAGGCCATAGAATAAGATGTTGGAGTTTCTTCCTCTCAGTACTTTAAATATTTCAGAATATTTTTTCTTGCCTACATGATTTCTGCAGAGAAATCAGTATTATTATTGTTCCTTTATAGATAAAGTGATTTTTTTTTCTTTGCATTTATCCTGCTTGGCATTATGTATGCTCATTGAAGCTATGATTTGTTGTTTGAGATTAATTGGGTGGAATTCTCAATTACTGTTGTTTCAAATATTTCTTCTGTACTTTTCTCTCTTTCTTCTCCTGTTATTGCCATTATGTGCATCTTACAATTTTTGTAGTTGCTCCATACTCCTTGGACATTCTGTTCTGTTTTTCCATGTTTTATTTTTTCCCTCTGCTTTTCTGCTTTGAAGGTTTCTTTTGATGTATCCTCAAGCTCATAGATGCCTCCTTCAACTGTTTCCAGTCTGGTAATAATCCCATCAAAGACATTCATTTCTGTTTCAGTGTTTTTGATCTCTAGCATTTCTCCTTGGTTTTTAGGATTTCTATCTTCCTGATTACATTGTGCCGCTGTTCTTATATGTCTGCTTTATCCATTAAGGCCCTTAGAATAGTAACCATTGATGTTTAAACTCCCAGTCTGACAATGCCAAATCTAGTTCTGATACTTGCTCTGTCTTGTCAAGTTGTTATTTGGCTTTCAGTATGCCTACTAATGTTTTCTTGATAGACGAAAAAGATACTGCTGTAAACAGGCCTTTAATATTGTGATGGTGGAGGTGAATCTCTAGTCTTTAGATTGGTCTTTTTGTGCTCCTATGCCTCTGCTCTGTGAATTGAGCACATGCTTCCCCGTTTCTTTCCAATTCCATTCCCCTTAGGAGGGACAGAGGGGTTAGAGTGGTTTGGAGTTACAGATTTCCCTTCTATGCAGGAAGCTGGCACTGGCACCCAAGCCAATTAGACTGATAAAATCCCTTGTTGTGTTCTGGTTAAAGAGTATTTCTTGATGGAGACCTTGTTGAGAACAGAATGCTCTGATGTATTTCAAAATGGTACCTTTTCCCTTCCCATGATGTGAAGCATGAGGGGACTTTTCTCCAATTTCTCCGACAAGGTTCTCCAAAGTTATTGTGAGAACATTGTCAAGCTTCTGGAGGCAAAACTCACAAATTTATGGGGACCACTGATTATTAGGTCCCTGTATAATTTGGTGACTCAGTGGTAAAGAATCCACCTGTCTATGTAGGAGACCCAGGTTCAATCCCTGAGTCAGGTAGATCTCCTGGAGAGGGAAATGGCAACCCACTCCAGTATTCTTGCCTGGAGAATCCCATGCACAAAGGAGCCTGGTGGACTGCAGTCCATGTGGTTGCAAGGAGTCGGACATGACTCAGGGACTAAACAGCAACAAATATAATTTGTAACTCAGTCTATACACACTGATCCTCCAGGAATTCATCACATATGATTCAGTTTTTCCTTTCTTGGCACTGGTTCCCACGGCAGTCTCTCTTCATGAGTGTCTGCTCCGGTAAGCTGTCAACTGTTTGTCTCTACAGTCTAGGAGGCTGTGGTTTCCTTTGAGTCCTCAATTATTAACAGGTCCAAGAACAGTTGATTTATCAGACTGGACAGCTTTTTATTTGAAGTTGGGAAGGAGGAATAACTTCCAAGCTGTCTGTGTGCAAAACCAGTAACTTCCATGAAAATCCTTTTAAACTTTATTGTAAGGTGTGTGTGTGTGTGTGTCTAAGTATAGTAAACATAGATTTTGTTTTCCTCCTATGTCTGATTATTCCAGTTTATAAATATTCATATGTCTGTTTCTCTGTAGATAATTGCATGCGTTATTTTGTTGCCTTGTAATTTTTTTTTTTTTAATTTTAAGCTGTGCACACTCTCCTGGGAAATTATTTTGAAGAGTCTTCGGGTTTTAGTTTTAAGATAATTTCCACCATAAAGGATTACTCTTTGATATGCCAGGCACCAGGGAGTATTACCTTTCAAGTAATTTATACTTAACTCAGAATTTGTATTTTTAACACCTGGGTTGTGTAAATTTGATCTGCAAGTGCAGGTGAAGATGAGTTTTTTACTTTAACTTCTCAGATGCTCATTTTGCCTTCTAACTTTGTTGACTACCATGCTGACTTTAATATCAGTTCTCTTTGAGTAGGGGCTCAAGAAAATATGTTTCATCAAGTATCAAAAGTGTTTCCTTTTGATGTGTCTCCTTTATTTGGAGGGGTCATCCACCTTGTCATGGTACTGGACTTATATCTAAGTCTCTCATTTTAGACAAACCCAAGAAAGCTAAAGTTCAGTTTTTATAAGACTTGGTAAATATCATCAAAATAATATCTGCTTCTCTGTGTTACTCTTTCATTGAAATTTTAACTTGATATTTTCCTACTGTCTGTCAAGAACTTTGATATTTTTGAGGATATTTTTGGTAGTTCATTTGGTTCAATTTTTGGTCAGAGGGTCAGAGTGGATATCTGAATAGCTCTGCTGCTAGAATCTCCCTTCTGAAGATTGATTCCTTTTTACCTTGTACACTGAGAAGCATATATGCTTTGACTATATCAATAAAGTTTCCGGATTCTTTATACTGTTGATGAAAGTGTTTTGCTTTGGGACATTTTTCTCTGGTTTTCCAGAATTCCTATATTCTAATATTCCTTATGTTGGCATTATGTAGATCTCAGTTCATTACAGTCCGTTTTCTGTCTTTCTTGTAGTCCTTTAGGTGAAGCTAAAGTATTGATCCCTTAACAATATTCTTAGTATTGTTTTCTTTAGAAGGGTATAAGAGGTATATAAGTTTTGAATTCTTGATTTTTTTCGTAAGTACTTAATCTGCTCTCAGATACGCATTGAGAATACTGCCATATATAAGTTCTAGATTCAGAATAGTTTCTCATTTTGAGGGAATTGCCACATTATAATTTTGTGAATATACCTTCCTATATTGCTTATGTCAATCTGATGTCAGATTGTGTGTTTGCCAGTAGCTTTTGTTTCCTCATGAGAAGAGAATTCTATTCTTTTTAGGACTCTTTTTATGATTGATGCAGCTATATATGGACAGTTTGAATTTATTTTATAATTAATCTGTAAAATTAATTTTGAAATTCCTGCATGGCTTAGATAATGATAATACCATAGTAAATGTCTATGTTCCTACCTCATATTTATATTTTTTTCAATTTGTCTTTATGCTCTGCTGTCTAGAAATTTATCTCACTGTTGAGAATATTTTGATTTGTCATTACTTTTTTTTTTACTTTTTTTTTTTTTTGTCATTATTTTTCTAACTTCTCAAATGGTAAAGAATCTGCCTACAATGCAGGAAACCCAGGTTCAATTGCTGGGTCACTAAAATCCTCTTGAAAAGGGAATGGCTACCCACTCCAATATTCTTGCCTGGAGAATTCCATGGACAGAGAACTCTAGTGGGCTACAGTCCATGGGGTCACAAAGAGTCAGACTGAACTATTTTCACTTCACTTGTTTTTCTAACTTCTGGACTTAGAAATTTATTAGTGATCTTTAATCTGTCTTCTCTAATATACTCATTCCAAGGTATAATTTTATTTCAATTCCTGGTTTAGTTGCATCACAAAATTGATATGTTGCATTTTTGCTTTCTTAAAAATATTTTCCAATTTATGTTTCATGCCTATGGATTATCTTTAAGTATTTTATATAGTTTTATATTTCCTTGTTTTCAGAATTTACTAACTTTTTTTCATTTGAAATATCAGGACTTGCTTTATGACTCTGGTTGTAAGCTATTATGGAAAAGTCCATGCACATTTGAGAATAATATATCAGTGTTTGTTGGGAAATACCATGTAGGTAAGTCATATCTTTCAGTTCGCATTTCCTTTTGGAATATGCACAGCTTACTTTTCTGAAAGGTTGTATTTTTATTTGTTTAGGTCTTCTTTATTTCAGTTTTGTCCTCACTCCTAGGACATAGTTCTTAATCCTTGTGTGTACCCTGATGCCTTGAGTATATACCTTAATCTCATTTTTTCTGGACTCTGAAATGAATTGATCAAAGGTCTTCTAGCTTAGCAGGATTTTAAACTCAAAGTTTATTCCCTTCCCTGCTGAAGAGCCATTTATATAACTGAACATTAGAAATTAACTTCTGGGGGAACACACAAGCCTGTTGAACATAATAGTTATTTCATATTTTCCTCCATTCTGTAGGGAAATGGAGCCCCAAGTGCTGACTGAAATGACAGCACTCTAAGCCTTTCTAGAAAGAGGCTTATTTGCTACAAGTTATTTCTATGAGATAGCCGGATGGCATCACTGACTCGATGGACGTGAGTCTGAGTGAACTCCGGGAGTTGGTGGTGGACAGGGAGGCCTGGCGTGCTGCGATTCATGGGGTCACAAAGAGTCAGACACAACTGAGCGACTGAACTGAACTGAACTGATTTCTATTGTGGGCAGCACCAAAAGTCCTTGGTAGCTTTTCAATATTTTTCTTTTGTAATTGTATTTTGAGTATCTTTCATATGTATTATAATAGCAGCTGATACAGGATTCTTTTCCTATGTCAAACCCTCTTATAAACTCTTTAAAGATAAATTCATTTTACCTTTATAAAGATGGGGCCTTTTTTTTTTTTTCTTTTATTGGAGTTTAGTTTTTTTACAAAGTTATGTTAGTTTCTGCTGTATAACAAAGTGAATCAGCCACATGTATACTTTATACCCCCTCTTTGTCACCTCAGAGCATTGGGTAGAGTTCCTTGTGCTGTACAACATGTTCTCAACAGTTATCTATTTTATATATTATTTTTATATATTATACTATATATATTTATAAATAGTATAGTTATCTATTATATATATAGTAGTATATATGTCAATCCCAACCTCCCATTTCATGATATCCCTTCTTTCCCCACTTGTGTCCATATGTTTGCTCTCTGTGTCTGCGTCTCTGTTTCTACTTTGCAAATAGGTTCATCTGTACCATTTTTTCTAGATTCCACATCAATGCATTAATATACAGTATTTGTTTTTCTCTTTCTGACTTCATTCTATATGACAGTCTCTGGGTCCATCCTTGTCTCTATAAATGGCACAGTTTCTTCAATACTGTTATTATAGTTCTTTTAAGAATAAGGAAACTGAGTCAGAAGCAAAATAATATTTCCAGCATCCTAGAACTAGAAATCAGGATCTTGGATTTAGACCTAGGAATGTAGGTGCAGAACACGCATTCTTAGCTACTGTATTTATGTGTCTACCATATGGCCTTGCTAAATATTAAACTGAGTGCCATCAATATCCATGGGTAGTCATTTATTTTGTGTCATGAAGTGACAAAAATAATCTCTCCTGGATTGAAGACAAAGATAATCTTATACTACTGGTGGTTTTATATGGGTGCCTGCCTTTTATGAATTGAACTTTGTTTTGCAAAAATTTACACTGAAGTCCTAACTCTCTATACATTAGAATGTGTGACCTGATTTGGACAGAGAGTCAAGGAAGATGTAAATAGTTAAGATGAAGTCATACTGGGGTAGAGTGAAGCCCGACTCTAATATGACTTATGTTCTTATAAGAAGGAGGTCATATGAAGCCAAAGAACACCATGAAGAGAGCACCATATGACCTTGAATGAGAGAGTGGGTTATGCAGCTGCAAGTCAGGGACTGCCTAAGATGGCCATCAAAATCCCAGAAGCTAGTAAGATGTAAGAAGTGTTCCTCTGCAGGTTTTGTTTGGAGTTTGTTTTGCTGATAGTTTGATTTTAGAGTTTTAGCTTCCAGAACTGTAAGAAAATACACTCCTGCTGTTTTAATTCACCCAGTTTGCAATACTTTGTTAGGGCAGTCCCAAGAATCTAATACACTAACAATGTATTTATTAACTCTTACTACACGAAGTACATAATTGAATACTCACAACTACTTCTTTGAATCTACTACTTCATGAATCATTATAGTATTCAGAAAAAAGTATAGATTTTAGAAAGAAGACTAAAAGTGAATTTCTCAAAAGAACACCACCAAAAAACAATCTGATAATTTTTATTAAAACATTAGGAAAAAATGCTACTGTAAAGTTAGAATAAGTCATTTCTCCATAATTCTTAACTGTGGAAAAAATAAAGAATTATATAGCTTGGATTCTAATGATATATTTTTTTAAAAGTAATGATTGAAGAAATAAGAAGGAATCCTAAATAATTAACAGAGTCTTTGTATTTGAAACTATATATTTTTGATTAAACCATAGCTACTACACAGATGCTTCTGTTCCAAAATTTCTGTTTAGTGGATACTTTAAGTACACATAGAAACATATACAATGTTTTCTATAGTTTTCTATGGGAATTGTCTTATTTAAAACACAAATATCCTTGTTAATTTTCTGTTTAGTTGATCTATCCATAAGTGTGAGTGGGGTATTAAAGTCTCCCACTATTATTGTGTTATTGTTACTTTCTCCTTTCATACTTGTTAGGATTTGTCTTACATACTGCGGTGCTCCCATGTTGGGTGGATATATATTTATAATTGTTATATCTTCTTCTTGGATTGATCCTTTGATCATTATGTAGTGACCTTCTTTGTCTCTTTTCACAGCCTTTGTTTTATATATGTATCTATAAAGTTCACTAAAGCAAAGCACAGTAAAATGAGGTATGGCAATAAAAGATGTTAAATTTATCAAATAAAAAATAAATAAATAAAGTGCTGAAAAATTAAAGCTGAAAAAAAAAAAGGACTTATAAGAAACTTAAATCTGCTAATACACCTTGTGATTTTCTAAATGTCAGATACAGTACGTGGTGTTTCCCAGACTTTCTTGATCATGGAGGTAGCTTAGGCTGAGCAGCCATGGAGTTTGTGGTCTCCAGAAAACACTCAGGAAAAAACTCTCAGCCCCCAATTCAAGCATCATCTAACACATCAAAAATATAACCTCTTCCTTGAGTTTATTATAAAGTATTAGAACATCACTTGCAATCGTCAGGGAATGATAGATTCAATTAATCTCAGGACAGTAACATCAGATCTTTAAACTCACTTGCACTGGGCATTCCTCTAAGAAAAAAGAAGTCATGCCTTATCAGGATCAGAACCATCCAAGGACTTAGAAATTCATCAGAGTTATTTTCCATGTTAAAGTATAAAGAAAAATATATAAACATATGAATAAATGCAGAAAGAGCATTTGATAAAATTCAACCCTTACCAAAAAAAATAAATAAATAAAACACAAATATCATTATTTCCCCTTAGAATTCATAATGTAGATAAAGCATGCATGATTAGAAAACTAAAACAAGATGCTATTTTTTTCCAGAAAATAATGTTTATCATAGAGTTTAACCTTTAATTTGTAAGAGAAATGAATACAAAATGAGAGATTTATAGATACCATATGGAGATCAGATAGAGTGCTTGAGTTATATCTGGTTCATATAATTATTTTTTAAATTAGCAATTCCCTAAACTTCACACACACACACACACACACACACACACAGTTAATATCACTATTTTCCTTCATGGGAAAAATAAAGCAGACATCGGTAGTACATAATTTATTTAAACTTGTAGCAACCATAAGCCTGCCAAGAATCTTATTGAAAAAGACACACTCATATTTATTTCCATGCTACTTTTAGTGGCTGTCTATTTAGTTGTTTCTTAAACTATGTTTTTGTTGTTTAGTAACTAAGTTGTGTCCAGCTCTTTTGTGACTCCATGAACTGTAGCCTGTTCAGTATTTTCCCAGGCAAAAATGCTAGAGTGGGTTGCTATTTCTTTTTCAACCCAGGGATTGAACCTGCATTTCCTGCATTGGCAGACAGAGTCTTTACCCCTAAGCCACAGAGAAGCCCTTCTTAAGCTACAGTTTTTCTCTGAATAATTGTATCCATTCACAAAAATGAAATTATACTTCTATTGAAGTATGTCAGTAGTGTATATAATAACTCTAACTTGTAATTTTCCCATTGAATGCTAACCATTTACCTAGTATCCTAATTGAAATTGTACATATGTGAAAGGAATGTCAATCATTCCCCTTTCTTAAAGCCATAAATGGTAGATCTTTTAAATTTTATTTATTTCAGTAAGGGACGAGGCTCAATCGATTTTTCGCAGGTCACAGAACTAGCAATCAAACATATGCCCAGTTGCCTCACTCACTGTAGTTAATATATCATTTTTTCATCCTCAACATTTCTAAGTTCCAATCCACTCTTCTCCCTCTCTGTCAACATTTCAAACTCACAACACCTCCCATTGGGACTTTTATAATATCTTTCCAAGTGTTTCATTCTGCCATCTGCTCTTGACATTGCAGATACAGGGGTCTTGTTTTTATCCCCTCCACCATATATCTGGTGGATGTATAAGGTATAAAGTCTTCTTTAACTATCTCAGAAGAGTCTCATTGTTCTTAGGATAAAAATGAATTTTCCACAACAGGTCTTATAAATTTCTCATAAGAATGTTCATTTCATATTGCTAGATACTTTTAATCTTTCTATTTTAGCCATTCTGACCTTTTTCAGTCCTCTATCATGGGTGATTGCATATGATTTTCCTGTATCTTGAAGCATAATTACCTCTTTTCTTTTATTTAAATGGCCCGGATACAATTCAGCCTAAAATTCTTTTCCTCAGAAAAGCCTTTCCTAACCTCTCTGATGAGATCAAATCACCAATTTTAACCTCTCACATAAACATTTAAATCTCTTGTGTGGCATTATTATGAATTACAATTTCATGTATTTATTTTGAAATTATAGGCTCCCACAAATCGAGACCATGTTTCTTTCCTTGACATATGCATTGCATTTGCATGATGCCTAGTATTCAATGAATATTTTCAATTGTTCAGGCACTTATTATTTACTATTTTACTAAACACTTTTGTGGTTACAGATGTATGTGGGCCAAGGATGTAATGTTGAAGGAAAACACACATGATCATTTCTGTAGATGCTGTTGATCCAACTGAACAAACAAAAATCCTTGTCTTTTTCCTCTTACAGCTTTATTTTAGTGGAATGAGATTAAAAAATGGATCATCTAAACATGAAATAATCCTATGTGTGGAAGAAATAAAGCCTGATAGATCATTGTGTGACTGAGTCTAAGTATGGTTTTCAAAAAAGGACCTCTTGGAAAAATGGTTTTAAAAGAATGATTGTAGCTGCAAAAGATTGTTACTTAAAATGGTAAAATTAATGGAATTTGTTTATATATATATATATATATATATATATATATATATATATATATATCCCAAAAGAGTGGATGATTGAAGAGGATCTTTGAAAAAGAAATTACATGCCAGTGAATAATGTTCTAAAGATGAGCTTTATCCTAATAATTAAGTTATAAGAAAGATAACTTTGTAGTAGGAGTAATAGAGTTTTATTGATACCCAAATATTTTAGACATAAAGTATAAAAAAAAAAGTTTGAGAAAATAAATGAGTCAGTGATAAATTAAATTGTTACAGGATGGATTAGGTAAGCTTTAGCAGTATATAGAAAATAAGGATAGCCCAACTCTAGCAAACCTTGCACTCTAAATAGAACCTGTATCAGGTCTTTAGAAGGGTCAGAACAAAGTACCGCAAACTAGCACAGACTTCGCTTCTCAGTTCTGGAGGCTAGAAATTTAAGAATAAAGTGTCATTTTGTGGTTAGTCACCAAGGTTAGTTCATTGTGAGGGCTCTTAGGGAGAATCTTTTTGATGCCTGTCTCCTAGGTTCTGGAAGTTTACTGGCTTGTAGAAACCTCGCAGGTCTCTGCCTTCACCTGCACATACTGTTCTTCCCGTGTGTGTGTCTGTGTCCTCATTCCCCCTCTTTACTAGGCCATCAGTCATGTCAGATTAGGGGCTACCCTACTTCAGTATAATGAAATCTTAACTAAAGAGAGCTACAACAACCCCAGTCCCAGATAAGATCCTGCCCTGTGGTAAGTATTGGGCATGAGCACTTTACATATAAGTCTTGTGAAAACACAGATCAGCCCATAGAAGGCAGTCACACAAACTAAAAGGCAAGTCATTTTACACTTGGCTATTTTTTTTAATCTGATAAGAAAACAATGTGCTACTACTATTTCTATCATATCACATATTTTCTAACTCTATCCACAATTTTAATATTTTAAACATTTTCATATAAAATTCCATGCCATCAATGCATAAGTTCTATGTGGCAAATGCTATTTTCTTATTCACATATAAAACTAGGCTTAGAATGGGGAAATAACTTGGCTAGGCATATTCAGCTACTGAGTGACAAAGTCTTTCTTTCCACCCCAAATTGCCAGTATCCAAAATCCACGTAGACCACTAAGGGAACATTTTATAAAGAGAGAAAGGTAGTTCAGGAAGCATAAAGCAAGCATGCAGTGTTTTTCATTGGGATGATATGAAAAAGTACATCAGTTTGTCACATTATAAAATCATCTTTTAAAATTAATATTTTTACAATCTCGATAATTTACTTCAACAGTATTATATTTATTTAAAATTGCCCATGCATGGTTCTTTTCCTTATCTAGTTATCAAACTTTTTATTCTGTACATGTAAGTAGTATTTTCCTTCTACTTCAGTTTTTTGACTTGCAATAAGTAATAGGTATCAATGAACTCATTTCTGCTTTTCTCATTTTAAGACCAATCACCAATTTCTTTCACTGCTGTCTTGAAATTTTATAATTTACTTTCTATTCTAGCAGCTCTAAAATTTAAAGTAACTGAAGGAATCCGTCAAATATTCATTCACATCTAGTGACAGGCAATAAACTGCTTATCACCAATTCTTCCTGGTTTCTTAAAAAACATAAGAAGGGGAGGAAAAAAAAAGGACTTATTTTCTGTTACCCTTTTCTGATGAGAGTGAGTCCTCTCAGTGTTAATTATATAGTTGGAACCTAAGTTCAATTGTATGTCACTGAAAAACACCGTCAGCTTAATTGACTATAGAACATTTCAACAAATCTGGCAAGTAACAGGGACTCAGATGTGACAGAGAAGAAGACCTTCTTTTACAGAACTGCTCCCAATGAAGCAAGTAATTTTAACAGTTGATGATTTTTAATTCTTCATTTTTTGCAATAGCGCTCAGAAAATTGAACAATTTATGTTATTTACTGGGAGAAGGGTTGTGAGTATTTTAAACAGTTAACTAAAGAGACAAGATGGATTTTAGGATAAATGATTACTCTAGATTGAACTGTCACATATCCTTTGGGGTAATGTTTAATATACTTTTTCAATTTGGATTTAAAACTGTCTCAACATTATTTGTTTAATCTATTTTTTATGTAGATATGCATATTCCTCATAAAATCGTGTTTGACTATTTTTGAAAAACTTTAAAATTATGATCCTAGGATATTCATAAATAAAGTGAATTTATATTTATGGAAATAAAATCCAATGTATTTTAATAAAAATTTGGTAAGGATAATCTGGTAATTTCAGTATTTAAAACGATATACTTATGGAATTTAGAAAGATGCTAACAATAACCCTGTGTATGAGACAGCAAAAGAGACACCAATGTATAGATCAGTCTTATGGAGTCTGTGGGAGAGGGAGAGGGTGGGGAGATTTGGGAGAATGGCATTGAAACATGTATAATATCATGTATGAAACGAGTCGCCGGTCCAGGTTCGATGCACGGTATTGGATGCTTGGGGCTGGTGCACTGGGATGACCCAGAGGGAGGGTAGGGGAGGGAGGAGGGAGGAGAGTTCAGGATGGGGAACGCGGTATACCTGTGGTGGATTCATTTCGATATTTGGCAAAACTAATACAATATTGTAAAGTTTAAAAATAAAATAAAATTAAAAAAACAAAAAAACAAAAAAAAAACGATATACTTAAAAATAAAATCACACAAATAAAATGCATTCTACATATATTTTAAAACAGGTAAAATATAATGTTATATTAATATATCTAGAAAAACAGAAACAAAATAATAATAAAGAAAGCATATATATATGATGAAAAATACATTTTCTTTTTCCTAGAATTGTAATGATTTACACCTCTTCTGGCATGCTTCCTGTTTTATTGTTTGTCCTTGAAAGTTTATTCTTAGTGGACTCTCATTTATCTTCTAATTAATTGTTGTACTAAAAAACCCAGGATAACTTGGGGAGACTATCATTTTGTGCTTTTTTCTTTTTCTATTGTCGATTCCAATTGTAAACAAAATGCATTTGCAGTGACTGGTGTATACTAAGAATCATATTTGACTAAATATGTTAGACACATATTTGTCTTCACTTATCCTTTCCATACTCAATGCAATTACATTTTCCATTCAATAAAAGCAGGGCATTCACTAAAATATTGAAAAGTTATTGGGATGTGAGTGATCAGGGAGACAATTTATTCTATTTTCTGATAGGTGTATTTGATAATATTGTGTCTGATAGCCTTTTGATGAAACAGCAGATTGTACTCAGTTGGTTATATCTGTGTGAAATGACATATGCTTGAAATAGAAAATAAGCACCCAGCCACTGAATGTATTGCACATAACAGGAACTCTCTTGTCAGGGGCAGTACCATTTATTGTACACTGCACATTTAAAATTTTTTAAATTAATTATTTTAATTGTAGGCTAATTATTTTACAATATTGTAGTGATTTTTGTCATACATTGACATGAATCAGCCGTTTCCCCCATCCTGAACTCCCTCTCACCTCCCTCCCCATCCCATCCCTCAGGGTCATCCCAGTGCACTGGCCCTGAGCGCCCTGTCTCATGCATTGAACCTGGACTGGCGATCTATTTCACATATGGTAATATACGTGTTTCAGTGCTGTTCTGTCAAATCATCCCACCCTCGCCTTCTCCCACAGAGTCCAAAAGTCTGTTCTTTATCTCTGTGTCTCTTTTGCTGTCTCACATATAGGGTCATCGTTACCATCTTTCTAAATTCCATATATTATATGCATTAATATACTGTATTAGTGTTTTTCTTTCTGACTTACTTCACTCCGTATAATAGGCTTCAGCTTTATCTACATCATTAGAACTGATTCAAATGCATTCTTTTTAACAGCTGAGAAAATTTATTTTTTATGTTATTACTTGATAATTTGCTTTTTCATTTTGTAATAAATCATGTTAAAATAATGAAACAGAGCTAAATATTTAGTGAACAAATCAAATACTGGTTTTTCAGTTTTAAAGAATGTTGATGATGAATGGGAAGTAGTAAAAATTATAAATGTTTTGCAGCATGAATGTGAGAGGAAGGGCACAGTAACATCACTGATTACCCTAAGGTCAGGTGACTCAAAAACACTAATAGAGCTTAGAAACCTAAGGTTCAGTTCAGTTCAGTCACCCAGTCGTGTCCGACTCTTTGAGACCACAAGGACTGCAGCAAGCCAGACCTCCCTGTCCATCAACAACTCCTGGCGTTTACTCAAACTCATGTCCGTTGAGTCAGTGATGCCATCCAACCATCTCATCCTCTGTCATCCCCTTCTCCTCCCACCTTCAATCTTTCCCAGCATCAGGGTCTTTTCAAATGTGTCAGCTCTTTGCATCAGGTGGTCAAAATATTGGAGTTTCAGCTTCAGCATCAGTCCTTCCAATGAATATTCAGGACTGATTTCCCTTAGGATGGACTGGGTGGATCTCCTTGCAGTCCAAGGGACTCTCAAGAGTCTTCTCCAACACCACAGTTCAAAAGCATAGATTCTTTGGCACTGACCTTTCTTTATAATATAACTCTCACATCCATACATGACTACTGGAAAAACCATTGCCTTGACTAGAGAGACCTTTGTTGACAAAGTAATGTCTCTCTGCTTTTTAATATGCTGTCTAGGTTGGTCATAACTTTTCTTCCAAAGAGTAAGCGTCTTTTAATTTCATGGCTGCAGCCACCATCTGCAGTGATTTTGGAGCCCCCAAAAGTAAAGTCTGTCACTGTTTCCCCATCTATTTGCCATGAAGTGATGGGACCAGATGCCATGATCTTAGTTTTCTGAATGTTGAGCTTTAAGCCAACTTTTTCACTCTCTTCTTTCACTTTCATCAAGAGGCTCTTTAGTTCTTCTTCGCTTTCTGACATAAGAGTGGTGTCATCTGCGTATCTGAGGTTAATGATATTTCTCCAGACAATCTTGATTCTAGCCTCTGCTTCATCCAGTCCAGCATTTCTCATAAGCAGGGTGACAATAACCCCTGCTATTTACCTGGGGCTAAACTATGGTGGAGGTAATGAAGATAATGGATACCTCCTTCAAAAGATCCCATGCATGTACTGCTACACTCACTGCCCCAACCCTACAGCAGGCCACCAGTGACCCATGCATCTGCTGGAGACTCCTGGACACTCCCGAGAAAGTCTGGGTCAGTCTCTTTTGGGGTCACTGCTCCTTTCTCCTGGGTCCTGGTGCACACCAGTTTCTGTTTGTGCCCTCTAAGAGTCTATTTCCCCAGTCCTGTGTAAATTCTGGCAAGCTCTATGGTGGGATTAGTGGTGACCTCCTCTGAGAGGGCTTGTGCCATAACCAGGTCTGATGCACCCAGAGCTCCTGTCCCTGTGTCAGTCCACTGCTGACCCATACCTCCTCAGGAGACATTCAAAACACAGTTCTGTTTCAGTCTCTGTGGGGTCCCTGGGTCCTGGTGTGCACAAGGTTGTTCAAATGTAAGTTGTACAAATGTACTAATCTAGGGTTAGTACATTTAATAAGACTTTCCAAACGATGGTGACTTAACATGTTTGACTTCCATGGAAGAATATGTATATAAACTATCTGGAATTCCCCCCAGAAGTTTTGTCTTCTCCCTTTTGTTCATTTATTTATTTAATGATTTATTTGCACCAGTGTGGGTACTTGGATATATATATATACACACATACATACATATATATGTGTATATATATACATACATTTATAATCCAGGACTGTTTTATTTATTTTGTTGCTCAAATTGTTCCAGCTTTTGCTATTGGGAACTCTTTCATTAGATATATCCTTTGATATACCCCATAATTATGGTTTCTTTTATTATTTACTTGTGTTTCTTATCTGTTTGTATTTTCAGATTCCCTTAATTTCCTTCACTAAAAGATGTTCCATGCTCATCTTAGAAGTTTCCTGCTCAGTCCTAGAATCATCTTCTCCAAGGTACCCTGTTTCTTTTTATTAGATAATGCTTAAAAAAAAAAAAAAGAAAAGATCTGCACAGAATATGTATGCCTTTGCTCCTGAAGTGCTGTTCCTACTAGGGCTCTAAACTAACAGGGCAGGAAATATATAAAATTCCCAGTAGGGAGCTGGGAATCTACATTTGGGGAAGCTTTTTGGGTTATTCCTATGAATTTTAAATAAAAATAATGTACTTTTTAGCTTTGAGTTTAATATTGTCTATTTTTTAAAAAAATATGTATATTTTATTGAAGTATAGTTGACCTACAATGTTTCAGATGCACAGCAAGGTCATTCAGTTATAGAAATACACATATTTTATTTTTGAAATTATTTTCCATCCAATATTTTCCATATTACAAGATATTGACTATAGTTTCCTATTCTATACAGTAAACATTTGTTGCTTGATGCATATATATTTTTAATTAGAAATCTAGAATTCTATTCATACTAAGTCAAACAAGTGGAATAAAACTGTCATAATTTCTTTAGTTAGGCAAAAATTCATAAGTTTTCTAAAATATATATATTACACATATTTATATATACATATACAAAAGCTTTTCTACTACATTTGATAAAGGCTTGAGAAAGAACAGTAAAAAAAAAGAGAAAAGATGGAGAAATTGGAGAACATAAACTAAATGAAATGGGAGCACTGAATATAAAATATAAAAAGTGAAACAACCTAGGTCAAAGTAAAAAGTAATCATATAGTCCAGTCCTTTTCAAACATGACTGTTCATTAGAAATATATCTGGAGCTCTGGAGGCAAAACCAATACCTGAGCATTTTTATTTTTCAAAAAATTTCAAGATTGTTCTGATATGCACCTGGATTTTAAAAAGTGATTACAGGTTTTTCTATTAAATCCTAGTTTTGGTGATATAGAATTCTATTATTTTTCTGTTGACTCATCATGATACAATGGTATTAAGTGAGTAATAGTTATATAATCACAATAGTAAAAGATGTTTATCAGTTCAAAGTATCAATAACCAGACTAAAAATAAAAGATAATTACAGTTGCAAATCATAATGGGAACATGATTTACTTAACAATATAAAATCTGCTAAGTCTGCTAAATCACTTCAGTCGTGTCCGACTCTGTGCGACCCCATAGACGGCAGCCCACCAGGCTCCTCCATCCATGGGATTTTCCAGGCAAGAGTACTGGAGTGGGGTGCCATCACCTTCTCTGAACAATATAAAATAATTACATGCAATTTGGGTGTGTCAAGCAGAGTGATATGGTAAGTGGTAGTGCCTGCATGCACATGTTTTCATCCATCCACCCAGTCTATTTACATTTAATCCATTTACATTTAAAGTAATTATGTATGATCCAATCACCATTTTGCTAATTATTTTGGTTTATTTTCTGTAGGAATTTTCCTTGTCTTGTGTTTCCTGACAAAAGAAGTTCCTTTAGCATTTGTTGTAAAGATGGTTTGGTGGTGCTGAATTCTTTTAACTTTTGCTAGTCTGAACTTTTGATTTCTCCATCAATTCTGAAGGAGAGTCTTGCTGGGTAGAGTATTCTAGGTTGTAGTTTCTTCCCTTTCATCACTTTAAACATATCATGCCATTCCCTTCTGTCTTGTAGAGTTTCTGCTGAGAAATCAACTGATAGCCTGATGGGAGTTCCCTTGTATGCTATTTGTTATTTTTCCCTTGTTGCTTTTAATATTTTATCTCTGTCTTTAATTTTTGTCAGTTTGATTACCATGTGGCTCTGTGTATTCCTCAGATTTATCCTTCCTGGGACTCTCTGTGCTTCCTGGACTTAGTTGACTACTTCCTTTCCCATATTTGGGAAGTTTTCATCTATTATCTCTTTAAATATTTTCTCAGGTCCTTTCTCTCTCTCTTCTCCTTATGGGACCCCTATTATGAGAGTATTGGTGCATTTAATGTTGTCCTAGAGATCTCTTAGGCTGTCTTCTTTTCTTTTCATTCTTTTTTTCTATATTCTGTTCTGCAGCAGTGGTTTCCACCATTCTGTCCTCTAGGTAATTTATCCATTCTTCTGCCTCAGTTATTCTGCTATTGATTCCTACTAGTGTATTATTCATCTTTATTTGTTTGTTCTTTAGCTCTTGTTAGTCTTTGGTAAGCATTTCTTGCATCTTCTCAATCTTTGCCTCCATTCTTTTCCTGAGATCCTGGATCATCTTCACTATCATTATTCTGAATTCTTTTTCTGGAAGAGTACCTGTCTCCAATTCATTTAGTTGCTTTTATGGTATTTTATCTTGACCCTTCATCTGGGGCATAACTTTCTGCTTTTCATCATGATTAAGTTTCTATAAACTGACATTTGTTTTAGCCACTGTGAAACTGTGCTTATCACCTCTTCTGTCTGCCCTCTGATGGATAAGGCTAAGAGACCTGTGTGAGCTTCTTGATGGGAGGCATGGGAAAAACTGGGTCTTGCTCTGGTGGGTAGGACCTTGTTCAGTAAAGCTTTAATCCAGCTACATGCTGATGGGTGGAGTTGTACTCCCTCTCTGGTAGTTGGCCTGAGGCAACCCAGCCATGGGGTCATTAATGGTAGGGTGAACTCCAAGAGAGTTTATGCCAAGGGGGACCTTCCAGTGCTCCAGTGGTAAGTCCCTGCCAGCCCATGCCTCCACAGGGGGCCCTGCAACACTAGCGGGTAGTTTTGGTTCAGTCTCCTGTGGGGTTGTTACTCCTTTCCTCTGGGTCTTGGTGCATGCAAAATTTTGTTTGTGCCTTCTTAAGACTGGAGCCTCTGTTTCCCCCAGTCCTCTGAAAGGCCTGTAATCAAATCCCACTGGCCCTCAAGGTCAGATTGCCTGGGTATTCACAGGCCCATTGTTGGATCCCCAGGCTGGGAAGCCTGACCTGCAGTTCGGTACCTTCACAATGGTACAAGAACTTCTTGGTATTATTGTTCTGCAGTCTGTGAGTCACCCACCCAGCTGGTATGGACTTTATCATGATATGACCCTCCTACCATCTCACTGTGGTTTCTTGTCTTTGGATGCAGAAAGGAAATAGTCAACCAAGCTTGAAACAAATTTCTCTCATTCTCTTGCATTCTAACAACATTTTCATTTAGCATAAGTGATGTGTCCCAACTTTTATAATAAATACCTAGATTAAAATTTGTCCAAACAAAAACATGTTCATCTGCATTTTTCCCCCATTGTTAGGATCCTGTCTAAAAAACCCTGTAGTCTTAAAGTGGCTACTAGATTCATCTCTCCCTGGTCTCTGCCTTTTACATGCCAACTTCAGAGCACTCTCAGCAAAGAAGGTTGAACTATATAAAGAAATATATATGTCAGATTTTTGCACTCCTCTGCTTAGCAGAGTCCAAACTTCACCAGAATGAAATTCTATGCTCTGTTATAGACAAAGACCTGGTATAGTTTGGTCTTTGCTGCACAATATAGTTTGATCTTTGGTTACTTTTTCACAAACACACAGTTCTTTAGCTCTTTTTTGTATAATTATTTCTGCTTAAATATCTCCTCCTGATGACTGAGTCCTTCTCATCATTTAGGTCTCTGTGATAATATGACCTATTAAGAAAGATTTTCCCTCATTAACCAAAATAAGATGATTTTTTCCCAGTTGATCTCAGTTTTTTTTTCATTATAGCTCTAGTTACTATTTATTATGTATTTGTATTTTGTTTATTTTATTCCATAAAGACATGCATCATATGTAGTTTGTTCCTTGGTAAAAATAGGCATGTGAAGTGGTTGACAAATAATAGCTTCCCAAGAAATATTTGTCCCATGAGTACATATATTAATGAATAAAAATCAATATGTTAAATAGAAAAATATAGTGCATTTCATGAGGATATTTATGTGTATTTATTGATTCATGAGGTATTACATAATTCATCTTTCTATTTTCTTTCCAAACAGCTTGAAATACCCACTTATTTGTTTCAAAGATGGAAAGTAAAATTAGATCACTTGAATTTTTAGGTTGACTAAGTGTGTTAGTCACTCAAACATGTCTGACTCTTTATGACCCCATGGACTGTAGCCCGCCAGGCTCCTCTGTCCATGGTATTCTCCAGGCAAGAATACTGGAATGGGTTGCCATTCTTTTCTGCAGGGGATCTTCCCAATTCAGGGATTGAATCTGTGTCTCCTGCACTGCAGGTGGATAGTTTATCATCTGAGCCACAATGGAAGCCCTTAGGTTGACTAAAGATTTATACTAAAAGGAAGACAAGTTTCCTGCAGTGTTTGATTAGTGATAGTACACAGTTGACTTGATCATTCTCCTCTACCCTTCCCTCTCAAAGATTCTATTTAAATCCAATTGTTATAAAATGAAGTAAGTGAATTGCAATACTATTTTAATGGGGAAGCCATAGTGTGTCTGTTAATTGAAATTTCAAGGTGCGTAAACTTTTTCACTGGCTTCTTTGAGCATTAGCTATGTAAAATATTATTTTCCATTTGATCCATAGAGTTTATCAGATTGAAAAATATGCATTGCCAGGATAACACCAATGGAACTTTTCCTTACTCTGTGGTGTCACAGTGTGATGAAATGAAAAAGCACACTAAGCTCTTTAGATCTATTATATATTTATTTTGCATATTTTAAAAAATAGCAGATGTGACTGTGAGAACCCATTTATGTTTTATGTACTTTTCTTCACCTCTATAGTCAAATCTTTAGGAAAAGCAAGGCAGCGAAAAGAACTGTAAGATGTTTCATCAGGGTAGCTCTTTAAAGAAAATGTCCTTACATTATAGCCAAATTAAGTTAATCAGCACTGCTGGTTGCCTGCTTTTAAAATCATTGCCAGAGGTAACTGAAAAATCTTGTAACCCTGCTTCTGCCTAAGTGTTGACTAGCTCCTTTTTGTTTCTTTTGTTATCCAGAAATCTTGTTTAGATACTTCATTTTTAACTTCAAATTCCATGTTTTCTAAACAGCACTTTAAGTACAACTTGCAGGCGTGTGTGCTCAGTCACCCAGTCATGTCCAACTCTGTGATCCACAGGCTCCTCGGTCCATGGGATTTCCCAGGCAAGAATACTAGAGTTAGTTGCCATTTCCTCCTCTGAGGATCTTCCCAAACCAGGGATCAAGCCTGCATTCTCCTGCATCTCCTGCATTGCAGGCAGCTTCTTTACCACTGAGCCACTGGAAGGACTATTTCATTTTTGGAGGATCTGATTTAGCTTCTATATGCTATTAAAATAGAAGATATTTAATTTTTTTTCTTTAAGAGAGACACTTATACCATATGAAGGTGACTGACACTCTAGAATATATTCACAGGAATGTATTATTTTAGTTAAGTAGTTGACTGCTCCTGGGCTTCCCTGATAGCTTAGTTGGTAAGAATCTGCCTGCAGTGCAGGAGATACCAATTCAATACCTGGATTGGGAAGATCCCCTGGGGAAGGAATAGGCTCCAATATTCTTGGGCTTCCCTGGTGGCTCAGCTGGTAAAGAATCTGCCTGCAATGAGGGAGACCTGGCTTTGATCCCTGGGTTGGGAAGATCGCCTGGAGAAGGAAGCAGCTACCCACTCCAGTATTCTGGCCTGGAGAATTCCATGGACTGTATAGTCCATGGGATGGCAGAGTTAGACACGACTAAATGACTTTTACTTTCACTTTTCAGTTGACTACTCCAGAGTGAACATAGCATTTCAACTCCAGCTTTTATTTAATCTGACCACATGGAGCATAATCAATTTTATCATCTTCTGTTTCTTCATAAGATACATGTAAATTGAATTATGTCTCCCTTGCTTCTAGGATGATGATGCTAAATTTCTTTGGGAGAATTGAGGAGAGTCACATTTACTCTCTTTTCAAGGGTCTAATTCTATTGTATAAATCTTAGTGAGAAATTTGTAACTCTCTTACACAATGTGTATCAGGGTGGAACCAGCAACATGTGTATCATCAGACGATGATAATAAATCAGAATCTTAGGACCTGGCCCACATGTTCTAAATCAGAATCTGTATTTTAATGAGATCAACAGGAAATCTATATATAATTTTGAGAAGCACTGATGTTTTCATTAAAACATTACATTTTTTCTTTAAAACATTGTTATTAAAATTGTATCCCATAATTTAGATTTTTTAGGATAGCAATTACAAAAAGGACAGGAAAAATACCTTTTCTAAGTTCCACAACATTTGAGGACATCTCTGAAAAATTTGATGCTGGAGCAAAATCTTCTGAATCTGTCTTTAATTACAGGTACACCTCTATTTCACTTCACTTTATTGCACTTTGCAGGTACTACATTTTTTACAAATTGAGATTTGTAGTAACTCCACATTAAGCTACTCTATTGGTGGCATTTATCTAACAGCATTTGTTCACTTTGCTTTTCTGTGTCATGTTTTGGTAATTCTCATGATGCTTCAAACTTTTTAATTATTATTATGTTTTTTATGGTGATCTGTGGCCAGTGATCTTTGCTGTTACTAATATAAAAAAAAAATATTCGCTAAAGGTTCTGATGAAGGTTAGTAGTTTTAGCAATGAAGTATTTTTATTTAAGGTATATACATTATATTTAAAGAATAATCCTCTTGCACACTTAAAAGATTATAGTATAGCATAAGCATAACTTTTATATGCACTGGAAAACCAAAAAAAAATGTGATTCACTTTAATGCACTCTTTAATGCAATATTCACTTTATTGTGATGCTCTGGGTCTGAATCAACAATATCTTTGAAGTCTATCTTTGTATGTCTAACAATTGACAGTAGCCATCAGTTGAGAAACAATTTTATTTTAAATTTATCACACCAAAATCCACCCCATTATATTTAATAGTTTGTTCTTTAGCTATTTTTCTCCTCTCAGATTTATCTTCAGATTTTCTCTCTTCTCAGATTCTTCTCATTAAGAAGAGGCCAGATGTTGTTTTTTGCTTTTTCATTTTCTCTAGGGAAATATTTTTAGCTAGAGTATTGAGTTCCTTATTTTTGTTTCTTATTTTTCACATTACTACAAGTAACATCTTTCCCAAACTCTCTTCTGATACATAACAAGAAAGATTCCAAGAGACATGCTGGTCTGTGAATATATGAAGATTACTTACACACAAGATGGAAAGTTGGTGCTCCTCAATTCAGTAACAATTTAACAAGAGAAAGCAGTGGCTTAAGTTGTAATAAAAACAATTTGTGTGTACAATTTCCTAGGCATGGGAAAAGTTAAACAATAGGAAGAATGTTTAGGGGAGATGTTACCATGGCTCTGATGGTTAATTTTATGTGTCAACTTGATTGAGCTACAGGATGTCCAGTTTGCTGGTTAAGCACTATTTCTGGGTGTATCTTTGAGGTATAAGGGAAAGAGATTAATATTTGAATCAATGAACTGGACAGAGTGAAACAGATGTTTCTCCACAGACTAGAGAAGCATCATCCAATCAATTAAATATCCAAATAGAACAACAAGGCAGGGGAAGGGAAAACGAATCCTCTCTGGCTGACTGTAGAGCTGGGATCAGTCTTCTGTTCCAGGGCTGGGACTTAGAACGTCAGCTACTCTGCTTCTCAGACTTTGGACTTGGACTTAACAGCACTCCTGGCTTTCTGGAGTCAGATAGAGTGCTCATATTGATTCAGTTGAGTAGCGTTAGTGCTATGAAGCTTAAATGTTTTGTTTTGTTTGGGTAAAATAAAGTAGAATTTGAGATTGGATGATATCAAAAATTCATTTTTCGTTCTACAGTACTTCGAGCTACTGCTGAACTTAAATTACAGAAGTACTTTTATACTGCTTTATAGCTTCCCCTGCAACATTTAAAAGCTATCTAACTTAATTCTGAGTATAATTGAAATTATACTCATGGCTTACTTTCATGAGAAACTAAGTAGCTGTTCTATTTGTAATGTGCTTTTGGAACTACCAGTTAGACAAAAAGATTTATTTTTTAAGAGAGAAGTTTGTTCAGAGTGCAATGCTCTTTTTTTTTCTTCTTCTAATTTTGTATAAAAGAATTTAGATTGTGATAGCTTTGTAAATAACTAATATTTATTTGTATCCATCCTCTGATGGTCTGTTTAAATAAAATTGTATTAAATAATACAGAGTAACTTGGATATTTCTTAATCTTCCTTTAGCAATAATATATATCTATACATTGTAGAATCTTTTAAATATGAATAAACATAAAACTCATCAACATTTATTGTGAGGAGTACCTTGATATATAATTTTATTTAAATTAAGATCTAAGCAAATGTTGAGGAAACATGAACTACTTCATTACTAATATATGAAAATTATATGTATCTATGAAAATACTGGTTTTTAAATATATGTATTTGTGTAAAGAATCCATCTGCAGTGCAGGAGACACAGATGATGCATATTTGATCCCCGGGTCAGAAAGATCCCCTGGGACAGGAAATGGCAATGCACTCCAGTATTCTTGCCTGAAAAATCCCACAGACAGAGGAGCTTGGAGGGTTACAGTCAATGGGATTGCAAACAGTCAGACATGACCAAGTGACTGAACACAGACACTTACACACACATATATATATATGTGTGTGTTTATGTGTTTTCTATAAAGAGGGGAAGATCCACTTCAGATGAAACCAAATGTGGGACTGACTGAAAATATAAGAAACTGACTAGTTTTGATGGAAATTTCAGAGGACAGGAACTCTCAACCTACTCCTCTCCCAGTTTCCTCTTACACTCACTAACCCATAGGCGTCCACTGAATTCTCTCCTGAGACTCACATTTCTCACCCTCCTTAGAGTACTCTATGTGCCATAATAATTTTACATGTCCTTTGTAAAACCATCAAAAGCCATCATTCCATCAGTGCCTCTGATTTCATGTAGGTATTATGAAGCTGAAAGTACAACTCTGTTAATGAACTTTAAAGCAAATTCTCTCAAGTAGTTCATGTTTGTGGTAAGCAGTGAGAGACATTCCATCTGGCTCCATGAACAAGAAGGGATTTTAAATAATCTATTTCCTTTATAATTACTCATGATCAATACGTAGATTATCTAAAAGTGTTTCATGTGTGCTCCTAACTGCTTGACTACCAATGGAATGGATAATTGCCTTCCTGTCCTTTCTAGGGCTTTTTGGTACCATCTCTACCATTCCTCTTGCATAACACTGTGAAACTTTGAAATATCTACTTTTATCATCTCTCCATTGGATCTTCCAATGTGCAAATAAAGTCTCTAACTTTTCACATCTATTTGTATTGTTTCCCACGTGTAGAAAAAACTAAAGTGCTGTTTGGTGCTCCTAGTCTGTTGTAACAGTTTTGGTTGTTAATTTTTAATACCTCTGTCTGATGGAGAGGTATTAGAGAAGGAAATTAGGAGCCTTTTTATTTTCCTGTATTTAAAATAATCCTTTTACTCTGTGACTGACCAACTACTTCTAGCTCTAGACTGTTCATGTCTCCTCTCTCTTCCTGTAGTGTGTCTTCTGTCCTGTTACAGGTCTTCAGAAATGGTAAAAACTTAAACTCTGGTTGACTGGTCCCAGAAGTGCTCCAAACATGAGTGGGATTATAGAAAGCTTATGTCAGCCCTCTGGAAGCCTACTGTAATACTATGAAATGTGGATAACTAACATCTTGTCTTTTCAAAGAAAGTTTTCTAATATAAAATCTGCTTTCCTATAAGAAGTTTGTATTGAGGAATGATTTAATTTCTAAATCATTTTAGAACCTAAAGCATTTCTATGTGGATGGTTTTCAAACTTAGGTGAATACCAGAAAGCCCTGGGAAGATTTTCCTGGATACTTATTAAAATTTTCCCCAAATAATTTTATTATTACTACTACTGGGAATAGAGTTAGTTGCTCAGTCATGTCTGATTCTTTGCCACCACATGGACGGTAGCCCCCAGGCTCCTCTGTCCATGGGATTCTCTAGGCAAGAATACTGGACTGGGTAGCCATTTCCTTCTCTGGGGGGATCTTCCTGACCCAGGGATTGAACCCAGGTCTCTCACAATGCAGGCAGATTCTTTACCATCTGAGCCACCAGGGAAGCAGTAACAAGCTATCACATGGGGCACAGGGTCAGAAAATGCAGGCTGGCCTGCCATAGTTGAAAATAGTTACTGGAATGCTGTTAGAACAAAGCTGTTAGAAGTCATTATCCTTTGCTTCTCTGATGCCACACAATCTCTACTTGTATCATATTATCTTTTTTCTGGCTCTTATCTCTATTTATCTCCACATTTTGCCATCATGGATGCCTCAAAAGAAAGATCTCATTCCTTAAATTTTCAAGTTCTAGTTCTCCAGTCATCTCTACCGATTTAGTCTACTGCTTTTAACCCTATACCCTCATTGGATTTTTCTTTTTTAAGGAGAAAAATTGTATTGAGCCAGATTATGTCAGCTGTTAACCAACACAACTGTCAGAGTTGCTTAGAAAGAGCATCATAGGCTTTGTCGTTAGGAAGAACATCATAGGCTATGTGTTATTTTCAGGACCATGATAAATATGTGTTACTATAGGAATTTTTCTTAATTTTTTTCAATGTTGCACACTTTACAGATCAGATAATATGATTGCACTCTCAAATTTCCTAAATAATGTAGTATATTTGAATTCAATCTTTTAATGATGTGCAAATGATTTTTCCTAATGATTTATAATAGATTGAAAATATCCATTGTCAAGCAGTGACACCATTCAAACCTCCAATGAAAGAGTCCCATGCATGGAGGATAGATAGTGTTGACTTAAAAATAGTCTCAACCTAGAAGTTGAGAATTATGTTTCATTTGGTGGGAATTTTTAGGACTTTGAGACAGCATCTCAAATAACCCTGAGAGAAACTATTCCCAGGAGGCAAAGGGAGGAGCCAGATTATACAGAAGTTTTACAACAAAAGATAGATAGTCTGAACATCCAAAGATTATTGTTAATTAAAAATAAAAGATATCCAAAGTTAAGGAATTTAGTGCTTTTCAAAGTATGGAATGATATGAGAGTCTGGGATCACTGTAATTATTCTTTTCATATGCATCTCAGCTATTCTGGGGCCAGTATCCTGTGTTTTCACATCCAGAGCTCCCTTGGGCTCACCACATGGAGTGACTACTCTCTGATGACTGTTAGATCACAGGTATTCTTCTCCTTCCGGAGTGCCCTAAGGACTCAGGAACTCACATTTGAGGACTAAAATCACTGATAACTATGACATCATTGTATACTAATATGACAGGAAATATTCCATTTCTCTACAGCTAAAAACAAGACAATGTCTGCCATCAGAAGCCGCAGTCCCAGGAAGTTGCCCCACTGGGTGGTTTGTAGGTAAGGGGGATCAACAAGAAAGACACGGTCCCCACAGCCACTGGATGGTACAATATTTTACTCACATAGAGAAGACAGGGCAAAGTCAGCCCTGAACCATGGGGTCTTCCTGGAAGCTGATGCAGGGAGTGACCAGCACCTTCTATGCTGCAAGAGAAGGACCTGGTTCCCACCCTACTCAAACAGATGAACTTGTAGGTTTGTACCATATAATGTAGAAGGATTGAGCAGAATGAGGAAGAACACTTCAGGTCTAGATAGGGAAAGGTGTTCTCAAAGAAGCTGACCTGCCCAGCACAGGCTGTGAAGACTCTTTATCCCCAGGTAGGAAAATGTTCTTGATCCAAAGCTTACTCTTATGAAGTTGTGCAAGGCTGACTGTCTCTCCCAATGTACATCTAATATTTTGTTAAAACTGATGGTTTTACATGAGTGTTGTTATGTGTTTAAAAATTATGTTTCAAGTATGCTATAAATCTATTTTCCTAATTTCCCATTTTATTCTGAAAATAAAATAAATATTAAAATACCCACATGGGTAGCTTAGCCTCAGTGTTAGCATCTTTGTATACTGAAAAGTCTAGTTAATATAGTGTTGGGAAAACAAAGGTAGAGCAAATTAATAATCTTTGCTTTAGCATGTCCAAACACATTACATTTGCTATGCTCATAGATTTATATCATCGCTTCTGTATGTGTGGCTCTATCCCTTCATGATGTAAGATCAGAGAGAAAGCTCTCTGGGATGCAGTGCAATTCAGTTTACTTGTGTTAAAACACGTACAATCGATTCTTGATTTACCATACCAGAGCAGACCCAGATCAAGAGAGAAGTGTTAACAAGTAACCAAAAACTTGTTAAAATAAAATTAATCAATATGTTACATGGGAAAATGTAATCTTTATATTAATATTTAATCTTACCTGCATATAATACAAAAAGTCATACTGGTAATGTTATGGATATCATGCAAAAGTATAAAGACAATAGAAGTATAAGAGGGTAATTTATTTGAAATACAACCAGAAAGTCTCCTGAGAAATTAGTTTGCAGTTAGTATTTCATAACTATAAAAAGGAAGGAATGAATTATTTTCTCCCCTACCTAGAAAATATCCAGGCCATTGTATCTGAGGTCCAGACTTCCTTTATAGCCATAAAAAAATAAATATCCTCTGTTTGATCAGAGGACTGGCTTGTTGAGTTATGAAGTGCTTCCCAAAAGTTCTTGTGCAAGTGAATGGTTTTGAGAAAACTGAACCAGAGTGGGTTCATAAGGACACAAAAGGAAGAACTCAGGAAACTAAAAGTAAAAATATGAACTCACTAGAGTCTCAGACACTGTGGAGTCACGGAGGAATGTGGCTGGGGGATGAATGGTCATTGCAAGCCACACAACCTAAACCTCGTATAGGCTGCTCTGTATTGAAGCTCCATCAAACCTCTGCCACCATTCCTGGAAGCAGAGTGGAATAGGAGATGCCAAAATTACCCTGGAAAGCACAGACAGATGTGACTGTAGCCTCCGACAGTGGTCATCAGTGGTTAAGTGTGGTTAAGTGTGGAGGTGAGACGTGTCTGCAATGGCAGAAATAGTTTATAGAAATCTCTCTCCAAAACTCAACATACATTGAGGATAAAAAAACAGGAGCTTACTTACAATTTCTCAAAAGCAAGCTCAACATCCAGGACACTGATGCCACTCACACAGTGATTGCTCAGATCTTGGAACAGATATTCGTTGGTATTTGGCTTGACTTGATTTTTCCCTCAAATGTCCCCATCGAGCCCTGTAGCATGGTTGCCAAGTTGTGGGATTAATTTTGTGACTGTGATGCTCCTCCTGCTCCTCCAGTTCTGCCACTCTGTTCACCAACTATAGTGGGTCTGGTGTGGGTGCCTCCTGGGCGTGTGGACCTATGGTCCTCAAGTGTACTTTTTTCCTTTTTGGCCAATTTATGACAGAAGTTTAAATAGTCCAAAAAATATGGCTTTCCTGGTGGCTCAGAGGGTAAAAAATCTGCCTCCAGTGGGGGAAATCGAGGTTCAAATGGTGAATTGGAAAGATCCCCTGGAGAAGGGAATGGCAACCCACTACAGTATTCTTGCCTGGAGATTTCCATGGACAGAGGAGACTGTTTAGCTACAGTCCATGAAGACACAAAGAGTCAGATGTGACTGAGTGATTAAGCACATCTGGCATATCAACAAGCATAGCATTTTTATCCTCCAATTGAGACTTTTCATTTAGATAGGAAAAGTAGTAAACATTTTTCAAAAGAATGTGGAAAAAGTTGGAATGGAGTTTGCTAAACTAATTTTTTTTTGAGATGGCTGGATGGCATCACCAACTCGATGGACGTGAGTTTGAGTGAACTCCTGGAGTTGGTGATGGACAGGGAGGCCTGGCATGCTGCGATTCATGGGGTTGCAGAGAGTCGGACACGACTGAGCGACTGAACTGAACTGAACTGAAACTAATTTTTTAGCTAAGTGAACATTTGCTATAATCCTGTGATTCCTCATGAAACCTTTAAAGTTTTTAAAGTAAAACTTTTTTCTCAATTCCTGTCATCAAATGATCAATTCAAATAATTCATATGTTAAACAAAACACTTAGTTTGCTGAAATACAGAGAGTAGTATTGCTTCACATAATAAAACTGCCCATGAATTAAAAGCTCCTAGCAACAATGTATTTGGGGCATTGTTGTTCTGTCAGAATTTGCTCAAACTCATGTCCATTGAGTTCGTGATGCCATCCAACCATCTCATCCTCTGTTGTTCCCTTCTCCTCCTGCCTTCAATCTTTCCCAGCATCAGGGTCTTTTCCAGTGAGTCAGTTATTCACATCAGGTGGCCAAAGTACTGGAGCTTCAGCCTCAGCATCAGTCCTTTCAATGAATATTCAGGATTGATTTCCTTTCAGATTGACTGGTTTGATCTTCTTGCAGTCCGAAAGACTCTCAAGAGTCTTCTCCAACACCATAGTTCAAAAGCAATCAGTTTTGGGAGCTCAGTATCCTTTATCATCCAACTCTTGCATCAGTACATGACTACTGGAAGAGCCATAGCTTTGACTATATGGACCTTTTTTGGCAAAGTGATGTCTCTGCTGTTTAATATGTTGTCTAGGTTGGTCATAGCTTTACTTCCAAGGAGAAAGTGTCTTTTAATTTCATGGCTACAGTCACCATCTGCAGTGATTTTAGAGCCCCCCCAAAATAAAGTCTGCCACTGTTTCCCCATCTATTTGCCATGAAGTGATGTGACTGGATGCCAAGATGTTAGTTTTTTGAATGCTGAGTTTTAAGCCAGCTTTCTTTCTCCTCTTTCACCTTCTTCAAAAGGCTCTTTAGTTTTTTTTCGCTTTCTGCCATAAGGGTGGTGTCATCTGCATATCTGAGGTCATTGATATTTCTCCTGGCAGTCTTGATTCCAGCTTGTGTTTCATCCATTCTGGAATTTTGCATGATGTACTCTGCATTTAATTTAAATAAGCAGGGTGACAATATACAACTTTGATATACTCCTTTCCCAATTTTGAACCAGTCCATTTTTCCATGTCCAGTTATAACTGTTGCTGCTTGACCTGTATTTGGGCCCTGGTTCTCTGTAAATTGGAGCCATTCTTTACACATGTCTCTATTTTGAAGGAGATAGCAAGATAGCCATAGCATTCCCAGGGATGATAACCAGATACCATTGTGTCCAGAAGCAGAAATGCAAACTTTCTGTTATTTGTTTTTGAGAGCAAGCAGGATGCCTTTCACAAAATTCCTTCAGCTAGCCTCACATTTTATTGAGATACAAATGTGCGTCATTTACTTTCATGCCAGAAATCTTAATATCATATCTCTGGCACCTAAATACTTTGTTCTGCTTCAGATTGCCTTGCCTCAGGATCTTTGTAGTGAAGAAATGGAAGATGACTTTTAAAATTGGATTTTTACATTATTGTTAAAAGCATTCACACATTGGTATGACTTTGGTAACTGGTGAAGAGAAAGTGAGGAATGATTGGAGGAGAAGGAGAGATTCTAGGAAACTAGGAAAGCAACAAAGGTCATCTAGACTGATAATGAATGCCAGCCTCTTCTGCTGCACCATTAAGAAGAAATAAAAATGCCAGGGGGCATAACTGTATGATGAAAATAAGGAAGCTGGCCCACAGGCACAAAAGTCTCAGTTTTAGTAAAGCTAATCATGCCACATTGATGGCATTAATAAGAGAGAACCACCAAATTTCACAGAATAACCTTGGCTTGGGCAATGAGAATTTCAATTTTCACCTTTGAACTGGGTCACAGATCCGACCCATCATTCTAAGGTGTATGGCATCATCAAAATTTCTTAATATTCTACAACAATAGATCACTTGTAAGGAAATTATATTTTGGTACTATGTAGGCAAAAATCCAATTTTTGATGCATTTCTAGTCTTCTCTAAATATCATTTTATTTATAAACAAATTGACACTCTTTTGCTTATTAAAGATGGATAGTCAGTAATGTTATTCATTCATATTCTCTTGCAGTAGCTGAAAGTATAATTTCTCTATATGGTATCACCAACTAGTTACATTTGAACACATAGTTTACAGCTTTTGAAGAGCAATTAAAATTATGTGGCAGGTAATTATGCATCAATGCTCCAGTTGTTTGTATAAATGCATCATCAGCACAGTCCTTCACAAACAGAAAAACAACAGTCAGAAACTTCTACATATGCCCAATTACACTGATAAATATGTGTAGAAAGTTAGTGCAATTTCATTTAATTTTATCCAAACAACAATTTGTAGCTAACTTTGGAGTCTGAAAAATAGTTTATTACTATATAAATCTGTCTTGAGGTTATAACCATTAGATTCAATGTTTTTCCTTGGAATTTCTGTTCTGTTGATACTTTGTAAATGGAGGTAAATTAAACTAACCAATATTTCTACAAATTTTGAGAAAAATAATACACTAAGGAAATAATGCACATGTATTAGGTATAGTTGCATAATTTTAATGTATGCACTTAACACTTTTGTTCCATTTTACATATAAAATATACTCAAAATCAGATAATATCCTCTCTAGCCCTCAGTGTAGCTGACTGCAGGATGTGTATGTATTTTTTTTTTTCCTACTGAACTATTTGAGTCCCTAGCTGCTTTCTATAAATTCAACTGCACTCTCTTTAGTTGGATCCTCTGGGAAAGGGTGTCCACCCCCCCAACCCCGCCCCCAGCTAATCTCATTGTAAATGATTTGGTTTTATGATTTGAGAAATATTTATACACTTAAATGTTTTACTGTGCTTAATATTAGAAAAGATATACCTTCCTCAACATTATTAGCCAAAAAAAAAAAAAAAAAAAACCAAGCAGTTTAGTAGTCCTATATTATTTGTACTTATTTGGTGAATCTGTAATTTTCTGTTCTTTTTCCTTTCATTCTTACAATCAGTTTTTTTTTTTTAAATTACCTGCCAGCTGAGAAACAAGGCATTGTCATGTCTTGTGCTGCCAGGTGTAATTGTATCTTTGCACTGTTTTCTCTTGGAAGATAATTTCTTCCTTGTATGTTATAGTGTACAATTCATTATTCTCTCTCTCTCTCTCTCTAGTTTTTAAGGAGCTAAAATATTTCTTTTTCTTAACACATCCACAGAAACTATTACATTATCAATGCAGAATGACAAGGAAGACATTTGATTTCCTGATGCTCACTCTATTGAGAAATAAAGGGAAATCATTGACTTGCTTTCTTAGAGGAAGTTTCAAATGGGAGCTCACCAAATTTTGGAGAGATAGTGAAGGAGGAAACAGACAGAACAGGCTCCACCTTGAAAGCAGGGCTCCATCTTGGGCTGGACTATGAACTTTGAGCTATATGCCCAGTATCTATGGAAATGACATACCAACTGGAAAACCAGACCCCCCAGAAGGAAGATTCTCAGGGCTCGTACCTAGACCCTCCTTCACCTAAAAGAATACCCTAATTATCTGTGTAACTGAATAGAATCATAAATTCTATTATGCTTATTGGGGTATGACCACAGGCCTATTGATAATTTTTTTTAAGTAATAAATTTCTTTTTTTTGTTGTTGTTGTTGAAATTTCTTTTTTTTTTAATTTTATTTTATTTTTAAACTTTACAATATTGTATTGGTTTTGCCAAATATCGAAATGAATCCGCTACAGGTATACATGTGTTCCCCATCCTGAACCCTCCTCCCTCCTCCCTCCCCATACCATCCCTCTGGCTCGTCCCAGTGCACTAGCCCCAAGCATCCAGTATCATTCATCGAACCTGGACTGGCGACTCGTTCCATATATGATATTATACGTATTTCAATGCCATTCTCCCAAATCATCCCACCCTCTCCCTCCCCCACAGAGTCCAAAAGACTGTTCTATACATCAGTGTCTCTTTTGCTGTCTTGTACACAGGGTTATTGTTACCATCTTTTTAAATTCCATATATATGTGTTAGTATACTGTATTGGTGTTTTTCTTTCTGGCTTACTTCACTCTGTATAATAGGCTCCAGTTTCATCCATCTCATTAGAACTGATTTAATGTATTCTTTTTAATGGCTGAGTAATACTCCATTGTGTATATGTACCACTGCTTTCTTATCCATTCATCTGTTGATGGACATCTAGGTTGCTTCCATGTCCTGGCTATTATAAACAGTGCTGCGATGAACATTGGGGTACACGTGTCTCTTTCAATTCTGGTTTTCTCAGTGTGTATGCCCAGCAGTGGGATTGCTGGATCATAAGGCAGTTCTATTTCCAGTTTTTTAAGGAATCTCCACACTGTTCTCCATAGTGGTTGTATTAGTTTGCATTCCCACCAACAGTGTAAAAGGGTTCCCTTTTCTCCACCCTCTCCAGCATTTAGTGCTTGTAGACTTTTGGATCTCAGCCATTCTGACTGGTGTGAGATGGTACCTCATAGTGGTTTTGATTTGCATTTCTCTGATAATGAGTGATGTTGAGCATCTTTTCATGTGTTTGTTAGCCATCTGTATGTCTTCTTTGGAGAAATGTCTATTTAGTTATTTGGCCCATTTTTTGATTGGGTCATTTATTTTTCTGGAATTGAGCTGTAGAAGTTGCTTATATATTTTTGAGATTAGTTGTTTGTCAGTTGCTTCATTTGCTATTATTTTCTCCCATTCTGAAGGCTGCCTTTTCACCTTGTTTATAGTTTCCTTTGTTGTGCAGAAGCTTTTAAGTTTAATTAGGTCCCATTTGTTTATTTTTGCTTTTATTTCCAATATTCTGGGAGGTGGGTCATAGAGGATCCTGCTGTGATGTATGTCGGAGAGTGTTTTGCCTATGTTCTCCTCTAGGAGTTTTATAGTTTCTGGTCTTACATTTAGATCTTTAATCCATTTTGAGTTTATTTTTGTATACGGTGTCACCATTGCAACGGAAAGAATAAAATACTTAGGAATATATCTACCTAAAGAAACTAAAGACCTATATATAGAAAACTATAAAACACTGGTGAAAGAAATCAAAGAGGACACTAATAGATGGAGAAATATACCATGTTCATGGATTGGAAGAATCAATATAGTGAAAATGAGTATACTACCCAAAGCAATTTATAGATTCAATGCAATCCCTATCAAGCTACCAACAGTATTCTTCATAGAGCTAGAACAAATAATTTCACAATTTGTGTGGAAATACAAAAAACCTCAAATAGCCAAAGCGATCTTGAGAAAGAAGAATGGTACTGGAGGAATCAACCTACCTGACCTCAGGCTCTACTACAAAGCCACAGTCATCAAGACAGTATGGTACTGGCACAAAGACAGAAATATAGATCAATGGAACAAAATAGAAAGCCCAGAGATAAATCCACACACATATGGACACCTTATCTTTGACAAAGGTGGCAAGAATATACAATGGATTAAAGACAATATCTTTAACAAGTGGTGCTGGGAAAACTGGTCAACCACTTGTAAAAGAATGAAACTAGAGCACTTTCTAACACAGTACACAAAAATAAACACAAAAAAGGCCTATTGATAATTGTCCACTGTTAACTACCTAGGCTTAAGGCATATGAATCACAAGTTAACTTTGATTGTATCTTTCTTTTCCTTTGTTCAGACTAGTTTCAGGGTATTTGGGGAGGTGGATTTGGGCACATACACTTAGGGTATATAAGGTTTTCACAAAAACTGGTCAGGGTCCTTGGCTAAGAGGAGCCTCTGCATTGGGCCCACTGGTGTAATAAACTGCACTCCATTATCTGCATTGTTCTTCTGAGTGAGTTTGTCTCCCGGAATACGTAGCTACAACAGGAGACTTGTTTTTTGTCTTTTCTTTCCCCCAGTATTTGTGAAAACAATGTCCCCAGCCTCCTATACATGCAATGATGACTCTGCTCCTGCTGCATTTGTAGGAAAAGCATCCCACACAGATAATTATAGTGACAGCTCATTGAGGTGAAATTTGCATAGACAGAAGGGTAAGAAAATAAAACTAAGAGTTTATTCTTAGGTATTTCATACTTCTCTCATGTGCCTCTGTCACTGGGGCATACATTTTCTAAACTTAAGATGCAAAATAAGAGTGGGAATTTATACATTGTATTCAAGGGTTATTTGTGACAAGGGAAAAAAAATCTTACTTAGGAAAGGTATTTCTGCCATAACAGTTAATAGTGACCATTGCTTAGTAAGTGTGTGTAACTTGATGTAGAATGAAAAAGTAAGATACTTCTATAAATAAGGTGGTACAGTTCAGAAGTCATCTCATTTTAAAACATTCTTAACTTGGTTAGCATAACTCTAATTCTCCCAATGGCTTTGATTGAATGTTCCAAACAAAGGGAAAATAAATGACTTAGCTACATATGCACTTACATAAAATCATCTAGATAAAGAATCTCATGGTAACCAAAATAGTCTGTATAGTAAAGTTATCTTCTAGTCCCAAATATCTGTTCTACTATCTGATATATTTATGCATTCAAAAGTATTTCCATATCAGTCTATTTTTTGGTAACATGATACATTATATTTACCTAACTGTAGGCTTCTTGAAGATATAAAATGTTTTGTAGAACTTACTTAGTGATGAGGTTATAATAGACAATGAATATATATTTGGATTGGATTGTATATCATATATAAGATGTGACAAATGGAAATAAATATATGAAAGTTCTGTATTTTATACCTTGATTAATCCATATATAGAATTTATGTCTCATGGCTTAATACAGAATTAATTCTCATGACTATGCAGTGTTACTATACAGAAAGATAAAGTAGCACTTTCAATTTCATTAAATTTTTGAAATTTATAGCACATCCATTGGCTTTACAATACATCCGTTTTTAGCAATAATATATAAACTTTAGCTTTTTTCTTCAAAGTTTGTCAAAGTCCAATTAATCATTTTAACAGCACAGTACGTAGTTCCTAAAGGTACTTAATAAATGCCCATCTAGTGTGTGAGAACAGGGTGGGGGGAGTTTTTTGATTAGCAGCACTTTGGCAAATCTATCCCTGTCTCCTTTCTTCTGTCTCACTTTGTCTCTGCCTGATTCCTCCTAGACAATCTCTGTGAAGCCTTCTCTGATCACCTGAATTAAAAAAGGTCAATACATTTCTGGAATTTTTAAGGCAATTACTGATTATTACAAATCCCATATAGTTTTTATTTTACTCATGGGGGAAAAAAAAGTGAAAGTGTTAGTCTCTCAGTCATGGTTGACTCTTTGCAACACCATGGACTGTAGCCTCTGTCCATGGAATTCTCCAGGCATGAGTACTAGAGTGGGTAGCCATCCCCTTCTCCAGGGATCTTCCCAACCCAGGGATCAAACCCAGGTCTCCCACATTGCAGGCAGATTCTTTACCATCTGTGCCACCAGATGATGGCATATATATGTTCACAAAAGTATCTATTAGATTTTGAAATTTAATTTATATCTTGGGAAGAAAAATATGAGGTAATTTTTATATATCTTTCTTAATAAATTATGCAAATATGAAATTATTGCTAAAAATTTAAGAATGATCAAGGAAAAGTCCCTAATATAAAACTGAAGATTCAGGGAGTTGAAGTCACTTGCCCAACTTCATGTGGTAACTAAAAACCTCAGTAAGCTCCCCATTATCCCAGATGGTATACCAGATACTGCTACTGCTAAGTCACATCAGTTGTGTCCAACTCTGTGTGACCCCATAGACGGCAGCCCACCAGGCTCCGCCATCCCTGGGATTCTCCAGGCAAGAACACTGGAGTGGGTTGCTATTTCCTTCCCCAATGCATGCAAGTGAAAAGTGAAAGTGAAGTTGCTCAGTCATGTCCAACTCTGAGTGACCCCATAGACTGAAGCCCAGCAGGCTCCTCGGTCCATGGGATTTTCCAAGCAAGAGTACTGGAGTGGGGTGCCATTGCCTTCTTCTATACCAGATACTAGGTAGTATTAACTTCATTGTGCTTGCAGTCACATGTATATTGGCCAAGATTTCCTCCAGATTATAGATTTCCATAGTCTTTCCTAGACTCCCTTCTGATAAATGTTTTTGTGTCTGTGATTTGAATAGTGGTGTCATTGATGTGCACAATAGACTTAATAAGAGTAACCTAATGATGTATTACAAATTTTAATCTGAGGACCTCTGATTATTTATATATAAAATGATTGGTAAAGCATAAATAATACCTTACATGGCCAACAATGTGATCATGTTAAAGATTTTGAGAGGAGACATTTCTTCTGTCTTGTCAGTGAGGCCACTAAATCCAATAACAAGTGTGAGGCAAAGGGAGATTTCACAAAATCAGAGACAATGTGACCATAGAAGTGGAGATAGGAGTGATGAGGTCACAAGTCATAGAAAGCCAGTATCCTTCCAGAGCTTGAAGAGGCAAAGGAAAAGTTTTACTCTAGTGCCCCCAGAGGAAGTGCAGCCCTGCCAACATTTTGTTTTGAAATTTCTGTCCTTTGAATTGCAAGAGAACACATTTCTACTGTTTTAACATGTGTGTGTGTGTGCACATGTGCACTCGGTCATGTCCGACTCTTTATGCTCCTATGGATTGTTGCCTGCCAGGTTCCTCTGTCCATTGGGTTTCCCAGGCAAGAATGCAGGAGCAGGTTGCCTTTTTCTACTCCAGGGATCTTCCCAACCCAGAGATTGAACCAAGTCTCTTATAGCTCCTGCATTGGCAAGCAGAGTTCTTACCACTAGTGCCACCTCGGGAAGCCATACTTGATAGTAATTTATTACAACAACCACAGGAAACTAACAGAGTACAGGAAGCCAAATTTTACATGGCAAAATGCAGACATGGAAAAGTAGAGCACTGTCTGGAAAAAATTTTGTCTAATTAAAAATTTGAACAGATTTTTAATGTGTTTTTTATACAATAACAAATATATATGAAACAACATCACAAGCACTGATTATCATAATTTCATTGATTCATGGCAGAAGGATTTGAAGTACATAATTTACATTTCAAATGAAGGGACTGAGGCAAGATCATCATATATTAGTGAAAGAGTGAAGGCCCAGGTGATTAATACATTTGTCTATGGTCTGTCAGTAAGATAAGACTAAAACTTGAACCCACTAGGATTAACTTTCACAGAAATAAGTGTGAATCCACAATTTATATTAAAATTCAAACAAGGAAAAGAGGTAAAATCAGGGCATAACATCAACAATTCTTGATTATTCCTTGAGGACCTATAGGCTATAACGTGTTACTAAGTGAGCATTTGAGGGGAGAAGATTTTAAAATAACATGATTGTTGTACTAAGAAGTAAATCATGGCAATCATACTGTTCAGAACACAATCTATGGTAAGTTTTTCCATCTATAATTAGACACCATTTTCTTTTCTGGGAAAAGAAAAGCAATTATGAGAATTTTAACAAAGTGAATAATACACAAAGTAATGAATAATGTGCAACAATATTCTCTGAAGGATGTTAAGCAATTTAACTCTGAAATGGGGAAATTTGTATCCTTAAGTTATGTTCAAATATGTGATGGTATCCCAAATGAAAAAGAAAATACACTTATTTTGACTACTGCACAGAATCTGGACTAAGAGTAGAAATTGTAAGAAGATGGGTATTAATAATTAGGAAATTGCTAAGCCATGTACCAAAGATTCTGAGAAACCGTATAAAACAGAATAATCTATTAGAGGAGAGATCAAATTAACCAAGTGCAAAATGAAACCGTATGGTGATGAACTTGCACAGATAGTATCAAATGACAAGAACAAGGATTGGAAAGAAGCTTGAAATGCCATATGACTAATTGAACAGAAGTTCCAGATGTGAATAATCAAAAAATATGCATGAAATAGCTTATTTTAGGAAATATATTATGACTTTGAGCTCTCCAGTACACTTGTACAGAGCTTCTTTTCTCCCTGCTTATTGCAGTTCGTACAAATTGCATTTCTTAATCATAAGAAGATCATGCTTTACACAAGAAGAGACAGGTCAAGGGCAAATTTAGTAGCAGAGTGAGAAAGCAAAACGACTAAATAGGATACATTTGCTCACCATTCACAGAGAGGGTGAAAATGACATGGGGGTTGAGAGTTTATTGTTTCATGAAGAAATCAGTTGTCGTGTGCCCCTTGTATGAACATGTCTTTTATTGAGCATTTCTATCATGTTTAGACATAGAGATTTTTCATATAATACATGTTCTAGACATAAACTTTATCTGAAGCTGAATCAAAACAACAATGGGGGATAGTATATGGGATTACATTTATTAAGATAAGATATTGATTTCTAATAAGATTATTTATAAGCATTTAAGAGTGATTGTGATAGTCAATTTTGTACCAGGATATACCCTTTAAATAATTACTAACAAATCACAGGCCAGGCTGTGGAAATAATATACTTATGTCTTTGGAAACCTATACTTAGCTGTGAAGCACTGGATGTTGCTGTCTTATTTGAATCAGTTTAGGTAGCTGAGCTGTACATAGGCTTAGTTAGAGGGTTAGATATCAGGCTTGGAAAGAAAAGACCTGTGCAGATGTCCAAAGCTCTCATTAGCAAGAACAAGAGTCATGAACATAGTTCAGCAGGAATGGTCTAGCTAGGACCCTTCCACTTCTACTCTCAATGCCACTATTATCCATATCTCCATGATGTCCAGTATTCTAAGTGTCTCTGCTTCTTATGTCACATGCTCAAGCAAATATGTCCCCGATGGAGCATCAGATTGAATAACTGTAGGTTGCATGCCTGCATTCTGGCTACCAAGGTTTGGATGAAGAGGGAGTTTCCTTTCCTGTAACAGGAGAAAGTGGAATTCAGCCCACCAGTAATAAACACAATGGGGAATGTTAGTCTTTGTGACCCCATGAACTGTAGCCTGCCAGGCTCCTCCATCCACGGGATTCTCCAGGCAAGAATACTGAGGTGGGTTGCCATTTCCTTCTTCAGGGGATCTGCCTGACCCAGGGACTGAACCTGATTCTCCTGCATTGCAGGCAGATTCTTTACCATCTGAGCCACCAGGGAAACCCACACATAATGGAAAGAATGATGCTACATTCAACAACAATAAAATCAACGAGTGAATCATTAGTCAAGTGTTAAATGATACATTCATCTTTTATTGTGAAATAAGAAATCAGATTGATTATATTCTTTGCAGCCAAAGATGGAGAAGCTCTATACGTTAACAAAAAGAAGACCAGGAGCTGACTGTGGCTCAGATCATGAACTCCTTATTGCCAAATTCAGACTGAAATTGAAGAAAGTAGGGGAAAACCACTAGACCATTCAGGTACGACCTAAATCAAATCCCTTATGATTATACAGTGGAAGTGAGAAATAGATTTAAGGACCTAGATCTGATAGATAGAGTGCCTGATGAACTGATGAATGAGGTTCATGATATCGTACAGGAGACAGGGATTAAGACAATCCCCATGGAAAAGAAATGCAAAAAAGCAAAATGGCTGTCTGGGGAGGCCTTACAAATAGCTGTGAAAAGAAGAGAAGTGAAAAGCAAAGGAGAAAAGGAAAAATATAAGCATCTGAATGCAGAGTTCCAAAGAATAGCAAGAAGAGATAAGAAAGCTTTCTTTAGTGATCAATGCAAAGAAATAGAGGAAAACAACAGAATGGGAAAGACTAGAGATATCTTCAAGAAAATTAGAGATACCAAGGGAACATTAAAAGCAAAAATGGCTTCGATAAGGACAGAAATGGTATGGACCTAACAGAAGCAGAAGATATCAAAAAGAGATAGTAAGCATACACAGAAGAACTGCACAAAAAAGATCTTCACGACCCAGATAATCACAATGGTGTGATCACTGACCTAGAACCAGATATCCTGGAATGTGAAATGAAGTGGGCCTTAGAAAGCATCACTACGAATGAACAAAGCTAGTGGAGGTGATGGAATTCCAGTTGAGCTATTTCAAATCCTGAAAGATGATGCTGTGAAAGTGCTGCACTCAATATGCCAGCAAATTTGGAAAACTCAGCAGTGGCCACAGGACTGGAAAAGGTCAGTTTTCATTCCAATCCCAAAGAAAGGCAATGCCAAAGAATGCTCAAACTACCACACAGCTGCACTCATCTCAGATGCTAGTAAAGTAATGCTCAAAATTCTCCAAGCCAGGCTTAAGAAATATGTGAACCATGAAATTCCTGATGTTTAAGCTGGTTTTAGAAAAGGCAGAGGAACCAGAGATCAAATTGCCAACATCTGCTGGATCATGGAAAAAGCAAGAGAGTTCCAGAAAAGCATCTATTTCTGCTTTATTGACTATGCCAAAGCCTTTAACTGTGCGGATCACAATAAACTGTGGAAAATTCTGAAAGAGATGGGAATACCAGACCACCTGACCTGCCTCTTGAGAAATCTGTATGCAGGTCAGGAAGCAAGAGTTAGTACTGGACATGGAACAACAGACTGGTTCCAAATAGGAAAAGGAGTATGTCAAGGCTGTATATTGTCACCCTGCTTATTTAACTTATATGCGGAGTACATCATGAGAAATGCTGAACTGGAAGAAACACAAGCTGGAATCAAGATTGCCAGGAGAAATATCAATAACCTCAGATATGCAGATGACACCACCCTTATGGCAAAAAGTGAAGAGGAACTCAAAAGCCTCTTGATGAAAGTGAAAGTGGAAAGTGAAAAAGTTGGCTTAAAGCTCAACATTCAGAAAACGAAGATCATGGCATCCGGTGCCATCACTTCATGGAAAATAGATGGGGAAACAGTGGAAACAGTGTCAGACTTTATTTTTTGGGGCTCCAAAATCAGTGCAGATGGTGACTGCAGCCATGAAATTAAAAGACGCTTACTCCTTGGAAGGAAAGTTATGACCAACCTAGATAGCTTATTCAAAAGCAGAGACATTACTTTGCCAACAAATGTCCGTCTAGTCAAGGCTATGGTTTTTCCTGTGGTCACGTGTGGATGTGAGAATTGGACTATCAAGAAAGCTGAGCACTGAAGAATTGATGCTTTTGAACTGTGGTGTTGGAGAAGACTCTTGAGAGTCCCTTGGACTGCAAGGAGATCCAACCAGTCCATTCTGAAGGAGATAAGCCCTGGGATTTCTTTGGAAGGAATGATGCTCAAACTGAAACTCCAGTACTTTGGCCACCTCATGCGAAGAGTTGACTCATTGGAAAAGACTCTGATGCTGGGAGGGATTGGGGGCAGGAGGAGAAGGGGACGACAGAGGATGAGATGGCTGGATGGCATCACTGACTCGATGGAAGTGAGTCTCAGTGAACTCCCAGAGATGGTGATGGACAGGGAGGTCTGACGTGCTGCGATTCATGGGGTCGCAAAGAGTCGGACACGACTGAGCAACTGAACTGAACTGAACTGAACTGAATAAATCTAGGAGAAGGCACATGGTATCCTGAGTCCAGATGTTGAGAACTCTTGATAAACTACATTCCTTGGTAAAATAATGGGGTACTCTGGACGAATGAGTGCAATGCATTATTGGCGATTCTAAAGTAGTCAATTACTAGATTTCCTCCAGCATTTTCTAAATTTTAAGTTATATCTCTCATGATTCCAAAGACATACTTGTATTTAAAAGGCAGGTAGCTGATATCTGAATGATATCTACTGAGTTAGCAAAGAGGAGGAGGATGAATTCCATGGTTTCTAGTCCTTGAGCCAGTCCTTTCAGGGAATTGCTCAGAGAAAGCCAGATAACAGTGTTCCTGACTGCACTTACAAGAAACAGCAGCAGTAGTTTAGTAAAATAAAAGGTATGGATAAACTCTCAGTCAGCAGGCAAAAATAATTTGTTTATTCATAGTTAAAGCCCTCCCTCCTTTCTAATTGTTTTGGGGCTTCTGCTTAGGGCTAATAATACATCAATCAACAAAAAAATCTGAAGTGTATCCCTCCTATTTCCTTTTCTTAAGATAGCAGGGGGAATGATGATAGGAAGGATGTCATGTCTTACCTTAAGGCTCTTTAAAAGTTTTAGTCATATAAATATATTTCTAAAATAACTTATAATCTCTGTGCCTTTATTACAATTTTAGTTTGTCATTGGAAACTGTTAAAGTATTTTTAAATGTTTGCAAAGTATGGATTCCCAATATATTGTAAATATTTGACATTTAAAAATAAATTTGCTATGATATACTTCTTAATGGACCCAATGGAACATATATGAAATTCATTTTGACAAAAAATTCATTAATTAAAAAATTTACATATTATTAAAATTTTGATTATTTTTTATCTTGAATTTATATTTTTTTATCTTTCCTTAAGTCCCAATATTTTATCCTCATGTAATATATTTACATGATGAAAATTTATTTATCTTATGCTTCCTAGAGGGAACAACAGATAATCTAAATTTATCATTTAAAAAATTTTTCTGTGGACCCTTTTTTTCCCCTGAGGATTCTGTTTTTCTTTCTTTCTTTTTTTTTTTTGTTCTTGCATTGAGATAGCATGAAAAGTTTTAGGAGAACATATTAGCCAATTTATTGGAAATTTATTTCTTAATACCATAGATGAGGTTTATATTTCCAAATATTTCAGGAATTCATAAATAAAAATTACATATTACCAAAGAGAATTTTCAGCATTTCTTATCTTCCTTTATATTGAGAAGTATTTTTTTATATAAACAGGTAGGAATAAAGCAAGTTTTATTATAACAATGTCATCAGTATTTTGATCTTTTCTTGTTATATGTCAAGATCAAGCATTTTTATAAAATAAAAATTAAATTTAGTAATTGGTCTGCTGTCAAACTGTACATTTCTTTTTAACTTCTTTGAAAACAATGAATCGGAAACCACCTATTTATCATGACATCAAATGATGTAGTTATTCCTGTAATAATTTCATTTCACTTTGTTTAATGAGTTAAAATTTGATGAAACTAGAAGAAAAATCTCACCATATTATTGGAAACAATGCCATTTAAGATAGTGACAGCTGCACAGATTGCATGTGGAATAAATCAGGTATTGAGACCTGTTTTCATTTTCTAGATCCTTTTAACATGTTGAATGACATGACTTAGGCTTCCAGCTTCCACTTAGGGTGTTGAAAGCTGGAAAGAAATTCTTTTCCAGCCTTACAAGAATACAAAGAGACAAATGAATTGCAAAATTATAACTTCTCTTGGGCCCATCAGAGCTGATGTTGCAGGGCAACCAAATTATCCAAAATCTGAGGAATGACAGTGGCCAAGAGAGATGAGAAGCAGTGCTATTCACCAAGGAAGAAGACAAATGTCATAGAGATTGTACAAAGACTTTAGCTGAAAGTATCAATTGCTAAAAGTCAAGTCTTTTTTCCACTGATCTCACTGAGTCATTTGGAGGAAAGTTTGGCTTGGGACAAAAGTCCTGAGAAAGTCTTCCTGGGGTACGGAGCAGAGGCTGCTGAGAGAATGGTACACAGTTCCACCCCTATGTATCCTTCCCACCCCCATAGTTACCCAAGAAACAACAGCCTTAGGGCATTCAGAGAAAGGCAGCATACAGCATGACCTGTAGCCTGTTACCTTGGGTTCAGGTAAAGTTACATTCCTGCTCTGTGTGGAAGGGTGGGGAGGGAGATGTGGAGAAATCTTTACATCTGCAGGAGAGGGGCAAAAATATGTCCCTGGCCCCTGGAGGAGGCAGCATTGCTAAATCCTCATTGGTCACATATTCAGGGACACAGTGCCTAAGAGGATCAATAGAACAGCAAACAGCAGAGAACAATCCAACCACCTGCTGACCTTAAACCAAAAGACCAATAATGGTCAAGTCACAGGCAACAAATAAGAGCATCTCTCTACAGGTTTCCCAGTTGGCTCGGTGGTAAAGAACCTGCTGGCCAATATAGGAGGCACAAGATACGGGTTCGATCTCTGGGTTGGGAAGAATCCCTGAGGAGGAAATGGCAACCCACTCCAATATTCTTGCCTGGAAAATTTCATGAACAGAGGAACCTGGCTGGCTATAGTCCATGAGGTCGCAAAGAGTCAGACACAACTGAGCACATGCAAGCCTGTAGCAATAGGCCTCTCTGGAACAGACATATGGATATGGGGTGGGGTGGGGGAAAGCGGAAAGTGGGATATATGGAGAGAATAACATGGAAATGTACATTATCATATGGAAAATAGATACCCAATGGGAATTTGCTGTATGACTCAGGGAACTCAACCTGGGGCTCTGGAACAACCCAAAGGGGTAGCATGGGGAGGGAAATGGGAGGGAGGCTCAAGAAGGAGGAGACATATGTATACTTATGGCTGATTCATGTTAATGGCAGAAAAAAACACAATCCTGTAAAGCAATTATCCTTCAATTAAAAAAAAAAAAAATGGCCCTTTCTGAGATTCAGTTGAAATGGGACAATTTGAAGTAGAGGGTGGAGTAGTCACTGAGACAAAGCCAAAGAACAAGCTAAGTACCCTGCTGTACCCGCCATGAAAAGTGCAGAGCGACAGAGGACCATGCTGAGTGCTCTGTAGGTGGTGTCACAGCCCAGGAACCCAGAGCCTGGGAAACTTTGAATCTAACATGGGGCCAATGGTAAATCTTCCCAAACTTTGACTTAGAGGGAGATGCTTCTTCATTATTTCGATCAGAAAACAAATCTACCTTCCTGTCTGAAAGGAAGACTAACTTTCAAGATTATTTGCTCTATAAACATTCTTAACGAATAGTTCTGAACAAAAGTGTATCTCTTCATAGCAAGAAACCCATGAGGAATTGATTCCCAACATTCTGTTGTGCTCTATTATTTTTAGGACCAATTTCTTTGGTAGACTGAATGAATCTGTAGTGTTATCTGTATTGTTGAGCGCTGTTCCATTGTATCAGTGGGATACACTGTGTCCGTATGCCTTTGTGTCCATATGCCATGACTTGCTCATTTCACCTGCTGATCTAGCCTTGTGTTGTTTTTGTTCTTAGATAGGATTTTTTTCAATAACTGCTATGAGCATTGATGTACAAATCTTCATATAAACATGCATTTTCATTGTCCTTTGGTGAATATATAGGACTGGGATTTCTGCATCATATGATAACTGTATAATTAACATTTTAAGACTTAGAACATGTTTTCCAAAGAGACATCATTATAACCAGAAGTGTATAATGTTTCTATTAGTAGTCGGTCCATATGTTCATTAACACTGGTGTTGCCTTGATTTGAATTTTAGATTTGGTAGTGCTTGTGAAGTGGTACCTCATTGACTAATCATACTGAACAATTTTTCATGTGCTTGTTTGCCATCCATATATCTTTTATTCTGATTTTTGTTTTTGCAATCTCTTGTCAATGCAATATTGGTCATTTTTGTCTTATTATCCTGTGTAAGAGTTCTTTATACAATCATGAATACAAGTCATTTGTATGTTGGAAACATTTTCTCACAGTTTTTTTTTTTTTTTTCTTGAGAACTTCTTTGGAGTGGTTTTATCAGTTTGAAGACATAGTATCATTTTTTTTTTTTTCACCTCTGTTTACTCCCTCTACAAACATCTTTCCCTCTCTAAATGTTTACTCCTAGAAGTTTTTCATTTCAGCTTTTACAATTAGATCTACAAAGTATAAATTAAATATCATTATCACTTAGGAATGGGTTTAATATTTTTTCCACTCAAATATATAATTGTCTTAGAATCAATTGTTGAAACACTATCATTTCATCTTGAATTATTGTGGTGGGTTTTTTTTTCAAAATCAAATAATGATGTATGTATAGGTCAAATATTGGACTCTCTTTTATTTTATTAATTTCAATGTCAATAATTCATACTACCCAAATTATATTATTTACTGTGGTTTTTATATTAACTTATAAAATCAAGTAGTATATATTCTTGAACTTTGTTTTCATTTTTAAATAAATTGTTTTGGCTACTCTGAGTCCTCTACATTTCCATATAAATTGTAGAGCTGATCTCTCAATTTTTGCAAAAACAAAAGAAAACAATCTAAAATCACCCATGGGTATTTTTATTAGAATTCCTAAAATCTATAAATCAGTTTAGGAACAATGGACTTCTCTATAATCTTGACTCTTCCAGTCAATAACATATTGTATCTTTACTTTTATAAACTCTTTTCTCATTTATTTTACTAGTTTTGATAAACATCAGAGTATATATCTTGAAAAATAGTTAATTCACTATTTTTCTATTTATAAGTTGTTCTCAACTTTTTCTTTCAGTTCAGTTGCTCAGTCATGTCTGACTCATTGCGACTCCATGAAATGCAGAACGACAGGCCTCCCTGTTCATCACCAACTCCCAGAGTTCACCCAAACTCATGTCCATTGAGTTGCTGATTCCACCAAGCCACCTCATCCTCTGTCGTCCCCATCTCCTCCTGCCTCCAATCCCTCCCAGCATCAGAGTCTTTTCCAATGAGTCAACTCTTCGCACGAGGTGACCAAAGTACTGGAGTTTCAGCTTTAGCATCATGCCTTCCAAAGAAATCCCAGGGTTGATCTCCTTCAGAATGGACTGGTTGGATCTCCTTGCAGTCCAAGGGACTCTCAAGAGTCTTCTCCAACACCACAGTTCAAAAGCATCAATTCTTCAGTGCTCAGCCTTCTTCACAGTCCAACTCTCACATCCATACATGACCACTGGGAAAACCATAGCCTTGACTAGACGGACCTTTGTTGGTAAAGTAATGTCTCTGATTTTGAATATGCTATCTAGGTTGGTCATAACTTTCCTTCCAAGGAGTAAGCGTCCTTTAATTTCATGGCTGCAATCACCATCTGTAGTGATTTTGGAGCCCCCCAAAATAAAGTCTGACACTATTTCCACTGTTTCCCCATCTACTTCCCATGAAGTGGTGGGACCAGATGCCATGATCTTAGTTTCTGAATGCTGAGCTTTAAGTAAAATTTTCACTCTCCACTTTCACTTTCATCAAGAGGCTTTTGAGTTCCTCTTCACTTTCTGCCATAAGGGTGGTGTCATCTGCATATCTGAGGTTATTGATATTTCTCCCAGCAATCTTGATTCCAGCTTGTGCTTCTTCCAGCCCAGCGTTTCTCATGATGTACTCTGCATAGAAGTTAAATAAGCAGGGTAACAATATACAGCCTTGACGTACTCCTTTTCCTATTTGGAGCCAGTCTGTTGTTCCATGTCCAGTTCTAACTGTTGCTTCCTGACCTACATACAGGTGTCTCAAGAGGCAGGTCAGGTGGTCTGGTATTCCCATCTCTTTCAGAATTTTCCACAGTTTATTGTTATCCACACAGTCAAAGGCTTTGGCATAGTCAATAAAGCAGAAATAGATGTTTTTCTGGAACTCTCTTGCTTTCTCCATGATACAGCAGATGTTGGCAATTTGATCTCTGTTCCTTAGCCTTTTCTAAAACCAGCTTGAACATCTTTCAGATCAGATCAGATCAGATCAGTCACTCAGTCGTGTCCGACTCTTTGCGACCCCATGAATCGCAGCATGCCAGGCCTCCCTGTCCATCACCAACTCCCGGAGTTCACTCAGACTCACGTCCATCGAGTCAGTGATGCCATCCAGTGAACATCTTTAACCATCTTCAAATATACAATTTAGTATCATTTAATACATTTGCATTGTTCAACCATCCTTATTATCCATTTCTAACACATTTCATCAACCCAAGATGAAACTGCATCCACTAACAATAATTCCCTATTTCATCTTGTCCTTACCCCCTGAGAATCACTTTTCTCCTATCCATCAACATGACTCTTCTATTCCAGGTAACTCATGTAAGTGGTATCATATAATATTTCAATATTTGTCCTTCTTTATGTCAATACTTTCACTTATAAAATGCCTTCAAGTTTCAACCTTATTGTAGTGTATATGAGAATTTCTTTTTATTTAAAGCTGAATAATATCCTATTGCATGTATACATCACCTTTATTCATTTGTCAATGAACATTTGAGTTGTTTCGACCTTTTGGCTATTGCCAATAATGTTGTGATCATTGGTGTAGATGTATCTAATCTGTTCCTGTTTTCAGTTCTTTTGTGTATATAGCGAGTATCATAAGTAAGTGTATAATATTTTGTGGAACTGCTCTGTTGTTTTCCACAGCAGTTGTATCATTTCCCATCCCCACCATCAGTGTACAATGATTCCAATTTCTTTACATTCTAACCAACATTTGTATTATTTATTTATTTGGTAATAGCTATCCTAAATGCTTCCCTGTTGGCTTAGCTGGTAAAGAATCTGCCTGCAATACAAGAGACTTGGGTTTGATCCCTGGGTTAAGAAGATCCCCTGGACTCACTCCAGTTTTCTTGCCTGGGAAATCCCATGCACAGGGAAGTCTGACAGGCTACAGTCCATGGGGTCGCAAGAATCAGACACAACCAAACAACTTAACAAAATCATGATGTGGTGTCTTATTGTGGTTGTGATTTGCATTTCCCTAATTATTTGTGATGTTGCTCTTCTTCTATTTGCTTATTGACCCTTTGAATATCCTATTTGCAGAAATGTTTGTTCATATCCTTTGTTCATGTTTTAATCAAGTTGTTATTTTTATTGTTTTTGCTAAGTTGTGTGAATTCTTTTAAAAGAAGATAATAATCCCCATCTGGCATATAATTTGCAAATATTAGTTTCCTTCTGTGGATTGTCCTTTCACTTGTTTAATACGGTGCTTAGTGTTTTTAAAATTCTATTGTAAATGGTAACTTTAAAATTTCATTTTATAAATGTTTTTGATTGCAGTCTTGTGTTGCTTTTGTCCACTGCACCAAAACAGTTGCTATGTGTATTGTTCAGATTTATTAATTTTTAGAGTGGAAGGACTCATCCTATATCTTTATTCTTTATGACCAGAGGAGAAAGTTTAGAGATAATGACATGGTTTTTAAATTCATATAGTTATCATTCTTTCTGTCCTACTCTGAATTCAAAATGTGGGCCAAAATATTTCTATCTATACAATTTATTCTCAACACAAACTTATCTAAGGCAAATGAAGCACCATGCTTCTCTGATGGGTTTATGGTGACTTAATTGTTTAAGAAAGGCTTCACTGCTATTCACATTTCAATTTTTATATTTGTCTAAAGTCCTGAAAGCAGGAGCAGGAGGCCTTGAAATAATGAACTTCAAGTTTCAGAGCCCCTCCCTTGAAATTCCTATGATTGCTTGGAGTTACTGTTAGTTGTAGACTCTTCTAGGAGAGGAAATGAAGACAGATTGCAAGCAAGAAGCATTTCTATGTAAGCAGTTCTGGTAAACTGCCTAAAGCAATTTCACAAGAAATGGACCTTGAACTCCAATGTTCCAGTAATTATTTATGACCTCCTTTCTTATTGTAAATAAATATTTACTTCCATGCCTAACTTTATACTTATAATTATGTGTTTCCTTAAAGCAGGCTCCTTATCTTTTATAAGTTCCTTCTCTTTAATATCATAATTTGTCTTTGCCATTGGAGAAATACTCAGTTGTGAAAATGAATTAAATGAGAAATATGCCATGATTTTTGAATGTTGGAGAAGGATAATTTAAACAAGGAAGGCAAAATAGAAGACTTGACACAGTACCTCAACAAAAGACTTTTTTCTAGGCAGGACATATTTAGTATTTATAAAATTTGAGATATGAAAAATAAATCTTTTTGAACAGCCTTACTTATTTACCTTTACAAAATCTTCAGGTATCTGGAACATGTGTGTGTCCCAATTTGATTGCAATCCTGGGCAACTTTATTGGTGGTAAATAATCCTTTCAATGTAATTACTTGAATTTGTTGTTGTTCAATTTCTCAGTCATATCCAACTCTTTGAGACTCTATGAACTGCAGCACTCCAGGCTTCCCTGTCCATCACTAACTCCCAGAGCTGGCTCAAGCTCATGTCCATCAAGTCAGTGATGCCATCCAACCATCTCATCCTCTGTTATCACCTTCTCCTCCTGCCTTCAATCTTTCCCAGCATCAGGGTCTTTTCTAAGGAGTTGGCTCTTCACATCAGGTGGCCAAAGTATTGGAGCTTCATCTTTAGCGTCAGTCCTTCTAATGAATATTCAGGATAGATTTCCTTTAGGATTTACTGATTTGATCTCCATATAGTTCAAGGGACTCTTAAGAGTCTTCTCCAACAACACAGTCAAAGCATCAATTCTTCGACCCTCAGCCTTCTTTATGGTCCAACTCTTACATCCATACATGACTTTCGGAACCACCATAGCTTTGACTAGATGGACCTTTCTTGGCAAAGTAATGTCTCTGCTTTTTAACGTGCTGTCTAGGTTTGTCAGTTTTTCTTCCAAAGAGCAAGCATCTTTTAATCTCATGGCTGCAGTTGCCATCTGCAGTGATTTTGGAGCCCAAGAAAATAAAGTCTGTCACTGTTTCCATTTTGTCCCCATCTATTTGCCATGAATCATTTGAATGGTTTAATCATTTAATGAGGCTGAGATTGTGTAATTCAGATTGGGACTTAAACCCACGGTCTTTTAACTGAGATCACAAACTTGGTGTGATCACACACTTGGCTCAGGTTCTTGATATCTCATCACTGAAGGAATTCAGTGAGAGACAAAGTGATAGGTAAGAAGTGGATTAATTTATAGAGAAACACTCCAAAGAATGAGTGTGGGCCATCTTTGAAGGCAAGAGAGACTCCAGAATATGGAGTTGTCAGTTTTTAAATGGGTGGGTGATTTCATAGACTAATGAGTGGGAGGAGTATTCTAGCTATTTTGGGGAAGTTGGTATTTCCAGGAATTGGGCCACCCACCATCCACTTTTTGACTTTTATGGTTGGCCTTGGAATTGTCATGGCACTGTGGGTATGTCATTTAGCTTGCTAATATGTTGCAATGAATGTATACTGAGGCTCAAGGTCTGGTGGAAGTCAACTTGTCTCATCTTGGATCTACTATAATTGATTCCAATCAGTTTATGCCATGTCTCAGGTTATGTCATTATTTTAAAGGTGTGCCCTACCCCCTTCCCTCTTGTTTCATTACCGTGTTATACCTGTGCACATCGTCACCCTGCTTATTTAACTTATATGCAGAGTACATCATGAGAAATGCTGGGTTGGATGAGGCACAAGCTGGAATCAAGATTGCCAGAAGAAATATCAATAACCTCTGATATGCAGATGATACCACCCTTATGGCAGAAAGTGAAGAAGAACTAAAGAGCCTCTTGATGAAAGTGAAAGAGGAGAGTGAAAAAGTTGGCTTAAAGCTCAACATTCAGAAAACGAAGATCATGGCAACTGGTTCCATCACTTCAAGGCAAATAGATGGGGAAATAGTGGCTGACTTTATTTTTCTGGGCTCCAGAATCACTGCAGATGGTGACCGCAGCCATGAAATTAAAAGATGCTTACTCCTTGGAAGGAAAGTTATGACCAACCTAGACAACATATTAAAAAGCAGAGACATTACTTTGTCAACAAAGGTCCATCTAGTCAAGGCTATGGTTTTTCCAGTAGTCATGTATGGATGTTAGAGTTGGACTATAAGGAAAGCTGAGCACTGAAGAATTGATGCTTTTGAACTGTGGTGTATGGGAAGACTCTTGATATTCCCTTGGACTGCCAGGAAATCCAACCAGTCCATCCTAAAGGAAAACAGTCCTGAATATTCATTGGAAAGACTGATGTTGAAGCTGAAACTCCAATACTTTGGCCACCTGATTTGAAGAACTGACTGATTTGAAAAAACCCTGATGCTGGGAAAGACTGAAGGTGGGAGGAGAAGGGGATGACAGAGAATGAGATGGTTGGATGGCATCACTGACTCAATGGACACAAGTTTGAGTAAACTCCAGGAGTTTGTGATGGACATGGAGGCCTGATATGCTACAGTCCATGGGGTTGCAGAGAGTTGTACAATTTAGATACTGCTTTTTTATTTTGTCATATAGAATCTGATTTGTGGTCATCAATTCAAAGTAATTTTTCAATGACAAATATTTTGTTCTTTTGGGGGGGAAAGACAGATACCTGTTCTGTCTTTATGCCTATTTGTGTGTGGTGTGTACTTAGTTGCTCAGTTGTGTCTGACTCTTGCAACTCCATAGATTGTAGCCTGCCAGGCTCCTCTGTCCATGGGATTCTCCAGGCAATATTGGAGTGAGTTGCCATTTCCTTCTCCAGGGGATCTTCCTGACGCAGGTATCAAACCCAGGCAGACTCTTTATTGACTGAGCTATGAGAGAAGCCCTTATACCTCTTTATATTTCCTTTATTTCTCAATGAACAATAGTTAGTATGTTGCAAGCAGCAAAACACTCACCATAAAGTGAAGCTAGCTGGGGGTTGTAACTGACATCTATCCATTACTGTGTGACATTCGAACAAACACATTCCTCAGGTCTCTGTTTCCAGCAGAAGTTACCAGTGTTACTTTGAGCTGGCCACTATTAACTTAAACTACATGCTGAATACTCTATGGGGTAAAGATACACTTTCAACTAAGAAAGAAGCCTCCTTTTCTCTCTTCGGGGTTTTTACATTTTTATACATGCATGTGAATTAGATGTAAATAATACCTCAAAGTACATGCACTTACTTGCCCCAACTCTTCCCAGTTTCAAACCTTATTTTAGACACACAATCACTTTTAACTCTCTTCTGTTTGTTTAAACGACTAGCTATGTAATATGGAGTTTTAGATGTTTCTAACCATTACTCTGGCACTAATAAGTTTGCTTCTTACGTTTTGTTTCCCTCCATTGCATGCCCATTGATTTTAGTCACTCAGCGAAATCACTTACAGCTAATTTACTTTCCTGTCTTCCAAACGTTTTTTACTAACACTTTTTATAGTTGTCCACTTTTCCTTCATTTTGATTCTGTATTTTTATACTTTATCCCATTCTTTTTGCTACCATTTTATGTGTTTCAGTAGAGAATTGATTTACTATTTATGTTGACCACAGGATTTTTACACAAGGACTTCTCAATTACACAAGGTCACTGAGTTCATTCTATTTACTCCTACGTAAAAGCATTAAGTGCAGAAACTGACATTAAAAGATGTTTGATAAATGTAAGTCTCCTTTTCTCCTTCCTTCCTCATCTTACTGGAGATGTAAGTACTCTATTAGGTTTGATGAAGCATCTAGTAATGGGGGCTGCATTCATGGATGGGCTCCTTTCCTGACATGCACAACTTAATGAGTTAACATAAAATACAAACCATTTTCTCTGGAATTTAGGTGATTACAGGAAAGACATACATAGCTGATGTTTACTTTCCTTGCTTTAGATCATCTATAATAAAGCCCTTGTGTCAGTTCACATAAATACTTTCTAATATAGTATCTCATTTTTGGATTGAAATCATAATATCCTATATATTTTCTAACCAAATTATTTCTGTGTGTGACATAAGTGTATAACATTTTTATAATAGGATGATAACATGTCAAGAGAGCCTAATGTATTGATGTTTGAAATTTTCTGGAAAGCCTCATAAATATTGACTCAAATGTACACTTAAAAGCTCATGAAGTTTTCACAGATCTAAATTCCAGTACCATCAATTTATTTTTTCCTCAGTAACAAGGAATGAATTTTTATATATGTTTAAAACCTAGAGAAAAAACTAAGATTCACCTCCAAATTTTCAAAAACATGAATTGCTGCATATTTTGTTTGTCCACTTGGACAAAAGATTGGCCCAATTAAAATTATGTATTATAGGATTTCAGAAATAATAAAAATAAATGTGATTTATCAAGTAGTATTCTTTGAAGAATTACTTAAATTTACATGGTACTCATAACTGAAACTTCAACTATGCTTGTATCTTGTTTTATAATCTAATTTCTATGAATTGAATATAGAAGCTAGAAAGAAGGTTAAAATATGAAAACCTTATAATGTAAGAGGAATAATCCTTATATAATAATGACCTTCAAGGAAGGATACAGTATAGGACTATTCCCAATGTTTTGTGGTTTGAAGTTATTTACTATGTTTGTGTTTTAGTTTTGATTCAGGCGTAGTTTTTAGGTCAAAGCTTTTATCAGGTATGCATGATTCAAAGGATTTCAGGAGATGGGTAAATCTATTGACTTTATATGTAAAAAAAAAAAATACTATACATATTAGAGTTTCTGTGTGCTTTAAGATTCTCAGCAAACTCTGTAAAATTACTTTTTAAGAATTGCTGCAAGCAATACACTTTAAATAATCACTTGATGCTTTTGTATCATTTACCAATATGATTTTTTGCAGTTTTAAACTTTAATTTTTACTTTATATTGAAGCACAGTTGATTTACAATGTTGTGTTTGGTTGAGGTGTACAGCAAAGTGATCAGAATAATTTTATTAATAGTAGTCACTGTTAGACATCCTACTTCCTGTTAAAAATGTTTTTGAAAATTAAAAGTCAAATATTTTTGCCTTTTGCAAAATTCTTATCTATTTGAACTTTGCGTATGAGCTTTTTCTATAATATTTAAATTTTAAAGGTTAAGAACAAATACAGGAACAAAAATCAAGTAATATAGCAGTGTTTGAAAGAGATTCTCCCCACTGCTACGAAAGACAACTGAAATTCTCAAAAAAGAAAATAAGATGAATAGTATCATCTGAAAATTAATACCAGTAAGCCATTATAACTTTACCAGACTTTTCTTGGAAGTAACAGAACTTATCTAGTTACCATTGCCATATATTTCCAGTTAATGTTAAAAAAAGAAAGAAAGGAAAAAAAACTAGGAAACTAGAAGAGGTATTTATTTGATTTCTAGGTTTTAAAGTTCTCATAGTGAAAAGTTACATCTTTACCTCATGTGAGAGAAAAAGGGGGTGGATGTGCTTAAACAAGTGGGAAGGATTCTAAAATAATACATTATTAGTGGAGATTGAGAATGTCTTTGAAAAGGAAAACCATTTCATTCTGTAAATAGTTGCAGGGTTGTCACATATGCAAGCTCACCATTGTGTAACTAGCAGAATGAAACAGAATGTGGTGGGAAGAACTTGTCATGGATGAATACAGAAAGTTCCTACTTGTCATGTTGTAGTCAAATTCTGTTCACACCATCTCCACATCTGACTTTAGGCAATTAATATGCATTCTGTAGCTTCCCCGGTGACTCAGATGTTTAAGAATCTGCCTGCAATGCAGGAGATCTGGTTTTGATCCCTGATTTGGAAAGATACCCTAGAGAAGCGAATGGATACCCACTCCAGGATTCTTGCCTGGAGAATCCCATGAACAGAGGAGCTGGGTGGGCTACAGTCCATGGAGTCACAGAGTCAGACATGAGTGAAACGAATACCATTCTTACTTTCATGTTTTCTATAGGAAAGTCCCTGTTGGCTCAGCAGTAAAGAATCTGCCTGCAATATAGGAGACCTGGGTTCCATCCCTGGGTCAGGAAACTACCCTAAGAAGGAAATGGCAACCCAGTCCAGTATTCTTGCCTGGGAAATCCCGTGGACAGAGGAGCCTGGCAGGCTACAGTCCACAGGGTCACAGGGTCAGACTCAACCTAGAGGCTAAATCACCACCAATGCCATTCTGTGACCACAGACACATTGTTCATTTTCTACAGCTGTACAAAAATAGAACAATGTATACAAAGGATATCTGTACTTAGTGTAACTTGTTTCCTTACTGTTGTTTAATTGATCAGTAGTTCTTTGCTTTCAATCGCTACATAGTATTCTTGGAATAGTTGTTTAGTCATTAAGTCCTGTCTGACTCTTTTGTGACCCCATGGATGGTAGCCTGCCAGGCTCCTCTGTCTATGGCAAGAATACTAAATGGTTTGCCATTTCCTACTCCAGGGGATCTTCCAGACCCAGGGATTGAACCTATGTCTCCTACATTGCAGGCAGGTTCTTTAACACTGAGCCACCAGAAAAGCCTTCCCTTGAATAGATAAACCATAAATTGTTTAGCCATTCACTGGTTAATGCACATTTGGATTGTTTCCAGACTTGGGCTACTGTTATTAAAACTATTATAAAAACTTTTGTGTGTAAGTTCTAATGTGTTCACAAGTTTTTATTTTTTTGTGTGTAAATAACCAGGAATGAAATTCATAGATCAATTATAAATGTATAAGATTTTTTCAAAACAATTTTATTATTTTGCACCTAGACAAGCAGTCCATATGTGTTCTAGTAACTTTTTGTCCTCACAAAACCTGATATTATTAGTGTTTTTAATGCTATCATTTTTGCACATGTGTCTTAATACTGCAGTGTTAATTTCCAGTTCCCTGAGTAATGATATGGAGAAGGCAATGGCACCCCACTCCAGTACTCTTGCCTGGAAAATCCCATGGACGGAGGAGCCTGGTGGGTTGCAGTCCATGGGGTCGCTAAGAGTTGGACACGACTGAGTGACTTCACTCTCACTTTTCACTTTCATGCATTGGAGAAGGCAATGGCAACCCACTCCAGTGTTCTTGCCTGGAGAATCTCAGGGACAGAGGAGCCTGGTAGGCTGCAGTCTATGGGGTCGCACAGAGTTGGACACGACTGAAGTGACTTAGCAGCAGCAGAGTAATGATACAGAGATTTCTGTATGTTTACTGGGCATTCACATATTTATACAATGTTTGTTCAAATCTTTTGTCTGGATTGTTTGTTTTATTATCATTTATTTCTAGGAGTTTATTATAAATTCTGTTTGCAAGCCTTTTGTGTGGTATATGTTCTGTGAACAGTTACTCACAGTCTTTGAAATGTCTTTGCATATTCTAAGTGGTGGTTCCAAAGAAGAGAAACTTTTTACAAGTTGTATATATTGTTCAGTTCAGTTCAGTCGCTCAGGCATGTCCAAATCTGCAAACCCATGAACCGCAGCATGACAGACCTCCTTGTCCATCATCAATTCCCAGGGTTCCCACAAACTCATGTCCATTGAGTCTGTGATGCCATCCAACCATCTCATCCTCTGTAATCCCTTTCTGCTCCTGCCCTCATATTCCCAGCATGAGGGTCTTTTCCAATGAGTCAGCTCTTTGCATCAAGTAGCCAAAGTATTGGAGTTTCAACTTCAACATCAGTCCTTCCAATGAACAACTCTTTGGATGTACTGGTTGGATCTCCTTGCAGTCCAAGGGACTCTCAAGAGTCTTCTCCAACACCACAGTTCAAAAGTATCAATTCTTCAGCACTCAACTTTCTTTATAGTCCAACTCTCACATCCATATGTGACCACAGGAAAAATCATAGCCTTGACTAGACAGACCTTTGTTGGCAAAGTAATGTCTCTGGTTTCTAATATGCTGTCTAGGTTGGTCATAACTTTCCTTCCAAAGAGTAAGCATCTTTTAATGTCATGGCTGCAATCACCACCTGCAGTGATTTTGGAGCCCATAAAAATAAAGTCTGACACTGTTTCCACTGTTTCCCCATCAATTTCCCATGAAGTGATGGGACCAGATGCCATGATCTTAGTTTTCTGAGTCTTGAGCTTTAAGCCAACATTTTCACTCTCCTCTTTCACTTTCATCAAGAGGCTCTTTACTTCTTCACTTTCTGCCATAAGGGTGGTATCATCTGCATATCTAAGGTTATTGATATTTCTCCCGGCAATCTTGATTCAAGCTTGTGCTTCCTCCAGACCAGCATTTCTTATTATGTATTCTGCATGTAAGTTAAATAAGCAGGGTAACAATATACAGCCTTGAGGTACTCCTTTACCTATTTGGAACCAGTCTGTTGTTCCATGTCCAGTTCTAACTGTTTTTTCCTGATATGCATACAGATTTCTCAAGAGGCAGGTCAGGTGGTCTGGTATTCCCATCTTTTAAAGAATTTTCCACCTTTTATTGTGATCCACACAGTCAAATGCTGTGTCATAGTCAATAAAACAGAAATAGATGTTTTTCTGGAACTCTCTTGCTTTTTCCATGATCCAGCGGATATTGGTAATTTTATCTTTGGTTCTTCTGTCTTTTCTAAAACCAGCTTGAACATCTGGAAGTTCGCAGTTCATGTACTCCTGAAGCCTGGCTATTTTGAGCATTACTTTACTAGCATGTGAGATGAGGGCAATTGTGTGGTAGTTTGAGCATTCTTTGGGATTGCCTTTCTTTGGGATTGAAATGAAAACTGACCTTTTCCAGTCCTGCGGCCACTGCTGAGTTTTCCAAATTTGCTGGTATATTGTGTGCAGTGCTTTCACAACATCATCTTTCAGATTTGAAATAGCTCAACTGGAATTCCATCACCTCCACTAGCTTTGTTCGTAGTGATGCTTCCTGTGGCCCACTTGGCTTCACATTTTAGGATGTCTGGCTCTAGGTGAGTGATCACACCATCGTGATTATCTGGGTCTTGAATATCTTTTCTGTACAGTTCTTCTGTGTAATCTTGCCACCTCTTCTTGATATCTTCCTCTTCTGTTAGGTCCATACCATTTGTGTCCTTTATTGAGTCCATCTTTGCATGGAATGTTCCCTTGGTATCTCTAATTTTCTTGAAGAGATCTCTAGTCTTTCCTTCTATTGTGTTCCTCTATTTCTTTGCATTGATCACTGAGGAAGGCTTTCTTATCTCTCCTTGCTATTCTCTGGAACTCTGCATTCAAATGGGAATATCTTTCCTTTTCTCCTTTGCTTTCTACTTCTCTTCTTTTTACAACTATTTGTAAGGACTCCTCAAATAGCCATTTTGCTTTTTTTACATTTCTTTTTCTTGGGTATGGTCTTGATTCTTGTCTCCTGTACAATGTCACAAATCTCTGTGCATAGTTCATCAGACACTCTGTCTACCAGATTTAGTCCCTTAAATCTATTTCTCATTTCCACTATATAGTCATAAGGAATTTGATTTAGGTCAAACGAGAATTGTCTAGTGGTTTTCCCCACTTTCTTCAATTTAAGTCTGAATTTGGCAATAAAGAGTTCATGATCTGAGACACAGTCAGCTCCCAGTCTTATTTATGCTGACTGTATAGAGCTTCTTCATCTTTGGCTGCAAAGAATATAATCAATCTGATTTCGGTGTTGACCATCTGGTGATGTCCATGTGTATAGTCTTCTCTTGTGTTGTTGGAAGAGGGTGTTTGCTATGACCAGTGTGTTCCCTTGGCAGAATTCTATTAGCCTTTGCCCTGCTTTGTTCTGTATTCCATAGCCAAATTTGCCTGTGAGATGAGTGCAATTGTGTGGTAGTTTGAGCATTCTTTGGCATTGCCTTTCTTTGGGATTGGAATGAAAACTGACCTTTTCCAGTCCGGTGGCCCCTGCTGAGTTTTCCAAATTTGCTGGCATATTGAGTGCAGCACTCTCACAGCATCATTGTTTAGGGTTTGAAATAGCTCAACTGGAATTGCATCACCTCCACTAGCTTTGTCCATAGTGATGCTTCCTAAGGCCTACTTGACTTTGCATTCCATGATGTCTGGCTCAAGGTGAGTGACCCCACCTCATGATTGTCCAGATCATTAAGGTTTTTAGTATAGTTCTTCTGTGTATCCTTGCCACTTCTTCTTAATATCTTCTGGTTCTGTTAGGTCCTTGCCATTTCTGTCCTTTATTGTGTCCATCTTTATGTGAAATGTTCCCTAGGTATCTCTAATTTTCTTGTAGAGATCTCTAGTCCTTGCCATTCTACTGTTTTCCTCTATTTCTTTGCATTGATCCTTTAGGAAGTCTTTCTAATCTCTCATTGATGTTCTTTGGAACACTGCATTCAGATGGATTTATCTTTACTTTTCCCCTTGAGTTTTTCTTCTCTTTTTTTCTCAGCTATTTGTAAGGCCTCCTCAGAGAACAATTTTCCTTCTTACATTTCTTTTTCTTTTCAACATTTTTGGTCACTGCCTCCTGTACAATGTTACAAATCTCCGTCCATAGTTCTGGGACTGTGTCTATCAGATCTAATCCCTTGAATCTGTTTGTCACTTCCACTATATAATAAAGCAATTTGAGTTAGGTCATACCTGAATGACCTAGTTGTTTTCCCTACTTCCTTCCATTTAAGTCTAAATTTTGCATAAGGAGCTGATGATCTGAGCCACAGTGAGCTCCAGGTCTTGTTTTTGCTGACTATAAAGAGCTTCTTCATCTTCAGATCAAAGAATGTATTCAGTCTGATTTCAGTATTGAACATTTGGTGATATCTGTGTAGAGCGGCCTTTTGTGTTTTTGGAAGAGGCTGTTTTCCATGACTAGTGCATTCTCTTGGCAAATTCTCTTAGCCTTTGGCCTTTTTCAATTTTACTCCAGTGCCAAACTTGCCTGTTACTCCAGGTATCTCTTGACTTCCTACTTTTGCATCAGTTCAGTCACTCCGTTGTGTCTGACTCTTTGCAATCCCATGGACTGAAGCATGCCAGCCCTCCCTGTCCATTACTAACTCCTGGAGTTTACTCAAACTTATGTCTATTCAGTCGTTGATACCATCCAACCATCTCATCCTCTGTCATCACCTTCTCCTCCTGCCTTAAATCTTTCCCAGCATCAGGGTTTTTCAAATGAGTCAGCTCTTCCTATCAGGAAGCCAAAGTATTGGAGTTTCAGCCTCAGCCATCAGTCCTTCCAATGAACATTCAGAACTGATTTCTTCTAGGATGGACTGGTTAGATCTCCTTGCAGTCCAAGGGACTCTCAAGAGTCTTCTCAACATCACAGTTCAAAAGGATCAATTCTTCAGCACTCAGCTTTCTTTATAGTCCAACTTTTTTTTGTTGTATTGCTATTTAGATTCAAGTTCAAAATCAGCTTTGTGGTTAGTGTTTACACTTGAATTGTGTCTGCTCTTGTGCCAGGTATAGCTCCTGCTGCTGCTAAGTCGCTTCAGTCGTGTCCGACTCTGTGCGACCCCATAGACAGCAGCCCACCAGGCCCTGCCGTCCCTGGGATTCTCCAGGCAAGAACACTGGAGTGGGTTGCCATTTCCTCCTCCAATGCATGAAAGTGAAAAGTGAAAGTGAAGTCACTCTGTCGTGTCCCAGTCTTAGTGACCCCATGGACTGCAGCCTACCAGGCTCCTCCATCCATGGGATTTTCCAGGCAAGAGTACTGGAGTGGGTTGTCTAATTTAGGGCTTATAGTTATTTGAAATAAACCATTTTCCCTAACTTACAAGTAGGGAAATGAAAGTTAAGGGAAATTATATTTTTTGCATATTATTATAATTTTGTTACAGAGACATGATTAAAATCTAGATTTTATTTCCATGTCTAATTATTTTTTCCATTATATATATTTTTTGCCATTCCAGTGCATTTTTTCCATACCCCTTATAGTGTGCTCACTACATTATATTGCCAACTTTTGCTTACCTATTGGCCTCTCTCATTAGTATCAGTTATTCAGTGAGAGGTTGCTATTTTTATCTGACTGCTCAATATGTAAGTAGGGGCTCTTCAGTTATTATAAGTCAAACATTTGTGGTAGAAAGACCATGTGAAATTGATTTGTGATCAAAGAAATCTCACATTTTCACTTCATTCAAGTGCATAGGTATTTGCAAGAAAAAATATCAAACTATATGTACTTTCCTGGCTTGCATTTAAATCTCACATAACACATTTTGAGCTATTTGCAACAGGACCAAGAATGAAATCCTGTAGAAGTAACAAACCACAAAACAAATTCCACAAAATTTCATGGTTGAATCCTTGTTGTCATATTACTCTGTTTTGGTGATAATTCCTGTCATCCTTTCTGATGGAATGTTAATTGGGTGAATGGATTTCTTTTGTTCACCACTAACTTATTTATCTTTAACAATGCAGTATATTGATCTATTGTCTAGTCTTACATAGATTGGATTCTAAGTGCTAAAAACATATTAAGTCTGTGTTGCACACTGTTAGTTAAGACTTGACTTAGAATAGATTTAATTAAAAACCCAGCAGTTTGACATCTTGGAAAAGCACTATTATCAAATAGTAACTTGGAAAATACACAGACATATTTAATAAAAAATATCCTGGAGAATGAAATGGCAAATCACTCCAGTATTCTTGCCTGGAGAATCCCATGGACATAGGAACCTGGCAGGCTACAGTTCATGGGATTGCAAGAGTCAGACACAACTTAGTGCTATCTTTCTTTTTTCTATATTATATATGATAGTCCTAAATATATTTAAAAGCTTATTAATGCACAGACCCTTACAATAAATATATTAAGCATTATACTTTTTTTTGAAGATTACTTTTTCTTATGTTTCTGTTTCCTTAATTTAACAATTGTAGTGACACAAAATAGACTGCATGAATCATAACCTGCACACTGTTGAAGGCTACATTTTGATAAGTTTACATACACACACACATACATACTCTGAAACAGTGTGAATATATTCTTTACACCAGAAGTTTCCTTTCGTCCTTTCAGATTCTACTTTTCACCCGACCAAGAGATCCCCTGATCTTTTTTCTTATTATCAATTAGTCAGAATTTTCTGTTGTTGTCGTTCATTTGCTGTGTCTGACTCTTTGTGACCCCATGGACTGCAGCACCCCAGCTTTCCCTGTCCTTCACCATCTCCTGGAGTTTTCTCGAACTCGTGTCCATTGAGTCGGTGATGCCACCCTATCGTCTCATCTCTGTTACCCTCTTCTGTAATGTCGAAATAAACATGATATGAAAATATTCCGATTGCTGTTAGAGACCTAGAAAAATATCAGAAATTGTACCTAATGATTATAAAGTTTTAGCCATTTTGCTACATTTGAAAATAAAATCTTAGCCAATGGCATGAATCATTTTGTATTTTATTACAAAATGTGGCACTTTTATTTCAGTTACTCTTTTATATTGACTCTTCATCCACTGCCCCAAAGCCAACTGTCCTAGATATTAAATATACATTGTGGAATTTATTCTTATTACCTTTTATTCTGCCATTCTATTTATTAATAATGAGCAATTCTTTGTCTCTGATGATATAGATTTGACAGGACATTACATCAATATGGAACAGATTTTTTTTTTTTTTTTACAATGTTCAGCCTTTAAATGGGTTGTGTTAATTGCTTTATGATGAACCTAGCATCTGCTTTGCAAAAAGGATGTCATTTTACTGATAACTTCAGTTGAAAAACTAATTGCAAGAATATAAACATGTACTACAGAACACTTGTGAATTTTTTTTATTCAATTTTAATTTTAAAAAAATTATACATGTGTTATACTTGTGAATTTTTTAAATTTAGTTTTCTGAGAAAGTTCAGATTCTTTTAGATCGTCTTTTCCCAATCAATACATTCATACAAGATTTTTTCTTTTTTTTTTTTTTAAGAAATCTTTTGTAATGGAAATCTTATGAACTGTATTAGAGTAAAAATTGAAAACCTTAAGGGAGATTGAACTTTGTGGTTCTCCTGAGAATATGCATTGTTTGTAGACATCTCTTTCACAAAAATTATCCCTGTACAACTTTGAGCATCAATCTGGGTTGAGACTTAAGTTACAGGGGATTGACAAATATTAAAAGTGATGATGTGAGGAGAGCTGGCAAACTAATGTCTCAGTGGTGACCAAGAGAGACAAATTCATTTCATCTGTCACAAAAATTACCTGAAAAATCTTAGGCTGTCTCATAAGACATTGTATTGCTTAGCAGTTTTAAAAAGAATAAAAATATAAAATTTCCTCTTCAAATTCTGTTTTATAAAAATTTTTATTATAAAATATAAAATGGTTAGTGTTTAAATACCAAAAAAAGGGCAAAAATTAACCTAGTAGACTTTAGGCAACCAAAAAAAAGTAAAATCTACCCAGAGATAATAGAGTTATCTCTGTAAGAATTGTTGGTTTTGAAGAGTCCCTAAAGGTAATAAGGCTACACACTCCAGTATTCTGGCCTGGAGAATTCCATGGACTAAGTCCATGGGGTTGCAAAGAGTTGGACACAACTGATCGACTTTCATTCACTTCACTAGAGGTAATAAGTACTTCTCTGTTGTTTTATTATTGAAATTCCCATAACAAAAGCTAGTTTAAAATGTACATCATATAATAATTATATCATATATTAATGGGAAATTTTTTGAATGAGTATGAAAAATTGGTATCTAGGTTTTACAATAATGAATGAGCTGATTAATTAATGAAGAAAGTATACTAGTCAATTTTCACTTTTCTTTTTTGATTATATTCTTCCCCCGAAAATCACATTTACTTAAAGACTACAGAAAGAGTAGATTGTGGTTGTTTTCTTTTATTCCCCGTTGGGGTATAGTTGCTTTACAACGCTGTGGTAGCTTCTGCTGTACAGAAGTGAATCAGGTGTATCTATCCCCTCCCTCTTGGACTTCCTTCCCACCTACCATCACATCCATCTAGTAATCTTTGAAGAGCTTTAAGTGCTCTTAAAGTATATATAAGAGTGATTCTGAAGTTCAATGTCCAGGGATGGTGGCTTGTTCCAGTTTCCTTTGTGGTTTTGATGCTCATTTATCATTTTAAGTTGGGCAGGTCCCTGTGCTTAACTGGGATTTTACGGTGTTTAAATGGTAGAAAACACGTGTTCAAGTGGCAGTTATTGTGTGCGATTGGCTAAAAGCAGCTAGCTGGAACTTTTTCTTATTATCCCCCTTTAGCTAGTACTCAGAACTTAAAGGCACAAAACTACGGGCAATGTAGGTGCCTCCTTCATAGCTATTTAAGTAACCCTAGCCATTTTCACAGAGTGAAAGAAAAAATAACAATTAAGATGCAATGATTCCAGTTAAATTCCCTTGAAGACTTATAATGTGATGATGTATGTAAGATTTACGACTTATTTTTCTCCTTGCTATTATAATGCTAAAATTCATTCATATGATCACATGCTGCTGTAACTTATTCATTATTAATTTTGTATAGTATTCCATTGTTTAATATCATTTAATGCACTTTTCTGTTCACAGATACTTGGGTTCGTTCAGGCTTTTGCTAACGTAAAGAACGAGAGTGCTGCTGTGTGTACATTTCTGTGCATGTTTCCTGGTGTACATGTATGCGTTTCTTTTTAGTTTATAGCTGCAAGAGAAATCACTACATTGTATGGAAGGAGTATATTCAGTTTAATAAGAAAACACCAAAATGTTTCCCAAGATATGTTTAACAGTTTTTATTGATATGTTTATAGACACTAAGGATTCACTTTTTTAGCAGAAGTTGTTATAACTAGATTTTAAAATTTTCCCATTTAATGGATACAAATTGGTACCTATTTTTAGTCTCAGTTTTATTTTTCTGGTCACCAGCAGGATTAAGTGTGATTTCACATGAGTATCAGCCATATTAATGTTATATAACTAAACACTTATGATCAATACTTTACCATACTATTCTCTAGGAAAATATAAAATAAATGAATAAAGTACTGTATGTGCCCCTCTAAGGCTGGCTATAAGTGTTAAGTTTGGATTTTTTCCAAGTGCAAGACATTCCAATACTCTGATAACAGGGATGGTGAATAACAGAGAGACTGTCTATTTTATCTGAATGACTTGGATTTTTTAGCTTTATTTGTTCAATTATTTCTCCAATGTTTCTAGAATTTTCTTTTGTATTTATCATATGTACAATGTACTTATCCATACCTGATGCTTTTTATTCTGGAAAAAGCATGTCTTTTCAAGCAATATTTATAATGCAATTCATCATTGTATTCTTTGTTTTTTAAAAATATCTGTTTGAATTTATTATTGGAATTAACTTTTTCTTGGCTCATTGTGCCTACATTTTAGACCCCTTAGCACTTGTCAAATTCATAATAAAGATGATTGAGCTTAATAATTTTATTTTATTATTCTTCTTCACGAACTTAATAGTGGTGGTTTATTCCTTACCACATCAATTTAACTGTCCTACATTTTTTATTTTATAGATACATTCATAGAAACAGAAACTTAAGCTTTAACATTTTTTTAACCTATTAAGGTTTTCATATCTTGTGGGATTTGAACATCAGTGTATTCAATACCAGTGGTATTGAGGGTGTATGCTTTTGATGAGAGAGATTTTGTCAAATTTTTAATTAAAATATTGTTCTTCTCATGTTGGCAGGTGATTAAGAGTAATGTGTAGATTTAAGGGATGAGGGATCAGGATTTTTTCTGCCACCAGAGATGCAAACTTTTGCAGGTGTCAGTGTAATTATGTCTGGGAATTAGGGGAGCTAGTTGGGTAACAATTAATGCATTAGTCACCGACTGATGTGTACAGACCTTTAAGGAAAAAACTACTAGGTCAAGGATGTTTTAAGCATAAATCATAAAAAAATTTTTTCTTACAAACTAATCCACTATAACCTAAGTTGTACCACATAATTAAACTCAACATTTTTAACCAAATTTATTGATTCCTTTCTTAATTGGTAACATCCACACACCCAGCTTCCATTACTCCTAATACTCATGAAAATACATCAGACTGTGTAAAGACTTTCTGTAAGAGGAGGGATTATTTTTGCAGGAATCCAAGTCAGAGCTAGAATCACAGCAGTCTGGATCACGCAGTTAGGGGGCATGGGAATGGAACACAAGACAACCTTTCAGAGGTTTCAAGGGAAGAGGGTGGGAGCAGGGCTGGGACGTGGGAGGAGAGAGGTGTAGAGATGGCACATCTATCACATCCTGTATAATGTATCTTTTTTTGTGCCTGGAATAGTTAAGATCTATACTCTTAACAAACTTGATGATTATAATATTGTTGTCTATATACACTGTACTGTGTGTTAGACCTCTAGGGCTTACTTAGTTTGTACCCTCTCCAGTCTCTGTACCCACCCTCTAGTAACCATTTGCTCTCTGTTTCGTGAGTTTACCTTGTAAGATTCTACATATGTCATGTCATATAGTATTTGTGTTTCTCTGCGTGACTTATCTCACTTAGCATAATATCCTCAAGGTCTATCCATGTTGTTGCAAATAGCAGGGTTTCCTTATTTCTTATGGCTGTATAATAGATATAAGTATATATCTTCAAAGAATATTTTACCCACATACTTATCTGAGAATGCACTTGAGAAAAGCATTGGGTTAGAGACCATGAGATGAATAAGAGAGAAAACACTAGTCAGTGAAGTGGGACCTTCTTAAATATCTCTGTACTGCGCTATGCTGTGCTTAGTCCGACTCTTTGCGACCCCACGAACTGTAGCCTGCCAGGCTCCTCTGTCCATGAGATTTCGCAAGAAAGAATACTGGAGCAAGTTGCTATTTCCTTCTCCAGGGGAACTTCCTACCCTTAGGTAAACCCACCTCTCCCGTGTCTCCTGAAGTGGTAGGTAGATTCTTTACCCCAGAGCCATACCATTTTTTAAACAACACAAACCCAGAGTTCTTCAGAATACCCAGTCACAAAATTCTATCGCTAGTGTGACCAATATGTTTACATTCTCACATCTACAAAATGATTTACCTAATTTTTCTACTTCCTAGAAAAGTTTACATAGCATCAAGAATATTCCTAATCCTAGACATACATGACCCAAATGCTAAGTATTTGTTGTGAGCAGTACGGTCTACAAATTATCTTGGAAGATATTTTATACCCTTCATGCACTGATAAGGGGTAGTATTGCCAGCAAATCAGATGTTCCCTTTGTGTGTGTAAGTGTGTGTGGCGGGGGGGTGGTTTAAAGTTGAAATAACTTGACAGTTTTGAGTACATCAAAATAAACAATTTTCAGGGGCAGCCAACTGTATTTTAAATAACTCCATAAGCCTTTTTGGTGGGATATTTTTTCTCTTAATTTACATATGATAATTGTTTCAATTCCTTGTCCTTTGTATTGAACTGATGCTGGAAAATGCTTTTAAGTAAAAAACATGATCAAAACTCATCAGTCTGTTACATATCAATGAATCAAATCTTGTGGTAAAGTTTCAGGACATAAATAAAAAGCAAAAATTTCACTAAATTGTTTTCAGCAGGACCATTCCAAAATAACGTAGATTTCTGCTGAAATATAGCAATCTGTAAAGAGAAAACTATTTACATGGACAATTGCTTCACAGTGGGAATTTGGCAATGAAAATAAATGATTCCAGTAATTGCTTTATATACAAGAAAGTATATTTCCTAAGGTAACTTTAGCAAAATAAAGATCACATAACCTTGTGCCATGAAAAAAATAGAGCTTATTCAACATTGATTAAGGGAGTTTACAAGTGTGTAGTGAATTCATAATCCTTATTTTTGGTGGATTTTTATTCAGCACTTAAAATTATTAGACAATATCCTTGGGATTTTTTAGCTATAACTAAATACAAAAGTGGCATAAACTATAAACCTAGGTTTTCACATGATGTATATGTTGGCAGAGTCTACCTTATACTAACACTTAGTCGTCTCCTTAAGTCAAAGCAGTTTTCATATTCATAGAAATAACATCTGATTGATTGGTGCTTTCTAAAATTTTCATAGACTTACTAAAAAATAGACTCATAACTTTCAATATTAAAAAAAAGGTGTGGAAGCATGCTTTTTAATGCAAATACAGACCAATATTATGCAATTTATCTGAGAAACCATTGAAATGATCAGAAATACCCTTAATAGTTTTTTCAGCCAGAATGAAGATGTGATGTAAGAAACACAGAAATTGAACCAAGTGATGGGATAGTTCTTGACAAGAAGATTTAAGTGTAAAAATCCCAATAATGTTGAATCTTCATGTGAAATAATGTAGTTGGCGCCAGGTTTCTAGACCTAGCCTTGTGGGCCAAATGAGACACATGAATATGTTTTATATGATCTGAACAGTGTGTAACCAGGCTGTTAAATGTTGAGTATAAAAAGGGAGATTTCACATCAAAATCATCTTTTGTAGCTGCTTTAAAAAACAGAAACTAGCCTCCCACTTACTAGGATATCAATCAGTTGAAATGCCAGAAGTAAAAGCTCAGTTCTGGCACTTTTTATGCAGCTCCTGTCATCCTTCAGGTAGATAATTTCACCTTCTAAACTTGCAGTTATTCATTACATCTATTATTGTCTTTCCCTGTGAATGTGGAAACTATGGAGTAAAGACCTTTGTTTTGTTTATTGATATATCCCAAGAATCTCCAAGAGCATCTGGATCAAAGGAAGAACTTAATAAATGTTTGATGAATAGAAAATTTATTGGGTAATTCATTAAACAACTGACCAATCAAACAAGTTTGGCCTTCACTTATTGATTATTGCTTCCTTGACATTTAAGACCCCTGCTTAAGCCTTAGTGATCATTTTGTGAAGCAGAAGTTGAGGAGAGAAAGTGACAAGCAATAAATAAATATATATGATAATGAGGCAAAGAAAAATTTAGGTGGTCAATAGAGAAATATTTCATAATGAAAGGACTCGATTTTATAAACAATAAGGAAAAGACTTACAACCATCTTTACTTCTGTGTTTTAAAGACAGCAATGTTAAAAAGTATGATTTTTCAGTTGGCATTAAACATTTGTAAATAGTGAGAATAACAACTACTAAATACAAAGTATGTGACTTTTCTTCATTAGAATTAGGAGTCAAATGTGATCATTTTAGTTGTTTATATATAACCTGAATTATTAAAAAATTATACTTCTGCAATTTTGAGCTTTTAAAAACAAAACCTTTGTAGTAATTCATTTCCATTCTTTGATAGATAAACAATGAGAAGATATACATGCCATGGATTGCATGTTTGTGTTCCCCGGACTCATATGTTGAAATCCTACCTCTCAAGGTGATGGTATTAGGAGATGGGGCCTTAGGAAGTGATTAGGTCACAGGGCTCCACCCTCATGACCAAAATTAGTTTCTTCATGGATAAAGCCCCAGAGAGCTCCCTAGTGCCTTCTGCCTTGTGAGGACACAGGAAGAAGTCTGCAACCCAGAGGAAGCCCCTACCTAGACCGTGCAAGCACCCTGAGCTCAGTTGTCTAGGCTTCAGAAGTGTGAAAAATAGGTTTCTATTGTTTATGTGCTGTGCTTAGTCACTCAGTCATGTCCAACTTTTTGCAACCCCATGGACTGTAGCCCACCATGCTCGTCTGTCCATGGGGATTCTCCTGGCAAGAATACTGGAGTGGATTGCCATGCTGTCCTCTAGGGGATCTTCCCAACCCAGGGATTGAACCCAGGTCTCCTGCATTGCAGGTGGATTCTTTACTGTCTGAGTCACCAGGAAAGTTTTGTTTTGTTTTGTTTTAATAAGATACCCTATAAAGCATTGGTCCCCAGGCTCCAGGATCTAATGCTTGATGATCTGAGGTAGAGACGATGTAATAACAATAGAAGTAAGTGCATGATAAATGTAATGCACTTGATCATTCTGAAACAATTCCCTGCCACCCCACCCTGGTCCACGGAAAATCTGTCTTCCATAAAACCAGTCCCTGGTGCCAAAAATGTTGGGGACCACTTCATCATAAAGGGTTAGTCAGTGGTATTTTGTTATAGCAGCTTGAAAGATGTAAGACAATAGACACTGAAAAAGGATTGCACAGTGGTCTTTGGGGTTTTCTTAACTTTCGGCAGGCACACTAAACCTGGTATGTGTTGTTAATTTGAGGGCAAAATGGCAGTTTGTGAAAACTCAGTGGTAGAAACTGTTGAACTTGGTTTCAAATATTTGATTTCCACCTCTTATGTGGTAATAGAACCTTTGACTTTTATCTAGCATTTAATTTAAATAGATGAAACAGTTAAATGTAACAGGAGTTGAACAAGTAGAAATCATAGAAGAGGCTTGATAGATATTTTTTGACTCGCTGATTAGTATTAAGCACCACTGAAAAAATCAGAAAAGTTAGAAAGTACGAAAGAGTAACTATTTCTCTTTCAGTAAGAATAGTCAAAATAAATTGTTCAAAAATGTCTGTACACCATGGAGAAATTGAAAAGTTTGTCAAATATTTCAAAACTTAAAAAACTCTAAATAACATAATTTTTAAAAAAGGAACTTAAAAATTAAAAACTATAACTTGAGAATTAAAACTTACTTTATGTTCATTAATTTTCTTCATCAATTCATATAACTCCATACTATTTATTTTTAATGAGCTATGCAATGGTTCACTTCATATGTGAATTCATCATTAGCCTCTGCTAATGGCATTTTTCATCAAAAGATTAGTTTTCAGAAAATCAAATTATGACTTAATTAATGCACATTAAGAACAATAACAACAAACTCAAAATGAATGTGGTTATATATGATTTCTGAGCCATCATTTACAAAGCAATGCTGCTGATACTTCATGTTAAGAAGACTGTTTTTCCTAGAATAGCTCACCGTATATTTTAAAAATTAAGTGTGAATTAAGAACTAATTTTTTTTTTCTTAGGAGTTTACAGTAATATATTTATTGAAAGACACCATGAAGGAGAAATTGAGATATTCTGTCAAGTTGGTTCCTAGTGATAAGCTGACTTATCAATGCCATATTTAGCCAGTCTTATGTAACAAGCAGGACGGCTCATGAAAAGTAGTACGCTCGTGAATAATAGTATATTTTTCTCATCACCATTATATTAACTGAATTCCCATTCCAATATCATATTTCAATATTCCTACAAACTCACCCTTCACTGTAGCCATGATGTATATACAGTGTCACATTGAGTGTGGTCACTGGATTATATCATGGTTTTCAGTATTTGCACTTTAGTCCTTAGTCTCTTGGCCTGCATTGCTGCCTCCTACTTTCTCAATGAGATTAGGCATACTTGTCTTTCAAGGGTGCTCAAACATCTTCTTGGAACTGCACTGTAAATATTTATTCAGGTTTTTCTAATCCAGGTATATTTTCCATAACAATTTTTGTGTTTAGTCATTTTTATAGTACTTTATGGTTCTTGACTTATTGCTGATGTTCAGATGCTAAATTATGTCTGACTTTTTGTGACCCTATGAACTGCAGCACATCAGACTTGCCTGTCCTTCACTATCTCACAGAGTTTGCTCAAACCTATGTCCATTGTGTTGATGGTCCCATCCAACAGTCTCATCCTCTATCACCTCCTTCTCTTCCTGCCTTCAGTCTTTCGCCGTATCAGGGTCTTTTCCAATGAGTCAGCTCTTCAGATCAGGTGGCCAAATTTATTGGAGCTTTAGCTTCAGCATCTGTCCTAATGAATATTCAAGGTTGATTTCCATTGGGCTTTCTTCCCATCTCATTTTGATGTGGGTACACAAGCAAAAACAAAAGGAGAAAAGGAAAGAGATAAGCATCTGAATGAAGAGTTCCAAAGAATAACAAGAAGAGATAAGAAAGCCTTACTCAGCAATCAATGCAAAGAAATAGAGGAAAACAACAGAATGGGAAAGACTAGAGATCTCTTCAGGAGAATTAGAGATACCAAGAAAAACATTTCATGCAAAGATGGGCTCAATAAAGGACAGAAATGGTATGGACCTGACATAAGCAGAAGAAATTAAGAAGAGGTGGTAAGAATACAAAGAAGAACAGTACAAAAAAAGATCTTCACGACCCAGATAATCATGATGGTGTGATCACTCACCTAGAGCCAAACATCCTGGAATGTGAAGCGAAGTGGGCCTTAGAAAGCATCACTACGAACAAAGCTAGTGGAGGTGATGGAATTCTAGTTGGGCTATTTAAAATCCTGAATGATGCTGTGCAAGTGCTGCACTCAATATGCCAGCAAATTTGGGAAACTAAGCAGTGGCTGCAGGACTGGAAAAGGTCAGTTTTCTTTCAAATCTCAAAGAAAGACAATGCCAAAGAATACTCAAAATACTGCACAATTGCACTCATCTCACACTCTAGTGAAGTAATGCTCAAAATTCTCCAAATCAGGCTTCAGCAATACATGAACTGTGAACTTCCAGATGTTCAAGCTGGTTTTAGAAAAGGCAGAGGAACCAGAGATCAATTTGCCAACATTTGCTGGATCATAGAAAAAGCAAGAGAGTTCCAGAAAACATCTGTTTCTGCTTTATTGACTATGCCAAAGCCTTTGACTGTGTGCCTCACAATAAACTGTGGAAAATTCTGAAAGAGATGGGAATACCAGACCACCTGACCTGCCTCTTGAGAAACCTATATGCAGGTCAGGAAGCAACAGTTAGAACTGGACATGGAACAACAGACTGGTTCCAAATAGGAAACAGAGTACGTCAAGGCTGTATATTATCACCCTGCATATTTAACTTCTATGCAGAGTACATCATGAGAAATGCTGGGCTGGAAGAAACACAAGCTAGAATCAAGATTTCCAGGAGAAATATCAATAACCTCAGATATGCAGATGACACCACCCTTATGGAAGAAATTGAAGAGGAATTAAAATTCCACTTGATGAAAGTGAAAGAGGAGAGTGAAAAAGTTGGCTTAAAGCTCAACATTCAGAAAACAAAGATCATGGCATCTGGTCCCACCACTTCATGGTAAATAGATGGGGAAACAGTGGAAACAGTGTCAGACTTTATTTTTCTGGGCTCCAAAATCACTGCAGATGGTGATTGCAGCCATGAAATTAAAAGACGCTTACCCCTGGAAGGAAAGTTATGACCAACCTAGATAGCATATTCAAAAGCAGAGACATTACTTTGCCAACGAAGGTCGGTCTAGTCAAGGCTATTGTTTTTCCAGTGGTCATGTATGGATGTGAGAGCTGGACTGTGAAGAAAGCTGAACGCTAAAGAATTGATGTTTTTGAACTGTGTTGTTGGAGAAGACTCTTGTGAGTCCTTGGACTGCAAGGAGATCCAACCAGTCCATTCTGAAGGAGATCAGCCCTGGGATTTCTTTGGAAGGAATAATGCTAAGGCTGAAACTCCAGTACTTTGGCCACCTCGTGCGAAGAATTGTCTCATGATTCTGATGCTGCGAGGGATTGGGGGCAGGAGGAGAAGGGGACGACAGAGGATGAGATGGCTGGATGGCATCACTGACTCTATGGACGTGAGTCTGAGTTAACTCCGGGAGTTGGTAATGGACAGGGAGGCCTGGCGTGCTGTGATTCATGGGGTCGCAAAGAGTCGGACACAACTGAGTGACTGAACTCAACTGAACTGTTGATGGGCATTTAAATGATTTCATGTCTTGGCTATTGAGAATAGTGCTGCGTTAACATTGAGGTGCCTTTAACTTTTTGAATTATGGCTTTCTCCATATATATGCCCAGAGTGGGATTCCTGGATGATATGTTAATTCTATTTTTAGTTTCTTTCTTTCTTTTTTTTAAGGAACCTTCCTAGTGTTCTCCATATCAGTTGTACCAATTCACATTCCTATCAGCAGAATAGCAGAATTCCTTTTTCCCCACACCCTCTCCAGCATTTTTTCTTTGTAGACTTTTTAATGATGGCCATTCTGACATGTATGAAGTGATATCTCACTGTAGTTTTGATTTGTATTGCTCTACTAACAGTGATGCTGAGAATTTTTCATGTTCTTGTTACTTGTCTATCGGTATTATTTGAAGAACTGTCTGTTTGAGTCTTCTGCCCATTTTTTATTGGATTGTTTGTTTTTTTTGACATAGAGCAGCATGAGCTTCTTGTATATTTTTGAGATTAATCCTTCATTAGTCACTTCATTTGCAAATATTTTCTCCCATTCTGTGGGTTGGCTTTTCATTTTGTTTATAGTCTCCTTGCACAGCTTTGCTGTGCAAAAGCTTTTAATTTTAATTAGGCCCTATTTTTTAAAAAAATTTTCATTACTTTAAGAGGTGGATCATAAAAGATATTGCTGCAATTTATGTCAAACAGTGTTCTGCCTATGTTTTCCTCTCAAAGTTTTATAGTATCTGGCCTTGCCTTTATGTTTAATCCATTTTGAGTTTATATTTGTGTATGATGTTAGAGAATGTTCTAATTTCATTCTTTTATATGAAACTGTCCAGTTTTCCAAGCACCACTTACTGAAGATTAATTAATTGTTCTTAGGTGTGTGGGTTTATCTCTGGGTCTGATCCTGTTCCATTGATTTATATTTCTATTCTTGTGCCAGTACCATACTCTTTTGATTACTTTAGTTTTGTAGTATAGACTAAAGTCACAGAGACTGATTCTTTCATGCCCATTTTTTTCTTTCTCAGGATTGCTTTGGCTATTTCAGGTCTTGTGTGTTTTCATATGACTATTAAATTTTTTGTTGTTGTTCTAGTTCTGTGAAAAATACTATTGGTAATTTGATAGGGACTGCATTGAATCTGTAGATTGCTTTGGGTAGCATAGCCATTTTAAATTGTATTTAATTCTGATTTTTATTTGAATTATCACATCCACATTTGTTAGTGGCTATCATTTTGGACACCATAGTTTAAAAGATTTACAGTTTGTTCTGTTTGAAAAGACTATGCCTGACCAGCATACCTCTCAATCAAAATTTGATTGATTCTGATTGCTGAATTTACTTTCTTAATCCTCAAATTTGTAACCAAATAGATTATTTTTCTTTGAGCTTTTAAAGACATTATACATAGGGATTTATATAAGATAATAAAACCTAGAGTATTCTTAGTTTCCAATGTTAGTCTTCATAAAGTCTTTAAATTTGTTTTCCATTGTTTTTCCTCTGTTGTGGCCAATTCTTTGTGACCCCATGGACTACAGAATGCCAGGCTTCCCTGTCCTTCACCACCTGCCAGAGCTTGCTCAAACTCAAGTGTGTCAAGTCAGTGATGCCATCCAACTATCTCACCCTCGGTCATCCTCTTCTCCTCCTGCTTTCAGTCTTTCCCATAAACTGCTTGCTTTGAATTTGCTTTTGTTCATTCACTTGAACAAAATTGAGTTCTTGTTTTGTTCTGAATTGTTTAGAAAACTCTTTATATTAAATGTTAACATAATATTATAGGTGGACTTCATATTAGAAAAAAATAATAATTTTAAAGTGTTAGGAATTATATTTAATAAGTAGCACATATTTTCTTTAAAATATTCAATTTTTTTAAAAAAAATCCAAATTATTAAAATGACTGGGCTATGACTCTCTAGGGAATGATACTAAATTGAAAAATTACTAAAACAAAATGTAAAAGAAAAATATATAATGTATATGGTATCTATATTATAGAAATAAATATATAAAATACATTTGTATACATATATGTCATCTTTATGAATAATTCATCTATTCCAATCACTATAAAAGCAAAGATTGATTGCTTAATAATTTTAAATATAACTAACATATGTGAATTCCCTAATGGTTGCTATAAAAAGTGATCTCCATAGTAAAATTATAGAAATTACTCTACAGTATTATAAAAATAGTTTAAAATTATTTTATTATGTTATGCTAAACTGGCTGCTCCAAATAGAGTCCTTACCTGCTCAGTCACTTTGGTCATGTTGCTTCAGTCATGTCTTATCATTTACAATCCTCTGGATAATGAAAGGCATTTTAATAAAATTGGAGCATTTCTCTTAAATGGAGATTTTCTAGAGAAACTACAGAGGCAGAGGGTCCATAGCAATTTATTGCTATCCTAAGAGCCTCAGAATAAACAGATGACTACACAAAATTGAAATCTTCCCAAAACTTAGGAGATTAGCTAATATGGTTAACTATCTTTTATACACTCTTGTTTATTCATACATTTTTTTCTCCACTAATTTAAGGTTATGTACTCTGACTTATTCTAACATATTCTCTTTAGTACTTACCATTTTTTGTGTGTAAGTTTAGGTAGAAGAAAAGCTCAGCAGCAGATAAGATGATTAGATAGCATTATTGACTCAGTGGACATGAGTCTGAGCAAACTCCAAGAGACAGTCAAGGACAGGGAAACCTGGTGTGCTGCAGTCCTTGGGGTTGCAGAGTTGGACACAATTGAGCAACTGAACAACAAGGCTGCAATTACTCGGTGGAGATCCCAATATAACCCAGTAATTCAGTACTCCCAAGTTTATGAGTATAGCTAATTTGAAAATGTTTCATCAAGATATGGTACGCTAACTTTATCAAAAATAATGCTTTTATATATAATACATAAATGAAGAAAATATTTTTAAAATTAAATAAAACAACATTAACTATGACATACATCTACAGCTCCTCCAAGGTTTATTGATCTTTTGTACATTTTTATATATTTTCCCTTTGTGGAGACCAGGCTCTTCGACTTAGCCCTAATTAATTGTTCCATGAGATTATTCCAAAGGGACAACTAACCAAAGCTCTTTTCTTAGAGTCCAACAGGGTCAAATTCACCCAAACTAAACAACTTGAGGTGGTTATCAACCAGTGTATTCCTTCAGGCTGATGTGGTATAGATTAAGCACTGGAAGAAAAAGAAAAGGAAAATGCTAGCATATTCTTTATCTCCTAAATTAGAGAAAACTAAATAGGGTTGGCATAAAGCTCAACATTCAGAAAACTAAGATCATGGCATCTGGTCCCACACTTCATGGGAAATAGATGGGGAAACAGTGGAAACAGTATCAGACTTTATTTTGGGGGCTCCAAAATCACCGCAAATGGTGATTGCAACCATGAAATTAAAAGACGCTTACTCCTTGGAAGGAAAGTTATGACCAACCTAGATAGCATATTCAAAAGTAGAGACATTACTTTGACAACAAAGGTCCATCTAGTCAAGGCTATGGTTTTTCCAGTGGTCATGTATGGATGTGAGAGTTGGACTGTGAAGAAAGCTGAGCACCGAAGAATTGATGCTCTTGAACTGTGGTATTGGAGAAGACTCTTGAGAGTCCCTTGGACTGCAAGGAGATCCAACCAGTCCATCCTAAAGGAGATTAGTCCTGGGTGTTCATTGGAAGGACTGATGCTAAAGCTGAAACTCCAGTACTTTGGCCACCTCATGTGAAGAGTTGACTCATTGGAAAAGACTCTGATGCTGGGAGGGATTGGGGGCAGGAGGAGAAGGGGACAGCAGAGGATGAGATGGCTGGATGGCATCAATGACTAGATGGACATGAGTTTGAGTGAACTTCGGGAGTTGGTGATAGACAGGGAGGCCTGGCATGCTGCGATTCATGGGGTTGCAAAGAGTCGGACATGACTGAGCGACTGAACTGAACTGAAATAGGCTTGGACTTTATTTTGGTTAACCTTGGAGGAATCTCTGCTATTGTTAAGAGTGCATGCCACACCTAGATTGATACTGTAAGTGAAATATCCATCTATATAGCGAGTAGAATCAGGAAGTGATAGGCCTTGTTTCATTGTTTATAACTGGGAAAACTTGGACCTTTGTTTCAAAGTGTTTTTATCCATTTTGTAAGTTTATTATATAGCCATTTTGTAATTCTAATTTGGTTTGGTATTATTTGATTTCTGTTTTCCAGAGTCACAAATGCTGTAACATGGTTATGTCTCCAATAGGTGATTTAGGATGAAGCCATGCTGATCAATATGCAAAACAGAACACTCCATCTCCTCAGATGAAAGCTTATTTTCAGTGAATTACAGTAGTAATTGAATTACAGTAGTAAAGATTGGGATAAACCTTGATGTTCATTGCTATGTTGTTGATTAATAAGTACAAAAAAGATTCAAAGATATTCAAAGGACTCGTTGTGTGGTAATACAACTATTAATCACCAGATCAAGCTATAAACTTGTTCAATTGATAAAGTCACCTTAGTGAACTCAGTTTTGCAAGTGATTAATGTCATTCTCTCGCTTCTAAAAGCCAACCAATTGAGGACAGACAGACTCACTCCAAAAGCACACCTCTGTCTGCCACTTAATCAGTGATGGTCTCATAGGAGTAGTCACTTTTCTATAGATGGTATCAGTCCATTTATACTTCTGTATGTCCACCAATTTCTAAATTCAGTAGTTCACAAATACCTTAGGTGAGATGAGCAGACTTACCATCTCAGAGAGACTATCCTTGGCCACTGTGTCTCTCCCTTAGTAGATCAGGAATGGATTCAGTCTTTGTGTGTCTGTTTTGATGCTGACAGTTAACAGGTTTTAATTATCTTTGATGATATTTCTTTGATGATACTTGTGCCAGAATAAATTCTTTTTATTTTTTAGGACCACATACCTCTTGAGTTTATTATTTTTACCTTAATGATTATAGATTATTAAAAGAAATTGAACTGTATTTGATTTAAAAAATTGTGTTACTTTCTGGTATAGAGCAAAGTGATTCAGTTATATACACATAATAATGTTTTGTGTTTTCATATGTTTTATTTTCATATTCTTTTCTATTATGATTTATTAAGCATTTGAATATAGTCCCTTGTGCTCTACAATAGGAACTTGTATTTTGTTATTATGCATAAAAGAGTTTGTATCTGCTAATCTCAAACCCCTATTTTATCCCTCCCCCAATCTCTTTCCACTTTGGTAACTATAAATTTGTTTTCTCTTTGTGAATCTGTTTCCATTTTGTAAATAGGTTTATTTGTATCATATTTTTGATTCTACATAAAAGTAATATATGATATTTGTCTTCATCTGACATACTTCACTTAGTATGGTAATCTCTAGGTCCATCCATGCTGCTGAAAATGGTGTTATTTCATTCTTTTATTTGGCTGAGGAGTATTCAAATGTGTACCTGTATTTAATTCATTGCATTTAATATAAAAGTGGATAAAATTTCTTTAAAATCTTACTTGTGTTTACTGTTCGTTTCACATTGAGACTTATCTTTCTAAGTCTTAAGTTCAGTTCAGTTGCTGAGTCGTGTTGACTCTTTTTAACCCCATGGACTGCAGCACCAGAATTTCGTGTCCGTAATCAACTCCTGGAGCTCTCTCAAACTCATGTCCTTCGAGTTGGTGATGCCATCAAACCATCTCATATTCTCTCATCCCCTTCTCCTCCTTCCTTCAATCTTCCCCAGCATAAGGGTCTTTTCAAATGAGTCAGTTCTTCACATTATGTGGCCAAAATATTGAAGATTCAGCTTCAGCAGCAGTCCATTCAATGAATATTCAGGATTGATCTCCTTTAGGGTTGACTGGTTTGATCTCCTTGCCATCCAAGGGACTCTCAAGAGTCTTTTCCAACACCAAAGTTCAAAAACATCAATTCTTCACCTCCCAGCCTTTATGGTCCAGCTCTCACATCCATACGTGACTACTGGAAAAACCATAGCTTTGACTAAACAGATATTTGTTGGCAAAGTAATGTCTCTGCTTTTTAGTATGCTACCTAAGTTTTTCATAGCTTTTCTTTCAAGGAGCAAGTGTCTTTAAATTTCATGGCTGTACTTACAATTGGCAGTGATTTTTGAGCCCAAGAAAATAAAGTCTGTCACTGTTTCCACTTGTTCCCCATATATTTGCCATGAAGTGATGAGACCGGATGCCATATCTTAGTTTTTTGAATGTTGAGTTTTAAGCCATCTTTTTCACTCTCCTCTTTCACTTTCATCAAAAGGCTCTTTAGTTCCTCTTCACTTTCTGCCATAAAGGTGGTGTCATCTGTGTATCTGAGGTTATTGATATTTCTCCTGGCAATCTTGATTCCAGCTTGTGCTTCATCCAGCCCAGCGTTTCTCATGATGTACTCTGCATATAAGTTAAATAAGCAGGGTGACAATATACAGCCTTGACATGCTCCTTTCCCAATTTGGAACTAGTCTGTTGTTCCATGTCCAGTTCTAACTTTGCATATTGACCTTCACACAGGTTTCTCAGGAGGCATGTAAGGTGGGCTGCTATTCCTGACTCTTGAAGAATTTTCCACAGTTTGTTGTGATTTACACAGTCAAAGGCTTTAGCATAGTCGATAAAGCAGAAGTAGAAAATTTTATGCAATTCCTTTTCTTTTCCTATGATCCAATGGATGTTGGCAAATTGATCTCTGGTTCCTCTGCCTTTTATAAATCCAGTTTGAACATCTGGAAGTTCACAATTTGCACACTGTTGAAGCTTGGCTTGAAGAATTGTGAGCATTAATTTACTAGCATGTGAGATGAGTGCAATTGTGCGGTATTTGGAACATTCTCTGGCATTGCCTTTCTTTGGGATTGGAATGAAAACTGATCTTTTCCAGTCCTGTGGCCACTGCTGAGTTTTCCAAATTTGCTGACATATTGAGTGCAGCACTTTCACAGTATCATCTTTCAGGATTTGAAATAGCTCAACTGGAATTCCATCACCTCCACTAGCTTTGTTCATAGTGATGCTTTCTAAGGCCCACTTGACTTCACATTCAGGATGTCTGGCTCTAGGTCAGTGATCACACCATCTTGACTATTTGGGTCTTGAAAATCTTTTTTATATAGTTCTGTGTATTCTTGCCACCTCTTCTTAATAACTTCTGCTTCTCTTAGGTCCATACCATTTCTATCCTTTTTTATGCCTATCTTTGCATGAAATGGTCCCATGGTATTTCTAATTTTCTTGAAGAGATCTCTGGTATTTCCCATTCTACTGTTTTCCTCTGTTTCTTCTTTTCTAAGTCTACTACTCAATATTTTTTTCTAATTTCATCAGGTTGCTATTTATTCACATTATTCCTTTATTAGTATGGGAGTTCAGTTTCATTTTTAAAATTAATTTCCCTTTTGCTCTTTTCAAAATGAAACATGAATTTTTCTATTAATGTGTGAAAACCAGATGTTGTATTATCACCAACTGCTGTTTTTTACCTGATCTTCAACTTCCATACTAAATAAAACACTTGAGAATTTTTATTTCTTGATTCAGTATAATAATCACCTCTCTAAATTTATTATTTTCTTTATTCACAACAGAAGTTAATGACAATCTAAATTTTTAAAGAATATCCTCTCTGCATTAAGAATCATGTGTGTGCTGCATGCTCAGCTGCTTCAGGCATGTCCAGCTCTTTGGATCTCTATGGATTGTATCATGCCAGGATCTTTTGTGCATGGGGATTCTCTGGGCAAGAATACTGGAGTGGACTGCCGTTTCCTTCTCCAGGGGATCTTCCTGACCCAGGATTCAAACCTCCCTCTCATGTGTCTCCTACATTGGCAGGTGGATTCTTTACCCACTGAATCATTTTTAGTATTAATTTTATATCCCTAAGCACATTCTCTTCATTACCTCCACCATTGTTTGGCCCCAGGTAAATAACAGGGAGGGAACACAGCTCCACCCATCAACAGAAAATTGGGTTAAAGATTTACTTAGCATGGCCCTGCCCATCAGAACAAGACCCAGTTTTACCCTCAGTCAGTCTCTCCCATCAGGAAGCTTCCATAAGCCTCTTATCCACATCAGAGGGCAGACAGATTGAAAACCACAATCACAGAAAACTAAACAATCTGATCACATGGACCACAGCCTTGTCTAACTCAGTGAAACTATGAGCCATGCCATATAGGGTCACCCAAGACACTTCAGTATTCTTGCCTTGAAAACACCATGAACAGTATGAAAAGGCAAAAAGTTAGGACACTGAAAGATGGACACCCCAGGTTGATAGATTCCCAATATGCTACTGGAGATCAGTGGAGAAATAACTCCAGAAAGAATGAATAGATGGAGCCAAAGCAGAAATAACAGCCAGTTATGGATGTGACTGATAATAGAAGTAAAGTCTGATGCTGTAAAGAGCAGTATTGCATAGGAACCTGGAATGTCAAGTCCATGAATCAAGGCAAACAGGAAATAATCAAACAGGGGATAGCAAGAGTGAACATCTCCATTTTTGGAATCAGCAAACTAAAATGGACTGGAATAGGTGAAATTAACTCAGATGACCATTGTATCTACTACTGTGGGAAAGAATCCCTTAGAAGAAATGGAGTAGCCCTCATAGTCAAAAAAGAGTCTGAAATACAGTACTTGGACATAATCTCAAAAATGACAGAATGATCTCTGTTCATTTGTGAGACATACCATTCAATATCACAGTAATCCAAGTCTATGCCCCAACCAGTAATACTGAAGAAGCTGAAGTTGAACAATTCTATGAAGACCTACAAGACCTTTTAGAATGAACACCCAAAAAAGATGTCCTTTTCATTAAAGGGGACTGGAATGCAAAAGTAGGAAGTCAAGAAACACCTGGAGTAACAGGCAAATTTGGCCTTGGAGTACAGAATGAAACAGGGCAAAGGTTAATAGAGTTTTGCCAAGAGAATGCACTGGTCATAGCAAACAACCTCTTACAACAACACAAGAGAAGACTCTACATGTGGACATCACCAGATGGTCAATACCAAAATCAGATTGATTATAGTCTTTGCCAGCCAAAGATGGAGAAGCTCTATACAGTCAGAATAACAAGGCTATGAAGTGACTATGGTTCAGATCATGAGCTCCTTATTGCCAAATTCAGACTTAAATTGAAGAAAGTAGGGAAAACCACTATGACCTATATCAGATCCCTTACAATTATACAGTGGAAGTGAGAAATAGATTCAAGGGGCTAGATCTGGTAGAGTGCCTGAAGAACTAAAGATGGAGGTTCATGACATTGTACAGGAGGCAGGGATCAAGATTATTCCAATGAAAAAGATATGCAAAAAGGCAAAATAGTTGTCTGAGGAGGCCTTATAAATAGCTGTGAAAAGAAGGGGAGTGAAAAGCAAAGGAGAAAAGGAAAGATATACCCATTTAAATGCAGAGTTCTAAAGAATAGCAAGGAGAGATAAGAAAGCTTTCCTCAATGATCAATGTAAAGAAATAAAGGAAAGCAATAGAATGGGAAAGACTACAGATCTCTTAAAGAAAATTAGAGATACCAAGGGAATATTTCATGTAAATATGGGCACAATAAATGACACAAATGGTATGGACCTAACAGAAGCAAAAGACATTAAGAAGAGGTGGCAAGAATACACAAAATAGCTATACAAAAAATATCTCATGACCCAGATAACGAACATGGTGTGATCACTTATCTAGAGCCAGACATCCTGAATGTGAAGTCAAGTGGGCCTTAGGAAGTATCACTGTGAATAAAGCTAGTAGGTGATGAAATTCCAGTTGAGCTATTTAAAATCCTAAAAGATGATGCTGTGAAAGTGCTGCAGACAATATGGCAGCAAATTTGGAAAACTCAGCAGTGGCCTCAGGCCTGGAAAAGGTCAGTTTTTATTCCAATCCCAAAGAAAGGCAATGACAAAGAATGCTCAAACTATTGCACAGTTGCAGTCATCTCACACATTAGTAAAGTAATGCTCAAAATTCTTCAAGCCAGGCTTCACCAGTACATGAACCACTAACTTCCAAATGTTCAAGCTGGATTTAGAAAACGCAGAGGAATTGGAGATCAATTTGCCAACATCATTTGGATCTCTTTTGAAAAAGCAAAAGAGTTCCAGAAAATTATCTACTTCTGCTTTATTGACTATGCCAAAGCCTTTGACTGTGTGGATCACAATAATTGGTGGAAACTTCTTAAAGAGATGGGAATGCAAGACTACCTGACCTGGCTCTTGAGAAGTCTGTATGCAGGTCAGGAAACAACAGTTAGAACTGGACATGGAACAACAGACTGGTTCCAAATAGGGAAAGGAGTACGTCTAGGCTGTGTATTGTCATTCTGCTTATTTAACTTATATGCCGAGTACATCATGAGAAATGCTGGGCTGGATGAAGCACAAGCTGGAATCAAGATTTCCAGGAGAAATATCAATATCCTCAGACATACAGATGACACCACCCTTATGGCAAAAAGCGAAGAAGAACTAAAGAGCCTCTGGATAAATATGAAAGAGGAAAGTGAAAAAGTTGGCTCAAAACTCACCATTCAGAAAACTAGGATCATTGCAAGTGGCCCAATCACTTCATGGGAAATAGATGGGGAAACAATGGAAACAGAGACAGAGTTTATCTTTTTGGGGTCCAAAATCACTGCAGATGGTGACTGCAGCCATGAAAATAAAATATGTTTACTCCTGGGAAGACAAGCTATGACCAACCTAGACAGCATATCAGAAAGCAGAAACATTACTCTGTCGACAAAGGTCTGTCTAATCAAAGCTGTGGTTTTTCCAATAGTCATGTATGGATGTGAGAACTGGAATATAAAGAAAGCTGAGCACTTTTGGACTGTAGTGTGGAAGACTCTTGAGAGTCCCTTGGACTGTAAGGAGATCCAAGTGGTCCATCCTATAGGAAAACAGTCCTGAATACTCAATGGAAAGACTGATGCTGAAGCTGGAACTCCAATGTTTGGCCATCTGATGCAAAAAACTGGCTCATTTGCAAAGCCCCTGCTGCTGGGAATGACTGAAGGCAGGAGGAGAAGGGGAAAACACAGGATGAAATGGTTGGATGGCATTAGCGACTCAGTGGAAATGAGTTTGAGTAAACTCTGGGAGTTTGTGATGGACAGGGAGGCCTGGCGTGCTGAAGTCCATGGACTCGCAAAGAGTTGGACATGACTGAACAACTGAACTGAGCTCAATTGAAGCATACTCTCAGTTATCCATTATAACTGTTTCCTTTTTTCATCTTTCTCTATTGAGAACTATATTCAGATTTACTAATTGCTAACTTAGATGTTTTGGTATTTTTAAAATGCTTATATGCATATATATTCTTTCAATATAATTCACTCTGTTAAGTAGTTGATGTTTTGCTTTAATGTAATATTTATCATATATAATATTAAGGATTAGTGAATGTAATTTCATTTATAAAGAACTTAGAACATGACCTAGGACAAAAATTTGTTTATTTTGTTGTTCCTATTTTTGTTATTATTTTGAAAAAAACTTTTTTATGACCTTTATAATTATTTTTAGGCTTTAGTCCTTTGTAGAAATAGATACATTCACATAAAACCTTTTGTTTATACTGTTTTGTAAATCCAATTTTAAGTGAGTGTATTTGTGTATTATTATATACTTATACATGTATTCTAAATATAAGTACATGGGCATACTCACACATGTATGTGAATATGGGTATATCTATGCTACATACATACATATGTGTTTTTTTGCACATATGTGTAGTGATGGATGATAAGATTAGAGAACACCATTATTTTAATATTTTTGCTACTCTATAACTTTTAATAGATTGGTTATGAGCATTTACTGAATTAATAAACAGGAGTGTGCCTATTTCCTCAATATTATTGTATACAATGTAGAATAATAATAGAATAAATTCAAGTTCTTTTTTAAGTTTTATAGTTTGGGATTATACATCTCAAGAGGAATGAAAACAAATTTCAGTAAAGGAAGAAACAGAATGCAATAAACCTTTACTTTTATAAATAAGGTTATCAATACCAACTTAAGTTTAATATACTTGGGTACATTTATAAAAAGTGATAAATCAAATTAAAATTTTGAGAACAGTATTAGACAATTCTTGTTTGAACAATACTCTGCAGGATATCTGGCAGATATTCCATAATACTGTCAATTTCATAAGAAACAAGAAAGACTGAGCAAGTGTAACATCATGAAAGCTCAAGCCCTCTCTTCAAAGCCCATGTTCTTTTTCACAGTATTTTTTCAAGTGGTCCATTTGAGCTCTGTTATCCAGAACACTGTTGGGTATTGGAGGCTCTCAGTACCCTGAAACTGAATATAGTTGGGACTAAGTAAAGATTATTTAAATGAATGTAAAGGGAAACTTGAGACCGTAGGATAATTATTTTGGGCTTCACAAAGGCCATATGACTTCCCTACTTTTACTTGGATAGGAAATTCAAGATATCACTTTCCAAATTTACAGTGGTAGGAAGACCTGAGGGATATGATATTATAGTTATTATTGAAATATTAAGTAAAAATATACCCAATTAAACAATGAAATTCCAGCTTCCTACTCCTACTTGGCCACCCTGAACAAAAATTGATTGAATTCCAAGGTTTCTCCTTGGAATAACAGAAAAAAGAAATAATCTCACAATATCAGTTAATGACCACCTGCCCCTCTCCCCTACCAACCAAGGTAGCATTTCCAGTGATTCTCTGAGGTTTAGCTCACTTGTCAGTAAGGCCCACCTGTGAAAATGTAATTTTATTCTACTTTCATATTTCTTCCACTTAAATGTTGTGGACATTTAAATAAAACTTTTTTCTTTCCACCTGAAAAGTCAAAAAATAAGAATAAACAAACAGTACTTAGAAAAAAAATAGCAAAAAATAAAATAACAAAGTGATTAGAAGAAATCTTTCTTAGATTTATACAATGATTCTGAATAGGAGAATACTGCATCCATTAAACAAGAAGAATATTTTGTTTATAAAGATTAAAAATTCATGAAAAAATCACAAAGAATGCTTAGGGAAAAAGATATAAGCATAGAATTAAAGTAACAATAGCAATGTTGGAAAGTGAAATGGAAAAAATCTCCTAGAAAGGAAAAATGCAAAAATGGTGAAAACTAGAAAAGAAGTAACCCAATTAAGTACAATAGATGGCAGAAACCACTATCTATATCCCAAAGAATGCAAACTTTTAGCTGAGAACAAATTCCTTTTAGCTAGCTAATTAAGTTCCAGATGGTACAAGGACATCTGGGACATCTCAAGTGGAATCAATCCATTGTTATTCAAGAATTCCTTATTTTCTCAAGGCTGTATTCTAGTTGTAATTACTGGAGTTCCAGGAACAATGTTGAAATATAAGAGCCATTAATATAAAGAGCCATGAAATATAAGAAAGTCACAGAAAATGACAAGATAGCAAACATTTATTTCCAGATATTCTAGGAATGATATTTGAACTGATTGTAGGTAATGGAAGCTGATATGCATAGTATAATATATGTGAAAGAAAAATGCATCTTTAATTTTGAAAACTTTTCACATATCATCCATTAACCCTGATAATATTGATTAAAGTTACTAGTGTTCAGTTTCCTTGTTATTTGTCAGGTGGGGATCAAACAACAGAGAAAACAGGATAACTTCAAGTCATTCAATGTGAAAACTCTGATTGTCATTGGATACACAATTCTGGACTGGTACATTGCCTTAAGTTAATTCAGTGAAGATAATAGCAAAATGATGGGTTTTTCAAAATAAGAGAAAAGGGGAAATAACTTACTTTTTATAATATGTATATAAAACTCACTTAGATAATAGCAATAAAACTGAACCACAATCTTAAATTTGCTTGTTTTCATGGGGGTCAATCAACAGGCCCAAGGGGTCTGTGAATCTATCCTACAAGTTATTTGCCAGCTTTGGAATCTAGAGTTGTAATAGATTTAATGAGCCACTTTCAGAGTACTTTTGCTAGCATTTTCACTTGTAGAGGTTATTTTATTATGGTAGTAAAAGCCATTGGAAACTAGTAGTGTTTTATTCTTCACCATATTAAAAAATTCCACTAGAGGTATACATAGGAGATATTATGGGTCCAATTCCAGACCACAAATATCACAGTAAATTGAGTCACCCAAATTCTTTGGTTTCTTAGTGTGCATAAAAGTTATGTTTACATTATACCATAGTCTATTAAGTGTGCAATAGTATTGCATCTCAAAAACTGTATACTTTATAATTAAAATATTGTATTACTAAGAAATGCTAACTATCAGGTGAGCCTTCAGTAAGCAGCAGTAGTAACATCAAAGATTACTGATCACAGATCACCATAGCAAATATACTAATAGTGAAAAACTTTAAAATATTACAAGGCTTACCAAAAAGTGACACAGAGACACAAATGAGCAAACGTCATTGGAAACGTGAGTGCCAATAGACTTGCTCCACTCAGGGTTGCCACAGACCTTCAATTAAAAAATAATAGTAATAATAATTATCTACAGTGCAAAGTGAGGTATGGCTGCATTTTTCTGACTGAATCGGAATTATCTCATTGACCATCAATGACATGTTTACTTTGCCACTTACCTGTCTTGTGAGAGCACACACATGCTTTGGAGAATGCTAGTGCATTATTGTAACCTTTACATGTGGAGACTTTAGTTGCTCTCCCTGTGTTTGGTCCCTTTATTGAAGTCAGTATCATAGACCCGTAGACAGTCATTGATCTGAATTTTGCTTTTCTTCTGTCAAAAATAAGTGACATTTATACAGCAGGGAGAGCAACTCATCTGAGCATTCTTGCAATAAAATATTAGTAGAAACCTAGGTCTGTGCTCGGAGAAGGCAATGGCACCCTACTCCAGTACTCTTGCCTGGAAAATCCCATGGATAGAGGAGCCTGATGGGCTATAGTCCATGGGGTCGCTAAGAGTCAGACATGACTGAGTGACTTCACTTTCACTTTTCACTTTCATGCATTGGAGAAGGAAATGGCAACCCACTCCAGTGTTCTTGCCTGGAGAATCCCAGGGACTGGGGAGCCTGGTGGGCTGCCCTCTATGGGGTCGCACAGAGTCGGACATGACTGAAGCGACTTAGCGGCTTCAGCAGCAGCAGGTCTGTGCTACCAGAAGGTCTTTGGTCATATCACCATTACCGAGCTCCACTATGAAAATGTTAGTCGCTCAGTGACGTCTGACTCTTTGTGACCCTGTGGACTATAGCCCAACAGGTTTCTCTGTCCATGGAATTCTCCAGGCAGGAATACTGGAGTGGGTTGCCATCCCCTTCTCCAGGAGATCTTCCTGACCCAAGGATCAAGCCCGGGTCTCCTGCACTGCAGGAAGATTCTTTAACATCTAAGCCACCAGGAAAACCTATAATTCCAGTATACTGATCCGCTATAGTGATGAGGTATCCTGCTAGGACCTAGGGAGTGAAAAGTAACAGCCACTCTCACTTCCTAAATAAGAAAAAGTAATAATACCAATGCAATTTCAGGGTTCTAATAACAGAGTAGATTTTTTGAAGTTGCCGTGGTTTGGGCTATTTCAGCTGTCTTCTCCAAAGCATAAACCAAGTTTGCTCTACCTTGTACTCTTATCACTAAAGCTTATTATATGTGATGGACAGGAGGAGCCCCTGGCTGGTATGGGATAAGGTGGAAGTATTCCTGATGGCTCTTATGACTTTTATCTAGCAGTGCAAAAAAAAAAAAAAAAAATCTCTGCTATGGTATCAGCAGAATATATAGTGATTGTGGAAATCCCCTATAGGAGAATCAGATCTGATGGTTCCAAGGTTTTGGAGCACTTTCTCTTTTAGAAATTAACTTTTTCACTTCAGGAATAGATCTTGGCTTGCTCCTATACCCTTGATGAAAATATAAACCCAAATGTAGAAAACTAATTGGCCAAGTGAGCTAAAATACCTGTCACAGATTGATATTAATTCATCAAGTTATAATTCTAGAGTAGCCAGAAATATTCAATGCTTGTCAGCAGCTCACATGGTCAATGTACCACCTCCTGCCCCACTGACATTCCTCCTTAAACAAATGCTGTTATATTTTTAAAACAATCCCATGATAAAACCCATGCATTTAGCCACTATACCAAACTACAAGAATATATAAATCCTAATATCTGGGGACTTAATGTACTCAGTGCTACTAGAGAGTTGTTAACTCTAACTCTCAGCACATGGAGAAAGAAAATATATAAATATATGTGGGACAAAATAATATACATACACACAAACACACACACTGGTGCTTCAAGTATTTCCCCTAGGACCAGAACACTTGGAAGGAAAAAGTCAAAAATACAGGTAGACTGGCACAAAATTCTGATGTCAGGCACAAGAGGACTTTTGCAATAGATCCATAAGTGGCTCAGAAGGTCAGAAGGAAAAACGGTAGGGACTCCGCCACCCTTCTCCCCATCCCCAGCAGTCAACTCTTTGGTATCACATCACCTTTGCTCTAAAAAGATAGATAGCCTTAGTTATATTTCTAACAAATTCTGTTCAGTATCAAACATTTGAACTAGAAGAGAATTGGAAACTATTTGACACAGAGTTTTTATTGCAAAAAGTCAGACATGACTGAGCACACACACAGACACACACACACACACACATCCCCAAGACATAGGAGTGAGGAGGATCTTTTTAAAAATTACCATAGATCACTTTGTCTTAATTTGCTTTCCATTTCTGTCATACCTCTGTCATTAATATCTTTTTAGTATTTAGTTCATATATTATCAATATCACTCAACATTTTGCTTCTAATTATTGCCTTCATTTTTTTATAAGCAGACATAAGGCAACTTTAGGGGGCTGATGAAATAAACTGATGGTACCATATACCCTTTTGTCTAAAGGCAACTGTTATTTGAAAATCATTAAATGATTTATTAAACTCTGTTCAGTTCAGTTCAGTCGCTCAGTCGTGTCTGACTCTTTGAGACCCCATGGACTGTAGCACACCAGGCTTCCCTGTCCATCACCATCTCCCAGAGCTTACTCAAACTCATGTCCATCAAGTCGGTGAAACCAAACTAGCTGTGCTAAAAACCTTGTGAAGTTGGGGTGAATTATCAGCCATATAAAACGCTCTTTTTCCTATGATGAGAATATATATGTCTGGGGACCAGGTGGTTGGCATAGCTTTCAATTACTGTTAACATAGGATATGAAATTGAGAGTGGGACCTTGCACCATTATGTCTAATGACACTTGAAAAAGGTGTTCTCTGCAGTCATGAGTTGAGGCTATATCTGTATGTGGATGGAAGACGATACTAAGACCTAGAGTACATGGACCACTTTTGCAATGTGTTCTAAGTGATGTCCACACAGAATGGTCCACTTAACTATCATGAGACCCACACAAGGGGTCATTGTTAACACTTAATTTTACAGTGAGGAAACTGATGTACAGCAGGTTAGCAATTTATTCAGACACATCTCTTATATTTTAAAGACAATCTCATTTTCTACTCCATGTTTTCAGGAGCTATACCAAACTACTTAAAGCATTGTGTTTTGTAGGGTGTGAGAATTTCACTGTTGGCTTTATTGTTTTGCTATTTGGGAGGAGGGAGATTAAGTGTGTAAAAGCAGTGTGCACGAAATTGAGTAGTCACTGACTAGACAGTAGTGATCGATCATATATCTTTTTTTTTTTTTTCTCTGTACATCTTTTGAATACACTTATTTGGGGAATTTTCCCATTTTACTAGAAATCTGCTTCCCTTCGAAGAAGGCAATGGCACCCCACTCCAGTACTCTTGCCTGGAGAATCCCATGGATGGAGGAGCCTGGAAGGCTGCAGTCCATGGGGTAGCTAAGAGTCGAACATGACTGAGCGACTTCACTTTCATTTTCACTTTCATGCATTGGAGAAGGAAATGGCAACCCACTCCAATATTCTTGCCTGGAGAATCCCAGGGATGGGGGAGCCTGGTAGGCTGCCGTCTATGGGGTCGTACAGAGTTGGACACGACTGAAGCGACTTAGCAGCAGTAGCAGCAGCTGCTTCCCTTGGATAGAATGGCAATTTGCTTTCCTTTCTCTTTAGAAAATAGGATGCAGGTGTGTGACCTAAGTCTCTGCATCAGATACACACTTGTGAAGCTTCACCTGAGAAATGAGCAATGTGAGAGAGCAGATGTCAGGCAGAGTCTGTTTTGTGAGAAAGAGGTGATGGTGACATTTAGCTTGGAGTATCAGCATCAATGGTGTAAACTGTACTAGCTCAGTGCCACTGTCATCAAGTAAACATTTACAGTGTTCACTATGTGGCCTGCATGAAGATTCTTGGGGTTTCCTAACACTCTCCAGTAAATTATTTTTCTACTTGGATTAACTGCAATGGGTTCTATTGTTTACAGTCTTGAATATCGTCTGATAGTGTCCGCTTGTCTTCATGAAAACAGCTGGTTGGTTTTAAAATCAATCATAAAATGTAAGGAGCATGAGATATTTCACTAGCTGTTTATTTCACACAATCTGCTGAACTTGTGATCATGTCACACTTTTATTTTTATTTATTTTTTTCCCTATTAATAAATTTTATTTTATTTTTAAACTTTACAATATTGTATTGGTTTTGCCAAATAATGAAATGAATCTGCCACAGGTATACATGTGTTCCCCATCCTGAACCCTCCTCCCTCCTCCCTCTCCATACCATCCCTCTGGGTCGTCCCAGTGCACCAGCCCCAAGCATCCAGTATTGTGCATCGAACCTGGACTGGCAACTCATTTCATATATGATATTATACATATTTCAATGCCATTCTTCCAAATCATCCCACCCTCTCCCTCTCCCACAGAGTCCAAAAGACTGTTCTATACATCAGTGTCTCTTTTGCTGTCTTGTACACAGGGTTATTGTTACCATCTTTCTAAATTCCATATATATATGTGTTAGTATACTGTATTGGTGTTTTTCTTTCTGGCTTACTTCACTCTGTATAATAGGCTCCAGTTTCATCCACCTGACTATAACTGATTCAAATGTATTCTTTTTAATGGCTGAGTAATACTCCATTGTGTATATGTACCACTGCTTTCTTATCCATTCATCTGCTGATGGGTATCTAGGTTGCTTCCATGTCCTGGCTATTATAAATAGTGCTGTGATGAACATTGGGGTACACGTGTCTCTTTCCCTTCTGGTTTCCTCAGTGTGTATGCCCAGCAGTGGGATTGCTGGATCATAAGGCAGTTCTATTTCCAGTATTTTAAGGAATCTCCACACTGTTCTCCACAGTGGCTGTAATAGTTTGCATTCCCACCAACAGTGTAAGAGGGTTCCCTTTTCTCCACACCCTCTCCAGCATTTAGTGCTTGTAGACTTTTGGATGGCAGCCATTCTGACTGGCGTGAAATGGTACCTCATAGTGGTTTTGATTTGTATTTCTCTGATAATGAGTGATGTTGAGCATCTTTTCATGTGTTTGTTAGCCATCTGTATGTCTTCTTTGGAGAAATGTCTATTTAGTTCTTTGGCCCATTTTTTGATTGGGTCATTTATTGTTCTGGAATTGAGCTGTAGGAGTTGCTTGTATATTTTTGAGATTAGTTGTTTGTCAGTTGCTTCATTTGCTATTATTTTCTCCCATTCTGAAGGCTGTCTTTTCACCTTGCTTATAGTTTCCTTTGCTGTGCACAAGCTTTTAAGTTTAATTAGGTCCCATTTGTTTATTTTTGCTTTTATTTCCAATATTCTGGGAGGTGGGTCATAGAGGATCCTGCTGTGATGTATACTGGAGAGTGTTTTGCCTATGTTCTCCTCTAGGAGTTTTATAGTTTCTGGTCTTACGTTTAGATCTGTAATCCATTTTGAGTTTATTTTTGTGTATGGTGTTAGAAAGTGTTCTAGTTTCATTCTTTTACAAGTGGTTGACCAGTTTTCCCAGCACCACTTGTTAAAGAGATTGTTTTTAATCCATTGTATATTCTTGACTCCTTTGTCAAAGATAAGGTGTCCATATATGCATGGATTTATCTCTGGGTTTTCTATTTTGTTTCATTGATCTATATTTCTGTCTTTGTGCCAGTACCATACTGTCTTGATGACTGTGGCTTTGTAGTAGAGTTGAAGTCAGGTAGGTTGATTCCTCCAGTTCCATTCTTCTTTCTCAAGATAGCTTTGGCTATTCGAGGTTTTTTGTATTTCCATACAAATTGTGAAATTATTTGTTCTAGCTCTGTGAAGAATACCGTTGGTAGCTTGATAGGGATTGCATTGAATCTATAAATTGCTTTGGGTAGTATGTTCATTTTCACTATATTGATTCTTCCAATCCATGAACATGGTAAATTTCTCCATCTATTAGTGTCCTCTTTGATTTCTTTCACCAGTGTTTTATAGTTTTCTATATATAGGTCTTTAGTTTCTTTAGGTAGATATATTCCTAAGTATTTTATTCTTTCCATTGCAATGGTGAATGGAATTGTTTCCTTAATTTCTTTTTCTGTTTTCTCATTATTAATGTATAGGAATGCAAGGGATTTCTGTGTGTTGATTTTATATCCTGCAATTTTACTATAGTCATTGATTAGTTCTAGTAATTTTCTGGTGGAGTCTTTAGGGTTTTCTATGTAGAGGATCATGTCATCTGCAAACAGGAGAGTTTTACTTCTTCTTTTCCAATTTGGATTCCTTTTATTTCTTTTTCTGCTCTGATTGCTGTGGCCAAAACTTCCAAAACTATGTTGAATAGTAATGGTGAAAGTGGGCACCCTTGTCTTGTTCCTGACGTTAGAGGAAATGCTGTCAATTTTTCACCATTGAGGATAATGATTGCTGTGGGTTTGTCATATATAGCTTTTATTATGTTGAGGTATGTTCCTTCTATTCCTGCTTTCTGGAGAGTTTTTATCATAAATGGATGTTGAATTTTGTCAAAGGCTTTCTCTGCATCTATTGAGATAATCATATGGTTTCTATTTTTCAATTTGTTAATGTGGTGTATTAAATTGATTGATTTGCGGATATTGAAGATTCCTTGCATCCCTGGGATAAAGCCCACTTGGTCATGGTGTATGATCTTTTTAATGTGTTGTTGGGTTCTGATTGCTAGAATTTTGTTAAGGATTTTTGCATCTATGTTCATCCGTGATATTGGCCTGTAGTTTTCTTTTTTTATGGAATCTTTGTCAGGTTTTGGTATTAGGGTGATGGTGGCCTCATAGAATGAGTTTGGAAGTTTACCTTCCTCTGCAATTTTCTGGAAGAGTTTGAGTAGGATAGGTGTTAACTCTTCTCTAAATTTTTGGTAGAATTCAGCTGTGAAGCCATCTGGACCTGGGCTTTTGTTTGCTGGAAGATTTCTGATTACAGTTCAATTTCTGTGCTTGTGATGGGTCTGTTAAGATTTTCTATTTCTTCCTGGTCCAGTTTTGGGAAGTTGTACTTTTCTAAGAATTTGTCCATTTCTTCCACATTGTCCATTTTATTGCCATATAATTGCTGATAGTAGTCTCTTATGATCCTTTGTATTTCTATGTTGTCTGTTGTGATCTCTCCATTTTCATTTCTAATTTTATTGATTTGATTTTTCTCCCTTTGTTTCTTGGTGAGTCTGGCTAATGGTTTGTCAGTTTTATTTATCCTTTCAAAGAACCAGCTTTTGGCTTTGTTGATTTTTGCTATGGTCTCTGTTGTTTCTTTTGCATTTATTTCTGCCCTAATTTTTAAGATTTCTTTTCTTCTACTAACCCTGGGGTTCTTCATTTCTTGCTTTTCTAGTTGCTTTAGGTGTAGAGTTAGGTTATTTATTTGACTTTTTTCTTGTTTCTTGAGGTATGCCTGTATTGCTATGAACTTTCCCCTTAAGACTGCTTTTAAAGTGTCCCACAGGTTTTGGGTTGTTGTGTTTTCATTTTCATTCATTTCTATGCAAATTTTGATTTCTTTTTTGATTTCTTCTGTGATTTGTTGGTTATTCAGCAGCGTGTTGTTCAGCCTCCATATGTTGGAATTTTTAATAGTTTTTCTCCTGTAATTGAGATCTACTTTTACTGCATTGTGGTCAGAAAAGATGCTTGGAATGATTTCAATTATTTTTTTTTAATTTACCAAGGCTAGATTTATGGCCCAGGATGTGATCTATCCTGGAGAAGGTTCCATGTGCACTTGAGAAAAAGGTGAAACTCATTGTTTTGAGATGAAATGTCCTATAGATATCAGTTAGGTCTAACTGGTCTATTGTATCATTTAAAGTTTGTGTTTCCTTGTTAATTTTCTGTTTAGTTGATCTATCCATAGGTGTGAGTAGGGTATTAAAGTCTCCCACTATTATTGTGTTATTGTTAATTTCTCCTTTCATACTTGTTAGCATTTGTCTTACATATTGCGGTGCTCCCATTTTGGGTGCATATATATTTATAATTGTTATATCTTCTTGGATTGATCCTTTGATCATTATGTAGTGACCGTCTTTGTCTCTTTTCACAGCCTTTGTTTTAAAGTCTATTTTACCTGATATGAGTATTGCTACTCCTGCTTTCTTTTGGTCCCTATTTGCATGGAAAATCTTTCTCCAGCCCTTCACTTTCAGTCTGTATGTGTCCCCTGTTTTGAGGTGGGTCTCTTTTAGACAGCATATGTAGGGGTCTTGTTTTTGTATCCATTCAGCCAGTCTTTGTCTTTTGGTTGGGGCATTCAACCCATTTACGTTAGGGTAATTATTGATAAGTATGATCCTGTTGCCATTTACTTTATTGTTTTGGGTTCGAATTTATACACTGTTTTTGTGTTTCCTGTCTAGAGAATATCCTTTGGTATTTGTTGGAGAGCTGGTTTGGTGGTGCTGAATTCTCTCAGCTTTTGCTTGTCTGTAAAGCTTTTGATTTCTCCTTCATATTTGAATGAGATCCTTGCTGGGTACAATAATCTGGGCTGTAGGTTATTTTCTTTCATCACTTTAAGTATGTCTTGCCATTCCCTCCTGGCTTGAAGAGTTTCTATTGAAAGATCAGTTGTTATCCTATGGGAATTCCCTGTGTGTTACTTGTTGTTTTTCCCTTACTGCTTTTAATATTTGTTCTTTGTGTTTGATCTTTGTTAATTTGATTAATATGTGTCTTGGGGTGTTTTGCCTTGGGTTTATCCTGTTTGGGACTCTCTGGGTTTCTTGGACTTGGGTGATTATTTCCTTCCCCATTTTAGGGAAGTTTTCAACTATTATCTCCTCAAGTATTTACTCATGGTCTTTCTTTTTGTCTTCTTCTTCTGGGACCCCTATGATTCGAATGTTGTAGCATTTAATATTGTCCTGGAGGTCTCTGAGATTGTCCTCATTTAATTCGTTTTTCTTTTTTCCTCTCTGATTCATTTATTTCTACCATTCTATCTTCTAATTCACTAATCCTATCTTCTGCCTCTGTTATTCTACTATTTGTTGCCTCCAGAGTGTTTTTGATTTCATTTATTGCATTATTCACTATATATTGACTCTTTTTTATTTCTTCTAGGTCCTTGTTAAGCCTTTCTTGCATCTTCTCAATCCGTGTCTCCAGGCTATTTATCTGTGATTCCATTTTGATTTTGGATCAATTTCACTATTATTATTCAAAATTCTTTATCAGGTAGATCCCCTATCTCTTCCTCTTTTGTTCGGTTTGGTGGGCATTTATTCTGTTCCCTTATTTTCTGGGTATTCCTCTGTCTCTTCATCTTGTTAAAATTGCTGAGTTTGGGGTGTCCTTTCTGTATTCTGGCAGTTTGTGTAGTTCTCTTTATCGTGGCATTTCCTCGCTGTGTATGGGTTTGTACAGGTGGCTTGTCAAGGTTTCTTGGTTAGGGAAACTTGTGTCGGTGTTCTGGTGGGTGGAGCTGTATTTCTTCTCTCTGGAGTGCAATGAAGTGTCCAGTAATGAGTTATGAGATGTCTATGGTTTTGGGGTGACTTGGGCAGCCTGTATCTTGGAGCTCAGGGCTGTGTTCCTGTGTTGCTGGAGAATCTGCTTAGTATGTCTTGCCCCGGAACTTGTTGGCCCTTGTGTGGTGCTTGGTTTAAGTGTAGGTATGGAGGCATTTGATGAGCTCCTGTCAATTAATGTTCCCTGGAGTCAGGAGTTCCCTGGAGTCAGGGTTTGGCCTTAAGCCTCCTGCTTCCAGTTATCAGTCTTATTTTTACAGTAGTTTCAAAACTTCTCATTCTATACAGCACCACTGATAAAACATCTACGTTAAAGATGAAAAGTTTCTCCACCATGAGGGTCACCCAGAGAGGTTCACAGCATTACATGGAGAAGAGAAGAGGGAGGAGGGAGTTAGAGGTGACCTGAATGAGATGAGGTGGAATCAATAGAGGAGAGAGTGGGCTAGTCAGTAATCACTTCCTTATGTGCACTCCACAACTGGACTGCTCAGAGATGTTCACGGAGTTATACAGAGAAGAGAAGAAGGAGGAAGGAGACAGAGGTGGCCAGGAGGATAAAAGGGGGGAATGAAAAGGAGGGAGACAGATTCAGCCAGTAATCAGTTCCCTAAGTGTTCTCCACCGTCTGAAACACACAGAAACTCACAGAGTTGGGTAGAGTAGAGAGGGGTTAGGAAGGAGACACAGGCAATATGGTGGAGAAAAAGGAGAGTCCAAAGGGAGAGAGAGCAGTCAAGCCAGTAATCTCGCTCCCTAGTGAAAAATGGGTACTGAAGATTGGGTTCTTAAAGGTACAAAATTGGTAACAAATACATAAAAGCAAAAATTAAAAATCTAGAGTAGAGTTTGGATTTTCAAAAATACAATGTCAAAGAAAAGAAGAAGGAAAAGAAAGAGAGAAAAAACAAACAAACAAACAAACAAAAACAAAGTCACAAAAATTATAAAGAAAATATAGGTACAAAATTGATAACAAATACCAAAAAGTAAAAGTTAAAAATCTAGAGTAGAGTTTGGAATTTCAAAAATACAATATTAAAAAAAAGAAGAAGAAAAAGAAAGAGAGAAAACACAAACAAACAAAAACAAGGTCGCAAAAATTATAAAGAAAATATAGGTACAAAATTGATAACAAATATCCAAAAGCATACATTAGAAATCTAGAGTAGAGTTTGGAATTTCAGATATTCAGTGTTATATAAAAGAAAAAGAGAAAGAAAGAGAGAGAAAAAAAAGTCACAAAAATTATAAAAAAATATATAGGTACAAAATTGATAACAAATACCAAAAAACTGAAATTATAAATCTAGAGTAGAGATTGGAATTTCAAAAATACAATGTTAAAGAAAAGAAGAAAAGAAAAAAAACAAGGTCACAAAAATTAGAAAAAATATATATATGAAGTTTGCTTTATAAAAAAAAAGGGTCTTTTTTTTTTTTGCAAAGTAATAGTAGGTTATAAAAGTGAAAATTAAAGGAATAATAGAGGACTTAAAATTTTTTTTTTTTAGATTAAAAAAAAAAAAGAAAGAAAGAATGATCATAAAAATAGTAAAAAATATATCTAGGACTTTCTCTAGTTTTGTTGTGGGTGTTGTGGGGTCAGTTCATTTTCGGCTAGTTCCTTGGTGCGACTTTTATTTCTCAAGATCTATAGGCCCCTTCCTATGTATTCGGTACTAGCCACAGGGTTTTAATCTATTGCCTGTAGCTTCCAAGGTGGTTCCCTCTGTTATAGCTTCTTCTGTTTGCTGGTCTCTTCAGTGTCTGGTTTCCGCCCTGACATGAAGAGGACGGTGGTGGACACTTTTTTTTTTTTTTGGCTCACTTGTTCAGTCGCGCTGTGGGGAGGGAGGGACACTGCAAACAAATAACACTGGAGTGTGCTCACAGTGCCTCAGCCACACTGGGTCTGCCCCCGCTCATGGCACATGTAGCCTCTCTGCCCACACTGCTCAGGCTCTAGGTTGCTCTGCCGGGAACCATCCGTGGCTGGCCCTGGGCTGCTTGCACCTCCCAGGTCCAAGCCGCTCAGGTTCAGGCACTTGGGTAGTCCTCAGAGGCGCAGACTCGGTTGGGCCTGAGTTTTGTGCCCTTCCCAGGTCCTAGCAGCTCACGTGATGAGGTGTTTGGCGAGCGCGATTGCTGCGACTTATGGCCTCCCCGCTGTTCGGTTATCTAGGTGTACAACTGGCACACCTTCTCAGGAAGATGTTGACTGTCCAGACCCCCAAGAAGTTTTAGTTAGCAAAGAAGCCTGCTTACAGTTTTATAGATAATGTCTCTCTGGGGCTGCGATTGTCCCCTTCTGGCTCTGGCTGCCTGTCACCGGAGGGGGATGGACTGCAGCCGGCTATCTCTTTTCAGTCCTTCATTCTGTGCACAGGCCTGGCGGTGTCTTAGGTTAGGGCTGGCTTTTCGCATGGTATATATCCCACAGTCTGGTTTGCTAGCCCAAATTATTTTGCTCAGATAGCGCTCAGGGTATTCAGGCCAGATCCTTACTCTAAGCGATGCAGCCCGTGCTGCGCCTCCCTGCCCAGCCCCCGCTTGCTAGTGGCGTGTGCAGGTGTCTGCGCTGCTTCTCCGCTGGGGGTGTTACCGAAGGGCTAACAATCTGAGGGTTTTAATTGTTTATTTATTTTTCCTCCCTGTTATGTTGCCCTCTGTGCTTCCAAGGCTCAGCACAGATTCAGCAGTAAGAAGGTTTCCTGGTGTTTGGAAACTTCTCTCTTTTTAAGACTCCCTTGCCGGGACGGAGCTCCGTCCCTCCCTCTTTTGTCTCTTGTTTTGTCTTTTATATTTTTTCCTACCTCCTCTCGAAGACTTGGGTTGCTTCTCTGGGTGCCTGATGTCCTCTGCTGGCATTCAGAAGTTGTTTTGTGGAATTTACTTGGCGTTTAAATATTCTTTTGATGAATTTGTGGGGGAGAAAGTGTTCTCCCCGTTCTACTCCTCCGCCATCTTAGCTCCTCCCCCATGTCACACTTTTTAAACCTATTCGTAATTATGACTATTAAATTATAAATCACTTTAAACAAATAAATCATTTTATCATAGAATATAAGTGTAAATTTGAAGATGAGTAATTAATAATTTATTCAATCCTTTGGGTACCACACAACTGGAATTACTTTGGGTCCCAGATAACCCAAGTTCTCTGTCCCATTCTTGCTCTTACTCTGATTATGATTTTTCCACCTTAATATGTTGCTTTTGCTCATATTTATGCATCTTTGTTATCACAATAAATACACAGATTCCTCTAAGATCACACAGATGTCAGAAGTTAAGAAATCAAAACAAATTGCAAAAGTCAATTTTGCCATATTTTCAACGAATGTAAATGGAGCTAGCCTGAGACTTTATGTTATGTTTGCATTTACTTTGCCTCTTTCTGTATATTTGCTTCTTGGTCATTCTTTTACCCAACTTTCAATTTCTCTTGCTTTCAGGGCCAGTTCTCTTGAATTTTGCTTATTTTTAGACCCCCATCTTCCTTCCTTTTGTAATTCCTTAAAAATAACTATAAATGTTGTGAACTTGCATCACAAAAACCCCAATGTTCAACATATGGTTGAATTTCTGACAATAAGTTTATTTGAATTAATTTCAAGTGCCTTGAAGAGAAAACAAATTCATTTCATTTGTATTTTTAGCCCTTAAACTTTATATATGATGCTGCTAAGTCATTTCAGTCATGTCCGACTTTGTGTGACCCCATAGACAGAAGCCCACCAGGCTCCCCTGTCCCTGGGATTCTCCAGGCAAGAACACTGGAGTGGGTTGCCATTTCCTTCTCCAATGAATGAAAGTGAAAAGTGAAAGTGAAGTTGCTCAGTTGTGTCCGACCCTCAGCGACCCCATGGACTGCAGCCTACCAGGCTCCTCCATCCATAGGATTTTCCAGGCAAGAGTACTGGAGTGGGGTGCCATTGCCTTCTCTGAAACTTTATATATAATATTTAATCTATTGAAATGTTAAGATATAGAGACAATTAAAAGGTTTGAGGCATGAATGGATAAAGAAAATGTGGTATACATGCTTTCACTACAAAATCATTCCATCTTGTAAAAAGGCTGAATAATATAAAACAATATGGATGATATATAAAACAACACAGATAAATGGGGGGACATTATTCTATGAGAGAGAACCCGTGGCACAGAAGAACAAGCTGTATGATTCTCCTTACATGAAATGATTGAAGTAGTCAAGCTTACAGAAACAGACTAGAAAGTTCGATTCCAGGGGCTGGATAGAGGGGGAAATGGGGAGGTGCTGTTTAGTGAGTATGTTTCAGTTTGCAAGATGAGTAGGTTCTAGAGATTTGCTGTAAGATATTATATGCCTATTATGTTAACAGTATGCCATAGTACATTTAAGACTTTGTTAAGAGAATGTATCTCACATTAAGTATTCTTACCGAAATGAATAAATACATAGCTTTGGTTTATGGACATATTGCCAGTCCATAAAAATGTTTATGGTGAGCAAAAAAGGTAAGTTAATATTTTTCTAAAATTTTTAGGAATTTACAAATTGCATTTCTCTTTTTATGGACCTGATTGCTTTGTCATTTGTTACAGTCAATTGTTTAGATGAAATTATTTTGAAAAATATGCACAGTGATAAAGAGAAAGAATAACACGTGCATTGTTTGCATAATCACAATTAGGTCTTAATATCTAGTTTAGATTACACGTTTCACGTAAATTCATGTACCTCTTGAGGATCACAGGAGTATGTAAGAAAGCAATTTGAGCCTGAATTTGTGTTAGGGGAGGGAGATTGTCTTAGAAAAGGAGACCGGAAATGGTTTTCATAAAAGGAATTTAGAATTTTTAAAGTCCAAATGAAGTCATCTGAAACTGAAAGTTAGGTAAAATAAATCTTTTCATTTTATCCTGGGCAATGGTACAATTGTGGTCAATTATTTTTCTTTAGAGACTGAAGAAGGAATTTCGGATTCTTTCCTTCTTTATATATCCTCTCTGTCTCTCTCTCTTGGGCTTCCCTTGTAGCTCAGTCGGTAGAGAATTTGCCTGCAGTGCAGGAGAGTGGGGTTCGATCCCTGGGTTGGGAAGATCCCCTGGAGAAGGAAATGGTAACCCACTCCAGTATCCTTGCCTGGAAAATCTCATGGACAGAGTAGCCTGGTGGACTGCAGTCCACGGGGTTGCAAAGAGTTGGGCACGACTGAGCAACTAACACACCCACACACACTCTCTCGCTCATTTCTCTCTGTATCAGATTGCTATTAAATAAATGGTCTTTGGTGTATCTGCTAAACAATCATTCATCCTACTTTGTCTTATTTTGAGAAAATTAAGTAGAACTTTAAAATTTTCAGTCAATTAAATACCTATGTTATCCAAACCACATTAATATGAATGTATAAAATTCCCATGTACCTATTTTTATATATGCTAGTAATTAGTGTGTGGTGTTTCTACAAACTCAGAATTAGGTATTCCAATAATGTTTCTACAAATGACCCCCAGTGGATGATCTTATTAAAAAGGGAACACAGAGAATTTAATAATTTTCTCAAATTAGTTATACTAAGTATCAATTAGGCTTTAGCTCAGAGCAAGCATGTGTATTCTAAGTATTTTAAGTGTTTGTGGAGGGATATAAAGGCAATGGCAGCCCACTCCAGTACTCTTGCCTGGAAAATCCCATGGATGGAGGAGCCTGGAAGGCTGCAGTCCATGGGGTCACTGAGGGTCGGACACGACTGAGCGACTTCACTTTCACTTTTCACTTTCATGCATTGGAGAAGGAAATGGCAACCCACTCCAGTGTTCTTGCCTGGAGAATCCCAGGGACGGGGGAGCCTGGTAGGCTGCTGTCTATAGGGTCACACAGAGTCGGACATGACTGAAGCGACTTAGCCTAGCCTATAAGATTAATTGCATTAGCTAAAATTTTGTAGATATCAAAAATGTGTAGTAGGATCTGAAACCCACATACTGATAGATCATGGAATACGACTGGCAAGGGAGAGAATTGTTATCCCCATACCTCTTAACATTTCACTCATATTTTACTTTCCTTCATGTATGCTCTTGAGTGTCACCTTCCTACAAAGATAATCATAAACAAATATCTGTTTTGCTTTTATTTTATGTTATAGGTCTCAGTTTCTGTCCTTTGCTTTTATAGGCTTCCTATATTTGCTGTTAAGTCGCTTCAGTCGTGTCCGACTCTGTGCGACCCCATAGACGGCAGCCCACCAGGCTTCCCCATCCCTGGGATTCTCTAGGCAAGAACACTGGAGTGGGTTGCCATTTCCTTCTCCAGTGCATGAAGGTGAAAAGTGAAAGTGAAGTCACTCAGTCGTGTCCAACTCTTGGCGACCCCATGGACTGTAGCCCACCAGGCTCCTACATCCATGGGATTTTCCAGGTGAGAGTACTGGAGTGGGCTGCCATTGCCTTCTCTTTATGTGACCCTAAAAAATATTTTCCCATTTGACCTGTTGTAAACCATATAGAGATGGAAATAGGTTGTGAATTCTGTGACATTCTTCTTTTCAATATGATACTATTGAGCCATCTTTATGAAGGCAACTTTAATTCATTTATTTTCACTATATGCCAAAATATCTTCTAAATTAATACAGTCTATCCTTCTGCTATTTATGAGTATTGGGGTTGTCCCATGTTTTTCCTATTGTGAAACATTATTTACTAAATCACATTTCCTAATGTGAAACATTACTATTTAAGAAACATTCATATTCATAGATTCTAGTGCACATGTGCATTATGGTTCCTTGGCATAGTGCAATTGGGGAAACATTTTATGTATGGCAATGGACATGGAACAACAGACTGTTTCCAAATTGGGAAAGGAGTACGTCAAGGCTGTATATTGTCACCCTGCTTATTTAACTTATATGCAGAGTACATCATGAGAAATGCCAGGCTCAATGAAGCAAAAGCTGGAATCAAGACTGCCAGGAGAAATATAAATATCCTCAGATATGCAGATGATACGACCCTTATGGCAGAAAGTGAAGAGGAAGTAAAGAGCCTCTTGATGAAAGTGAAAGAGGAGAGTGAAAAAGTTGGCTAAAACCTCAACATTTAGGAAACTAAGATCATGGCATCTGACCCCATTATTTCATGGCAAATAGATGGGGAAACAATGGAAACAGTGAGAGACTATATTTTGGGGGCTCCAAAATCCCTGCAAATGGTGACTGCAGCCTTGAAATTAAAAGACTCTTGCTCCTTGGAGGAAAAGTTATGCCCAACCTAGACAGCATATTAAAAAATAGAGACATTACTTTGTCAACAAAGCTATAGTTTTTCTAGTAGTCATGAATGCATGTGAGAGTTGGACTATAAAGAAAGTTAAGCGCCAAAGAATTGATGCTTTTGAACTGTGGTGTTGGAGAAGACTCTTAAGAGTCCGTTGGACTGCAAGGAGATCTAAACAGTCCATCCTAAAGGAAATCAGTCCTGAATATTCATTGGAAGGACGGATGCTGAAGATGAAACTCCAATACTTTGGTGACCTGCTGCAAAAAAACAAGTCATTGGAAAATACCCTGATGCCTGGAAAGATTGAAGGCAAATGGAGAAGGGGATGATGGAAGATGAGATGGCTGAATGGCATCACCGACGTGATGGACATGAGTTTGAGTAGGCTACCGAAGTTGGTGATGGACAGGAAGCCTGTCGTGCTGCAGTCCATGGGGTCGCAAAGAGTCAGACGCTACTGAGCAACTGAACTAAACTGAACTGAACTGATAAATATTTTACTAGAAAAAAATAATTGTGCAAACTGCTTATAACCTCCTATGAATGAAATTGTTCCACAATTTTACCAACATTTAGCATTTTACTATTGTATTAATCCAATATATGTGAAATATCTTACTTGAATTAATTAGCATGTCCATAATCTCCGCTGATTCTGAGCATCCCTTTATCTCTCTATGGCTGTTCATAGTTGTATCTATCTGACATGTCTGTTCATGTTTCTGTTTCTTGTCCATTATTTTATTGAACTGTTAGTTGTTTCCTTAAGAACTCTTGTTTATTATAATTCTGAATCCTAAATAATCTTTGGTTTTATGTATTATTAAAGATATGCATATATGTTATAAATATTCTAATAGTAAACACATTTTGATATATTTTAATGAACAAAATTCTTAGTATAATATAGTTTAATTCGCTTACCTTTTGCTGTATGATTTGTGCTTTTTGTCTCTTATTTTAAGGAATATTTTATTATATTGTGATATAAAGATATTTGTACATTATTTTCAAAATATTTTTATATATATTTTTATATTGAAGGCCTTAATAGCTCTATAACTGATTGTGTACAATATGAAGTAGTAATCCATTTTCACTATAATTCAATGTGGATTGCTTACTCTTCCAATAACTTCTCTGGGTCCATTACATTACTTCCCAGCTGAATAGCAGTGGTCCCTAATGGTATATCTGGTTACTATATGAGTGTGTTGTTGAGGTTGTTGCTTCCAGTTTTTCTGTTCTGTTTCTCATTTTAGTTTCCTATTCTGGCACTAATGTCACACTGTTACAATAACTTTGGTTTGGCAAGTGATTCTATTTTTGTCCCCTGTAATAGAAGTATAAGGTTTGTAGCATCCAGTTTCACAACTGGGAATGAGAAACAACCTCCCAGCCTTTTGTGAATTGTGTATATTTGCTCTCCAGTCCTGCAAAGCTTTGCACAGTCCCAAGACCCCAGATTTTAGGTATTTGAGAAAATTCTAATTTAACTCAGGTTCTGTTGACCACTGAATTTAAGGGCTTTTTGGAATTTTGTGTTCACTGCTTTTTTTTTTTTTTTTTTCTGCTGGAGTTATGTCTTTCGGACCCTGACAATTTGTCTTCCTTATTTTCATGTGTGGGCTATCTTTTGGTATATCCGAAGTAAGCAGAGGGGAGAGATTCAAGATATACTCAATCACCTTAAAAGCAAATCCATTGTAAACTTTACTTTCAGTATATTTACTTCTCAGTATATATACTCTCAGATTAAAATTTGGTTATATTTATAGAATATTTCCAAATACAATTTAAACATGTTTTTGGTAGTAATCACATTGAGTTAATACAGTTTTATTACATTTCTAGTAATAAATCAATCTTAATACTTGTTTCCCATATGTGATTGAGCCTTGCAAAAACATTATTATTGTTACTTTACAGTCATATATTATTTTTATTAAGAATAGAACCATCCAGCTTCCTAGCTCACTTTATTAGCCTTCTTTTTTCCATTCACTCCATCAATATCTATTGAACTTGAGCTCTAAATGTCTTTAGATTGCATAAAAATATTACAATTCTCACGAAAGACAGATTTCCAGCTCCTGAATATAACCTTATACTTTAATAAAGAGAGTGAAAGTGTAATTAATACTTAAGTAAAGTTGCTGCTAAGTCACTTCAGTCGTGTCCGACTCTGTGCGACCCCATAGACGGCAGCCCACTAGGCTCCCCCGTCCCTGGGATTCTCCAGGCAAGAACACTGGAGTGGGTTGCCATTTCCTTCTCCAATGCAGGAAAGTGAAAAGTGAAAGTGAAGTCACTCAGTCGTGTCCAACTCTTCGCGACCCCATGGACTGCAGCCCACCAGGCTCCTCCGTCCATGGGATTTTCCAGGCAAGAGTACTGGAGTGGGGTGCCATTGCCTTCTCCGTTTAAGTAAAGTTAAAGCATGGGCAAATATAGCACCTTACATGAACTATTTTAAGGGGACTAGTATATATTTACATATATACTTTCAAATGTGAGATTTTTTTTTAAGTCTTCTTACTTTATAATCAAGTGTTCAAAAAAATTAGAAAGAGCATTAATGTTTTGTTCAATCTTTTGCCACACTTTTAAGAAGAGGTGTTATTTTGTTAAGATTGTTATTTTCTCAGAAGGAGCAGAATGTCTTCAATCATTTAAATCCAATTATGTGTATTTTACATCTGGTTCATCTTCAAAATAAAAACAGTAAATTAGAGGTGTTATTGTAACTAGATAGAGATTTCTCAGCTAGCAAGGGAGACCTGTTCCATCATCGAGGATAAGAAATATCAAGCACCACTTTCCAGTAATAGATCCGCTTTCCTTCAGATTGATTTCACACTGACTTGACCTTACATTTATACCCAAGCCATTTAAAATGAAAATCTCATTTATTCTGGAAAGAGATGTGAATTCAGTGTGTATAATGTTAAAACTGAATGTCATGCAGAGCAAAAAATGTTTTTGAGAAATAGTAAGATAGTGTATAATATATATCATTGTTAATTTCTCACTGAAATAATGGGACTTTTTTTGATAGCTTATTTATATGTACCTTTAAATTTAAAATGGCTAACTTATTCAAGTTCAACAGTAAAAATCAGTGTCACTATGATCACAAAAATTACAAATTTTGTACTGAAGAATAACTAATAATTCCATAAGTTTTGGGGGCTTTTGTATTTTTTGTATTTTTGGTAACTTACGTTTGAAACTATAATGATAGTCCAATTTTAAAAGATGGACATTGTTTTTAATTCTCAATCATGTATTAATACATTATTAATCTAAAAGTTAGTTATGTAAGTTTCTTTATTATTAACAATGGGTCTTAATTACCAAAAAATGTTATAAAGAAAACTGAAAGGAAAAAAAAATGCCTTCAGTTATCTACATAGCAATTAGGAAGCAGTTAAAGGAGTGTCCCCTTGCTTTCATAGGTGCTGTTAAATGAGAGAGCATTTTTTCATTAGTAGACAATTTTTATCCCAGGAAGAAATGGAGATATTTTAGTGTCAAGAAACAGCCACAAAAGGAAGAGATAATATTCCAGGCAATAATCTATCAGAAAGATTTATGTTTTGTGTACTAAGCCAATAAAACCTCACAAGTCCCTCTCTGTAATTCAGGGAGAGTGACAGAGGATGTATTTTGTTTATGAAAGTTAGATCACCTGACGTCCATATGTCACAGTGATTCTATTGCAGTAAGGGATTATCCCTATTATTATTTTCATTAAAAGTCACAAATCTCTGAAAGCTTGATTATGATCCCAGAAGTGTGCCACATGCATCATCTCACACAACAGTGTCATATTAAACTCGTAATGCTCATTTCCTTCATTTCATCAGATCAGATCAGATCAGTCGCTCAGTCGTGTCCGATTCTTTGCCACCCCATGAATCGCAGCACGCCAGGCCTCCCTGTCCATCACCAACTCCCGGAGATCACTCAGACTCATGTCCAACAAGTCAGTGATGCCATCCAGCCATCTCATCTTCTGTCGTCCCCTTCTCCTCCTGCCCCCAATCCCTCCCAGCAGCAGAGTCTTTTCCAATGAGTCAACTCTTCGCATGAGGTGGCCAAAGTACTGGAGTTTCAGCTTTAGCATCATTCCTTCCAAAGAAATCCCAGGGCTGATCTCCTTCAGAATGGACAGGTTGGATCTCCTTGCAGTCCAGGGGACTCTCAAGAGTCTTCTCCAACACCACAGTTCAAAAGCATCAATTCTTCGGTGCTCAGCATTTTTCAGAGTCCAACTCTCACATCCATACATGACCACAGGAAAAACCATGGCCTTGACTAGATGAACCTTTGTTGGCAAAGTAATGTCTCTGCTTTTGAATATGTTATCTAGACTGGTCATAACTTTCCTTCCAAGGAGTAAGCATCTTTTAATTTCATGGCTGCAGTCACCATCTGCAGTGATTTTGGAGCCCAGAAAAATAAAGTCTGACACTGTTTCCACTGTTTCCCCATCTATTTCCCATGAAGTGGTGGGACTGGATGCCATGATCTTTGTTTTCTGAATGTTGAGCTTTAAGCCAACTTTTTCACTCTCCTCTTTCACTTTCATCAAGAGGCTTTTCAGTTCCTCTTCACTTTCTGCCATATAAGGGTGGTGTCATCTGCATATCTGAGGTTACTGATATTTCTCCCAAAATCTTGATTCCAGCTTGTGTTTCTTCCAGTCCAGCGTTTCTCATGATGTACTCTGCATATAAGTTAAAGAACAAAGGTGACAATATACAGCCTTGATGACCTCCTTTTCCTATTTGGAACCAGTCTGTTGTTCCATGTCCAGGTCTAACTGTTGCTTCCTGACCTGCATACAAATTTCTCAAGAGGCAGATCAGGTGGTCTGGTTTCCCATCTCTTTCAGAATTTTCCACAGTTTATTGTGAGCCACACAGTCAAAGGCTTTGGCATAATCAATGAAGCAGAAATAGATGTTTTTCTGGAACTCTCTTGCTTTTTCCATTATCCAGCGGATGTTGGCAATTTGATCTCTGGTTCCTCTGCCTTTTCTAAAACCAGCTTGAACATCTGAAAGTTCACAGTTCACATATTGCTGAAGCCTGGTTTGGAGAATTTTGAGCATTACTTTACTAGTGTGTGAGATGAGTGCAATTGTGCGGTAGTTTGAGCATTCTTTGGCATTGCCTTTCTTTGGGATTGGAATGAAAACTGACCTTTTCCAGTGCTTTGGCCACTGCTGAGTTTTCCAAATTTGCTGGCATATTGAGTGCAGCACTTTCACAGCATCATCTTTCAGGATTTGGAATAGCTCAACTGGAATTCCATCACCTCCACTAGCTTTGTTCGTAGTGATGCTTTCTAAGGACCACTTGACTTCACATTCCAGTTTATCTGGCTCTAGGTCAGTGATCATACCATCATGATTATCTGGGTCGTGAAGATCTTTTTTGTACAGTTCTTCTGTGTATTCTTGCCATCTCTTCTTAATATCTTCTTCTTCTGTTAGGTCCATACCATTTCTGTCCTTTATTGAGCTCATCTTTGCATGAAATGTTCCTTTGGTATCTCTGCTTTTCTTGAAGAGATCCCTAGTCTTTCCCATCCTGTTTTTTTCCTCTATTTCTTTGCATTGATCGCTGAAGAAGGCTTTTTTATCTCTTCTTGCTATTCTTTCAAATGTTTATATTTTTCCTTTTCTCCTTTGCTTTTTGCTTCTCTTCTTTTCCCAGCTATTTGTAAGGCCTCCCCAGACAGCCATTTTGCTTTTTTGCATTCCTTTTCTATGGGAATGGTCTTGATCCCTGTCTCCTGTACAATGTCACGAACCTCATTCCATAGTTCATCAGGCACTCTATCTATCAGATCTAGGCCCTTAAATCTATTTCTCACTTCCACTGTATAATCATAAGGGATTTGATTTAGGTCATACCTGAATGATCTAGTGGTTTTCCCTACTTTCTTCAATTTCAGTCTGAATTTGGCAATAAGGAGTTCATGATCTGAGCCACAGTCAGCTCCTGGTCTTGTTTTTGTTGACTGTATAGAGCTTCTCCATCTTTGCCTGAAAGTATATAATTAATCTGATTTCAGTGTTGACCATCTGGTGATGTCCACGTATAGAGTCTTCTCTTGTGTTGTTGGAAGATGGTGTTTGTCATGACCAGTGCATTTTCTTGGCAAAACTCTATTAGTCTTTGCCCTGCTTCATTCCGTATTCCAAGGTCAAATTTGCCTGTTACTCCAGGTGTTTCTTAACTTCCTACTTTTGCATTCCAGTCCCCTATAATGAAAATGACATCTTTTTTGGGTGTTAGTTCTAAAAGATCTTGTAGGTCTTCACAGAACCGTTCAACTTCAGCTTCTTCAGCGTTACTGGTTGGGACATAGACTTGGATTACTGTGATATTGAATGGTTTGCCTTGGAAATGAACAGAGATCATTCTGTCGTTTTTGAGATTGCATCCAAGTACTGCATTTTGGACTCTTTTGTTGACCATGATGGCCACTCCATTTCTTCTGATGGATTCCTGCCCACAGTAGTAGATCATCTGAGTTAAATTCACCCATTCCAGTCCATTTCAGTTTGCTGATTCCTAGAATGTCGACATTCACTCTTGCTTCTCTTGTTTGACCACTTCCAATTTGCCTTGATTCATGGACCTGACATTCCAGGTTCCTATGCAATATTGCTCTTTACAGCATCGGACCTTACTTCTATCACCAGTCACATCCACAAGTGGGTATTGTTTTTGCTTTGGCTCCATCCCTTCATTCTTTCTGGAGTTATTTTTCCACTGATCTCCAGTAGCATATTGGGTACCTACTGACCTGGGGAGTTTCTCTTTCAGTATCCTATCATTTTACCTTTTCATACTGTTCATGGGTTTCTCAAGGCAAGAATACTGAAGTGGTTTGCCATTCCCTTCTCCAGTGGACCACATTCTGTCAAATCTCTCCAACATAGGTTAAGAAAATGAGCCTCTGAAACACTCAATCACTTGTCGAAGACACTTGGCTAATGAATGTTACACAGAGATCTCACACCCAGTCTAACTCTAGCGCCTGGCCTCTTTAAGATTTAGAAAACAAGAGCAACTGCAACAGAGTAGCGAACTGGGACACAAAGAGCATCAACTGTGTTACTTATGCTAGTTATGGAAGCTGCTGCTGCTAAGTTGCCTCAGTCGTGTCCGAGTCTGCGCGACCCCAGAGACGGCAGCCCATCGGGCTCCCCCGTCCCTGGGACTCTCTAGGAAAGAACACTGGAGTGGGTTGCCATTTCCTTCTCCAATGCATGAAAGTGAAAAGTGAAAGTGAAGTCACTCAGTCGTGTCCGACTCCTAGTGATCCCATGGACTGCAGCCTACCAGGCTCCTCCGTCCATGGAATTTTTCCAGGCAAGAGTACTGGAGTGGGGTGCCATTGCCTTCTCCAGTTATGGAAAATCAGTCATAAGACCTGTCTGATGTAGACCCGCATACCACACAGAAATGACAAGCATAGACTGTGGGTGACTCAAAGGCTTACATCAGAACCAGACAATGAAATTCTCATTCCTTACCCAAGCACAAGGATATTACTTCTGAGCAGTGGTATCTTCTGCCACGTGACATTTTAACATGCAGTCCTCCTAGCCTAAGGATTTTCACTAGTCCTCCTAGTCCTCCTTTGCCTGGTGATCCCAATTACTCATGTAAAGGATTAGCACATAAATTCTAACTCAGTAGTGACTATATCAGGGGAGTCTACCAGGAAAATCACAATTAGGTTATACTTGGAGTTGATATTTTTCACATCTTATCCCCCTCCCCTCCTTTATTTTTCTTATCTCTTGTTGCTGTTCGGTGGCTCAGTTGCGTAGGACTCTTTGTGACCCCATGGACTGCAGCATGCCGGGTCTCTCTGTCCCTGACCATCTCCTGAAGTTTGCCCAAATTCATGTCCATTGCATCAGTGATGCCATCCAGCCATCTCATCCTCTGACACCCTCTTCTCCTGCTGCTCTAAATCTTTCCAAGCATTAGGGACTTTTCCAATGAGCCAGCTGTTTACATTAGATGACTAAAATACTGGATTTTCAACTTCGGCATTAGTCCTTTCAATGAGTATTCAGCATCGATTTGCCTTAAGATTGACTGATTCCAATTTCCTTGCTGTCCGAGGGACTCTTCACAAGTCTTCTCCAGCACCATTGTTGGAAGGTATCAATTCTTCATCACTCCACCTCCTTTATGATCCCATTCTTCATAGCTGTCCTGCCAGGAAGCAAACATCTTCTGATCTTATGGCTTCAGTCACCATCCGCAGTGATCTTAGAGCTCAAGAAGAGGAAATCTGTTACTAATTCCACCTTCTCCACATCTATTTGCCATGAAGTAATGGGGCCGGATGCCATGATCTTAGATTTTGTAATATTTAGTTTTAAGCTGGCTCTTTCACTGTCCTCCTTCACCCCCTTATCCCTTATCACCACATATTTTATGTATTTTAGTTATTTCAGTCTTGGGACATTACCCCTAGAACATAAGTTTCATGATAACAGGTAAACTTGTGTCTGTGTTGCTTCACAACTTCATCTGAAGCACCTTGATTCTGCCTGACATACTGAACATTCAGTGAAGTGTTTGTCAAAGGAATCAATTAATGGAAGTGGTTGTGTGATATTTGACACAAACGTCTATTTCTTCTGTTAGTCTACAGCTCCATGAAAAGAAAAAGACTATATCATGTTTTGCTCACTAACTATAATGCCAATCATATACTAAACCTTCAGTAAATATTTAATAAAAGCATTTTTTTCAGACTCAAGACTCCCCTGTTTTGGCTAAGAGCACCAAAAAATTTGAGCGTATCCCCTTTAGATCTGTACCATCCAGCACTGATTTATTTTTAAGATGTTTAGTGCCACAGTGAACACTGCAAAATCAATAACAGGAATTTCTTCCATCCAGCATATTTTACATACTCATTTCTTATGTTTAATTTACTCTATTTCTTAGCACTTTCTGAGTGCACCTAACTTTTAGAGAAGGAAGTATGTTCATACATTAAATGGTCATCATTCCAAAATATAGCTAACGATCTCATTGTAAGGACACACTTGACAATACAATACAGATAACAACTAAGATATTCAAAAGAATGGCTCTTTAAGTAGTGAATTTATGAATATTTGTTTGCTTTATGGACTGTTACAATAAATTTTAGTGTTTTGGATTTATAAATAAGATATAAAATCTATATTGGATTCCTGGATGGCATAGTATGTCTTGAGGATTTACCATTGTTAGTATGTCAAATGTATGAAATATTTCATGTCAACCATGTACATACAGGGAGAAAAATTGGGTATGAGTTAAATAAACATTTGCCATTTTTAAAAACTGTTCAAAGACTATTCATTTCAAACATACCTTGCATTTTTGTGAACAGATACACTTTTATAACATGATGTTTAAAAATGTCTAGAAGGACAGACACAGATAATAGCAAAAAACGAAACAAAACTTTGCAGAAATACAATACTTGACATTTATATAACACCAAATGATACAATGTGTTGGTCCCAGAATGGAAAACAGAAAGAATGAATATAAATTCATCTCTACTTGCTAAGAATGCAACTTAATTGCTATGTAATCCTCATAGAAATTATATTGGTGATGTTTAAACCCTGGGTTTTAATCTTTGATATGAATTTGGAGATAATATTCTCAATTTTCTGTGTGAAGTAATTAATATACCTTGAAATGAACAAAATTGCTACCGATCATAACAAGTGACTGAATATTCAAGCTGGATGACAGAAGAGTCTCATTTTAAATGGATCATCTCAAGGGTCCACAGAAACAGATTTTCTTTTACTTTTGTCTTATTAAGTTCCAATTAATTCTTAATCAGTATATTTTTTGTGAAAACTAGTGAAGTCCCATGTTATTCATGTAAGGCATTGGTTTTGCATATAAGGCATTAAAATTTTATGGATATAATGTTGTTCTTATGAGAGAAAGATACAGCTGTTTTCCTTGCTTCTCAGATTTGATGTATCATCATTTAGTACACAAGGAAATCTACACAATAAAATAAAAGGTATTACTTAACTTCAGTGATATTAGTTACAACATTGTACCAAAAAAATCTTATACAGGCAAAAATAAAACAATAAGGAAAATATATAATATTTTAATTTAGTGAGTTGAGGAAAATATGATTCTTTCTTCTATTGCAGATGCCAGCATTTCTCTACTATAGAGTATTAGATCAAGCTGAAACTGAGTTCCTAAAGTGATGATTTTGACAACTTACTGTGTAGAAATAGTCATGGTATTGTATAGCTTGCTATTAAAATAAATTTATTGGTTCATTTTAGTATAAGCTATGCTTTTAATATGCCAGCCCTGTAGAAAATAGTAATATCATGCATTCAAACAAATATTCATTTAATTTATTTGCTTTATTACATTTTGTTCTTCATGTGGCAAACAACTCTCTGATCTCTGTATCTTCAAATAATATTATGCAAACTCAGCATCATATCTAGGGTCATCACTGTCACACATTTATCTTTTCTAAATTTTATTAATAAACAACACTTTTATTATCTTAGCTTTAAATTGTTTTTTCTTTTTTGAGCAATTAAAATTAGAAAAAAATGATACTTTATCATTTTTCAAAATTCAATATCCAACCCTCTTTGTTCCTCTGTATAGATTCAATTTTTAATCCACATTAAATTCCTTCTCCCTGAAGCATTTTCAAGCAAATTCAGAATAGTGTGTGGTCAATGAATTCTCTAATTTTTTTGCATTTGTAAGAGAGAATCTTTTTCATTTATATTTAATTTCTAGATTGATAGCTTTTTTCTTCTTTCATCACTTTAAAGGTGTCCCTCTATTGTTTCCTTGCTTGCAAAATCTATAAAGAGATAGCTGTTATAATTTTTTTCTCCTTTGTTCTATGTACAATAGAATCAACTACAGGAAAGATGTTTCAGATTCAAAAATATCAGGAAAGGACAATCCCATCTTGAATGAATTAACCATCTGTGGAATAAACATGTCTAGATAGGAAGGGACATATAAATCAAATTTTTTTTTTTTTGCTGAAAATTTAATTATGATAACCAATGGGTGAAATAATGCAGGTCGAGCAGCTTATGTTTATTTAGTATATGCTTCATCATGTGAAGTTCCACTGAAATTTAATGTTTACTTTTTGTCATTGTTGTTCAGTTGCTCAGTCGTGTCTGACACTTTGCGACCCCATGGACTGCAACATACCAGGCTTCCCTGTCCTTCATCATCTCCCGAAGGATATTCAAACTCATGTCCATTGAGTTGGTGATGCCATTCAACCATCTCATCCTCTGTGTTCCCTTTTCCTCCTGCCTTTCTTAGCACCAGGGTCTTTTGTAGTAGCTCTTCGCATCAGGTGGCCAAAGTATTGGAGCTTCAGCTTCAGCATCTGTCCTTCCAATGAATGTTCAGGACTGATTTCCTTTAGGATTGACTGGTTTCATCTCCTTACAGTCCAAAGGACACTCAAGAGTCTTCTTCAACACCAGAGTTCAAAAGTGTCAGTGTTCAGCCTTCCGCCTTATTTATGATCCAACTCTCACATCCATACATGACTACTGGAAAAACCATAGCTTTGACTAAATGAACCTTTGTTGGCAAAGTAATGTCTCTGCTTTTTAACATGATGTCTAGGCTAATCATAGTTTTTCTTTCAAGGAGCAAGCTTCTTTTAATTTCATGTCTGCAGTCACTGTCTGAGGTGATTTTGGAGCCCCCCAAAATAACATCTGGATATCTGAGGTTATTGATATTTCTCCTGGCAATCTTGATTCCAGCTTGTGCTTGGCATTTTGCATGATGTACTCTGCACATTAGTTAAGTTAACAAGGTGACGATAAACAGCCTTGATGTACTTCTTTGCCAATTTGGAGCCAGTCTGTTGTTCCATGTCCAGTTCTAACTGTTGCTTCTTGACCTGCTTACAGGTTTCTTAACCTGACAGAGTCTGATAAGGTGGTCTGTTATTTCCATCTCCTTAAGAATTTTCCAGAGATAGTTGTGATGCACAGAGTCAAAGGCTTTGACATAGTCAATGAAGCAGAAACATATATTTTTATGGAATTCTCTTACTTTTTCTATGATCAAATGGATGTTGACAATTTGATCTCTGGTCTACTGTTTTGTGCTTAATATTCTATTTGTCTTTGGAATCTGCAGGTCTGATACCATCTAGTAGTCTTTGTGGTCAGGAATTGATCTCAGGATTCATGGCAGGTCTAGATTTCCTTTCATGCAAGCCGTTGAGTAGATGAGTTACCTAATAGTAATCAACAGATAGTGAATAATGAAAATATGCTTAATCAGTGAGTTAATCCATGTCAATTAATATGTTAAAATAAAATAAGGTTATTTTGATTCTGTGTCATTCTCCTTTTTTTGCTAAAAGTGTAACTTAAAAAAATGTATTGAAGTACAGTTGATTTACAATGTTGTGTTCATTTCTGCTGACAGAAAAGTGATTCAGTTACACATATATATTTATATATACACAGTCTTTTTTAATTTAAATTTATTTATTTTAATTGGAGGCTAATTACTTTACAATATTGTATTGGTTTTGGCATACATCAACATGAATCCACCACGGGTGTACACGTGTTCCCCATCCTGAACCCCCTCCCACTTCCCTCCTGGTACCATCCCTCTGGGTCTTTTAAATATTGTTTTCTATGACTCTTTATCACAGGATATTGAATACAGTTCCTTGTGTTATACAATAGAAACTTGCGTTTATTCATTCTCTACATGGTAGTTTGCATCTGCCAATCTCAACTTCTCACTACATCTGTCCCCCTGGCAACCACAAGTCTGTTCTCTATCTCTGTGAGTCTGTTTCTGTTTTTTAGGTAGGTTCATTTGTGTAGTATTTTAGATTCTATGTATACATGATATCATGTCTTTCTCTTTGACTTACTTTACTTAATATTATAATATCAAGTTCCATCTCTGTTGCTATAAAAGCCATTATTTCATTTTTTTTTTTGACTGAGTATGTATGCACACCCTATTTTTCTTTATCCATTCATCTCAGTAGACATTTAGACATTTAAGTTCCCTGTCTTGACTATTGTGAATTGTGCTACTATAAACATAAGGGTGCTTATATCATCTGAATTCTACTTTTGTCTGAATAGATGCCCAGGAATGGTATTGCTGGATCATATGATAATTCTCTTTTCAGTTTTTTGAGGAACTTCCATACTGTTTCCCTTGGTGGTTGTACCAATTTACATTCCGACTGTTTAGAAAACATCCCTTTTCTCTACTCCCTGTCTAGCATTTGTTATTCACAGACTATTTAATGATGGCCATTTTGACTGATGTGAGGTATTACCTCAGTTCATTTCAGTCACTCAGTCGTGTCCAACTCTTTGTGAACCCATGAATTGCAGTACGCCAGGCCCCCCTGTTCATCACCAACTCCCAGAATCCACACAAACTCACGTCCATCGAGTCGGTGATGCCATCCAGCCATCTCATCCTCTGTCATCCACTTTTCCTCCTGCCCCCAATCCCTCCCAGCATCAGAGTCTTTTCTAATGAATCAACTCTTCGCATGAGGTGGACAAAGTTTGGGAGTTTCAGTTTTAGCATCAGTCCTTCCAAAGAATACCCAGGACTCATCTCCTTTAGAATGGACTGACTGGAAATCCTTGCAGTCCAAGGTACTCTCAAGAGTCTTCTCCATCACCACAGTTCAAAAGCAACAGTTCTTTGGTGCTCAGCTTTCTTCACAGTCCAACTCTCACATCGATACATGACCACTGGAAAAACCATAGCCATGACTAGATGGACCTTTGTTGTCAAAGTAATGTCTCTGCTTTTTAATATGCTATCTAGGTTGGCCATAACTTTCCTTCCAAGGAGTAAGCGCCTTTTAATTTCATGGCTGCAGTCACCATCTGCAGTGATTTTGGAGCCCCCCAAAATAAAGTCTGAACAGTGTTTTCACCGTTTTCCCGTCTATTTCCCATGAAGTGATGGGACCAGATGCCATGATTTTAGTTTTCTGAATGTTGAGCTTTAAGCCTAATTTTTCGCTCTCCTCTTTCACTTTCATCAAGAGGCCCTTTAGTTCCTCTTCACTTTCTGCCATAAGGGTGGTGTCATCTGAATATCTGAGATTATGGATATTTCTCCTGGCAATCTTGACTCCAGCTTGTGCTTCTTCCAGCCCAGCGTTTCTCATGATGGACTCTGCATATAAGTTAAATAAGAAGGGAGACAATATACAGCCTTGACGTACTCCTTTTCCTATTTGGAACCAGTCTGTTGTTCCATGTCCAGTTCTAACTATTGCTTCCTGACCTGCATATAAGTTTCTCAAGAGGCAGATCAGGTGTGGTCTGTATTCACATCTCTTTCAGAATTTTCTGCAGTTTACTGTGATCCACACACTAAACTGGCATAGTCTTCATTTGGCATAGTCAATGAAGCAGAAATAGATGTTTTTCTGGAACTCTCTTGCTTTTTCAATGGTCTAGCTGTAACTTTTGGTTGTATTTTTCTAATACCTAGATAGCATATTAAAAAGCAGAGACATTACATTGCTAACAAAGGTCCATCTAGTCAAGGCTATGGTTTTTCCATTGGTTATGTATGGAGGTGAGAGTGGACTGTGAAGAAAGCTGAGTGCCAAAGAATTGATGCTTTTGAACTGTGGTGTTGGAAAAGACTCTTAAGAGTCCCTTGGACTGCAAGGAGATCCAACCTGTCCATCCTAAAGGGGCTCAGTTCTGGGTGCTCATTGGAAGGACAGATGCTGAAGCTGAAACTCCAATACTTTGGCCACTTCATTCGAAGAGTTGACTCATTGGAAAAGACCCTGATGCTGGGAGGATTGGGAGCAGGAGGAAAGGAGATGACAGAGGATGAGATGGCTGAATTGCATCACTGACTCCATGCACTTGAGTTTGGGTGAACTCTGGGAGTTGTTGATGGACAGAGAGGCCTGGCGTGCTGCAATTCATGGGGTCACAAAGAGTCGGACACGACTGAACGACTGAACTGAACTGAACTGAATACCAAGGAAGCAATTTAAAATGTTAGTTTCTATTTGACACAGATATTACAATTATTCTGTAGAGTCAAACAATTTATGATTCCTATAGGCACATTTAAGATCTCATTACTATATATTTGGAATATTCTCTAGGACATTATTTTTTTTTCTGAATCCCGCATAGAAAGCTTACAGCTATTATAAACCTCCACTGTAATCTTTTCTTCTGAAATCTGAAACATCACAAAGACCTGGAATGACTGAAAATCAGTTCTTGTCATTTAATAAACTGTCTGTCTGCTTACTAGCACCGTAGGGCAATATGATCTACTTTTTTACAACTATTCTTTCTATAACTCTATTTAAAACTGTTCTTTTTCTCTAAGGAAAGACCACTGTGCAAAGTTTGAAGACAACAAAATACAATATTTCTGTTCACAAAAAGAGGAAGAGATCATCAAGGGACCTCTGTACCTACTAAAGACCGATATTTATTTTTGTTAACTAATAAAAATGTTAGATTGCTAGACTTCACAAGTCTACAAATTAATATTCTACTTTCATTCAACAATTAGACAAAGAATTTGTCATGGGAACAGTATCTAGTTACCATTTATTAATTAAAAATAATATTGCAGAGATACTTTTAAGATATAAAACCACTGAAGGCCATTCAAAAAATTTTAATACAATATAAATTTCCTTTATAGGTGTGTATACATGTAATATCCAATGTAATATACATATAATATCCAATATATATATTGGATGTATGTAATTAAATTGTAAATATGTAAATTAAATCAGATGTATTAATTAATATGTAATTAAATCTATACTTGTCATGTTTACTTATATATAATGAATGTAAACCTAGTTCAAACATATATCTATATGGCATAACATTAGTTGCAAGGTCATGAAACTAGCAAGTGGTAAATAGAAGATTTAAATATGTCTTCTGATTCTGGTAAACATTCTCTTACCCAGGGCACTGCACAACCTCCAAGTCATTTGTAAAAGGCCAAAAAAAGATTCACATTTCATTAAATGTCATCCAGCATTCCATTTATACATTCATTCCCACTGACATGCTTCATTACTGCTTCTTGCTTTCTCTCTTCTTGTTAAATGGTTGTTTTCTCCGTCCTAGCATGTCCACTGTACTCAAACTAGCCTTTAAGTTTTTTTCATTTGTTCTCAGTTTCCCCATCACCAACTTCTACCTTTCTTTGGAGATACAAATTTTTGAGTTGACTCCTATAGAAACCATTTTCTGGTTATGTCATTTTCATTCATCATTTAGCTTTTAAATGTACAGAGTTATATTTTTAGCTATAAAATATAATTTTGTCACTAATAAACTACCTTGTATAGTTTACAGTTTTAATATATTGTTTACTGAGATGCAAAATGGATGCTAAATACATTGATGGAACTTACTTTTTCATCACATGTAGTGACAACCCTCTAATGTGTACATGAAAGATAACCCTGTAAAGTATTGGTAACTTATTCACTGAACAATTAGGTATCATTTCTTCCATTCACTAATTTATTGGGAAATTTATCAAATTCCTTGGAGAATATGTAAATATGTATTACATGAGTTTAGTTAGTTAAATATTCACTGTAAATTAAAAGCATTATTTATTTGTAAAGTTGAGGGAAATAAGAAATGTTTCTAAATCAGCTGATCTACATTGTCATATACTTAATATTCTTACAAAATACAAGTATATTCAAAATTGAGCTACTCTCCTTTTCAATAACATTTAAATTATATATTAAGGGTCCATTCTTAGGAAATGCATCAGTCCAACATGAAGTACTCAGAATTATTTGATAGGGGAACTCTTAATAGACTCTGTTCTGACCCAGTGGTCAGGAGTTAATTGGTATTCAAATCTCCCTTACTTGCTCATCTACCAAGAAAATAATCATCATTTGCTCCTCCTCTTGAGTAGGGAACATGATGTTTAATGCTTATTCCAATTAATTATCCTCCATGGCTTTAGTCTTTGCTCGTATCCAGAAAAAGATGTAATTGTTCTTTCTCTGCAACTGCAATAGGACTAGAATTTCACTGTGATTTTATGCCAATTAATTAAAAATCTGCTTAATCTTCAACTTTAACCTTTTTATTTATCTTTGGGCTTAGTTACTATCCATTATTTTGTTTTGGTAATAAAGATAAAACTAAAAGTATCCTAACAGCACACATAGAAATCATTTTTGGGACTCCCTGTTGGTTTGGTCGGAGAAGGCAATGGCACCCTACTCCAGTACTCTTGCCTGGAAAATCCCATGGGCGGAGGAGCCTGGTAGGCTGCAGTCCATGGGGTCACTAAGAGTCGGACACGACTGAGCGACTTCACTTTCACTTTTCACTTTCATGCATTGGAGAAGGAAATGGCAACCCACTCCAGTGTTCTTGCCTGGAGAATCCCAGGGACTGGGGAGCCTGGTGGGCTGCCGTCTATGGGGTCGCACAGAGTCGGACATGACTGAAGTGACTTAGCAGCAGCAGCAGCAGCAGCAGCAGTTGGTTTGGTGGTTAAGACTCCGCACTCCCAATGCAGGGACACAGGTTTGATACCTGGTTGGGAAATTAAGATCCTGCTTGCCACACAGTGTGGCCAGGAAAAAAAAAAAAGCATTTGTTTAATTGAAAACTCAATGATATGAAGGTAACTTATCAGAGCTCAAAATAATTCTACCATCTGTCCTCAAAATTGAAAAGATCACTAGAAAAAGAAGCTTGAAGCTCATTTTCCTTTTCACTGTTCTTTGTCTGGAGTTTTTCTTACTTTGTAATTTCACAGCTACCTTTAAATAATTGCACATTTTATCTGATATTTCCAGCTATTTTTGGCAAGCTTGTTGCTCTGCTGCTAGCTAGTCCATCCCACTAGAAGCCAAAAGTTGATTGGAAATAGTTTGATTTTTGCTATTATTCCAATGGAAAGATATTTGAAGTTCATGAGCAAGGGATAACTATCTTTAATAAGTAGGAGTATAGCTGAATTATAATAGTGTCTGGTGCAAGCACAGTGATTGATATTTTATGAGTTATGCACCAGAGGTATTACAATATTATTGAATATATTCCCTGTGACTTATTTACTTTATAACTGGCAGTTTGTATCCATTAATCCCTTTCACTAACTTCAACCATCTCTCCTCCCAACCCCCAACCCCATTTTAAGCAATTAATTGGGAAAGACGTACCTCAAGGCTGTGTACTGTCACCCTTCTTATTTAACGTATATGCAGAGTACATCATGTGAAATGCTTGGCTAAATGAGGACCAAGCTGGAATAAAAAATATTGGGATAAATATCAGTGGAATCAGATACACAGATGACACCACCCTTCTGGTGAAATGTAAATAAGAATTAAAGAGCCTCTTGACGAAAGTGAAAGAGGAGAGTGAAAAAGTTGGCTTAAAACTCAACATCCAAAAAACTAAGATCACAGTGTCTGGTTCCATTACTTCATGGCAAATAGATGGGGAAACAATGGAAACAGTGAAAGACTTTATTTTCAGACATTTCAGTCACTCAGTCATGTCAGACTTTTGGCGACCCCATGGACAATAGCACGCCAGGTTCCCTGTCCATCACCAACTCCTAGAGCTTACTTAAACTCATATCCATTGAGCCAGTGATGCCATCCAACCAAGTCATCTGCTGTCATCCCCTTCTCCTCCTGCCTTCAATTTTCCCAGCATCAGGGTCTTTTCTGATGAGTCAGTTCTTTGCATCAGGTGGCCAAACTATTGGAGTTTCAGAATCAATCCTTCCAATGAATATTCAGGACTGATTTCCTTTAGGACTGACTGGTTTGATCTCCTTGCAGTCCAAGGGACTCTCAAGAGTCTTCCCCAACACCACAGTTCAAAGGCGTCATTTCTTCGGCCCTCAGCTTTCATTATAATCCAACTCTCACATCCATACGTGACAACTGGAAAAACCATAGCTTTGACTAGAAGGACCTTTTTTGGCAAAGTAACATCTTTGCTTTTTAGTATGCTGTCTAGATTGATTATAGTTTTCCTTCAAAGGAGCAAGTGTCTTTTAATTTCATGCCTGCAATCACCATTTACAGAATATTTGGAGCCCAAAAATGTACTCTTACTGTTGGCATTGTTTCCCATCTATTTGCCATGTAGTGATGGGACTGGACACCATGATCTTAGTTTTCTGACTGTTAATTTTTAAGCCAACTTTTTCACTCTCCTCTTTAACTTTGATCAAAGGTCTCTTTAGTTCTTCTCTTAAGGGTGGTGTCACCACCTTCCATAAGAGTGGTGTCATCTGCATATCTGAAATTATTGATATTTCTCCTGGCAATCTTGATTCCAGCTTGTGCTTCATCCAGCCTGGCACTTTACATAATGTATTCTGCATTTAAGTTAAATAAGTAGGGTGACAATATGCAGCTTTGACATGCTCCTTTCCTGATTTGGAACCAGTCTGTTGTTCCTTGTCCAGTTCTAACTGTTGCTTCTTGACATACAAAAAGATTTCTCAGGAGGCATGTCAGGTGGTCTGGTATTCCCATCTTTTTAAGAATTTTCCACAGTTTGTTGTAATTCACACAGTTAAAGGCTTTGGTGTAGTCAATAAGACAGAAGTAGATGTTTTTCTGGAACTCTCCTGCTTTTTCAATGATCTGGCAGATGTTGGCAATTTGATCTGTGGTTCCTCTGCCTTTTCTAAATCCATCTTGAACATCTGGAGTTCACAGTTAACTTACTGTTGAAGCCTGGCTTGGAGAATTTTGAGCACTACTTTACTAGTGTGTGAGATGTGTGCAATTGTTTGATAGTTTGAACATTCTGTGACATTGTCTTTCTTTGGGATTGGAATAAAAACTGACCCTTTCCAATCTTATGGCCACTGCTGCGTTTATTTGGGGGGCTCCAAAATCACTACAAATGGTGACTGCCACCATGAAATTAAAAGATGCTTCTTGGAAGAAAAACTATGACCAAAACAGATGGCAAATTAAAAAGCAAAGACATTATTTGTTGAAAAGGGTCCATTTATTCAAAACTATGGTTTCTCCAGTGATCATGAATGGATGTGAGAGTTGGACAATAAAGGAAGCTGAGCACTGAAGAACTGATGCTTTTGAACTGCAGTGTTGAAGAAAACTCTAGAGAGTCCCTTGGGCTGCAAGGAGATCCAACCAGTCCATCCTAAAGTAAATCAGTCCTGAATATTCATTGGAAGGACTGATACTGAAGCTGAAACTCCAGTACTTTGGCCACCTGATGTGAAGAACTGGCTCATTTGAATAGACCCTGATGATGGGAAAAATTGAAGGGATAAGGGGATGGGGAAGACCTCACTGACTCAATGAACATGAATTTGAGTAAGCTCTGGGAGTCAGTGATGGACAGGGAGGCCTGGCGTGCTGCAGTCTATGGAATCACAAAGAGTCAGACATCACTGAGCCACTGAACCATAGAAGTTTGTCCTCTGTATCCTGAATCTGTTTCTGTTTCATTATATCTGCTTTTTATTCTTTAGAGTCCATATATAAGCAAAGATATATACTATTTATCTTTGTGTGACTTATTTCACTTACCATAAAATTCTTTAAGCCTACCATTGAAGTAAGAAATAGATTTAAGGGAATAGTTCTGATAGATAGAGTACCTGATGAACTATGGACGGGGGTTCATGACATTGTACAGGAGACAGGGATTAAGACCATCCCATGGAAAAGAAATGCAAAAAACAAAAATGGCTGTCTGGGGAGGCCTTACAAATAGCTGTGAAAAAAGAGAAGTGAAAAGCAAAAGAGAAAAGGAAAGATATAAGCATCTGAATGCAGAGTTCCAAAGAATAGCAAGGAGAGGTAAGAAAGCCTTCCTCAGTGATCAATGCAAAGAAAAAGAGGAAAACAACAGAATGGGAAAGACTAGAGATCTCTTCAAGAAAATTAGAGATACTATGGGAACATTTCCTGCAAAGATGGGCTTGATAAAGGACAGAAATGGTATGGACCTAAAAGAAGCAGAAGATATTAAGAAGAGGTGGCAAGAATACACAGAAGAACTGTACAAAAAAGATCTTCACAACCCAGATAATCAAGATGGTGTGATCACTCACCTAGAGCCAGACATCCTGGAATGTGAAATCAAGTGGGCCTTAGAAAGCATCCCTATGAACAAAGCTAGTGGAGGTGATGGAATTCCAGTTGAGCTATTTCAAATCCTAAAAGGTGATGCTGTGAAAATGCTGCATTCAATATGCCAGCAAATTTGGAAAACTCAGGAGTGGCCATGGGACTGTAAAAGGTCAGTTTTCATTCCAATCCCAAAGAAAGGCAATGCCAAAGAATGCTCAAACTACCGCACAATTGCACTCATCTCACATGCTAGTAAAGTAATGCTCAAAATTCTCCAAGCCAGGCTTCAGCAATATGTGAACGGTGAACTTCCAGATGTTCAAGCTGGTTTTAGAAAAGGTAGAGGAACCAGAGATCAAATTGCCAACATCTTCTGGATCATGGAAAAAGCAAGAGAATTCCAGAAAAATATATATATTTCTGCTTTATTGACTATGCCAAAGCCTTTGACTGTGTGGCTAACAATAAGCTGTGGAAAATTCTGAAAGTGATAGGCATACCAGACCACCTGACCTGCTTCTTGAGAAACCTATATACAGGTCAGGAAGCAACAGTTAGAACTGGACCTGGAACAACAGACTGGTTCCACAAAGGAATAGAAGACATCAAGGCTGTATATTGTCACCCTGCTTATTTAACTTCTATGCAGAGTACATCATGAGAAACGTTGGGCTGGAAGAAACACAAGCTGGAATCAAGATTGCCGGCAGAAATATCATTAACCTCAGATGTGCAGATGACACCAGCCTTATGGCAGAAAGTGAAGAAGAACTAAAGAGCCTCTTGATGAAGGTGAAAGAGGAGAGTGAAAAAGTTAGCTTAAAGCTCAACATTCAGAAAATGAAGATCATGGCATCTGGTCCCATCACTTCATGGGAAATAGATGGGGAAACAGTGGCAACAGTGTCACTGCAGATGGTGATTGCAGCCTTGAAGTTAAAAGATGCTTCCTCTTGGAAGGAAAGTTTTGACCAACCTAGACAGCATATTCAAAAGCAGAGACATTACTTTGGCAACAAAGGTCCGTCTAGTCAAGGCTATGGTTTTTCCAGTGGTCATGTATGGATGTGAATCCATGGTCACATGGATATGGATGTGAAGAAAGCTGAGGGCTGAAGAATTGATGCTTTTGAACTGTGGTGTTGGAGAAGACTCTTGAGAGTCCCTTGGACTGCAAGGAGATCCAACCAGTCCATTCTGAAGGAGATCAGTCCTGGGTGTTCTTTGGAAGGACTGATGCTAAAGGTGAAACTCCAGTACTTTGTCCACCTCATGCGAAGTGTTGACTCACGGGAAAAGACTCTGCTGCTGAGAGGGATTGGGGGCAGGAGGAGAAGGGGACGACAGAGGATGAGATGGCTGGATGTCATCACCGACTCGATGGACATGAGTCTGAGTGAACTCTGGGAGTTGGTGATGGACAGGGAGGCCTGGCATGCTGTAGTCGATGGGGTCACAAATAGTTGGACACTACAGAGCAACTGAACTGAACAGAACAGTGGTGGTTATAGTGACAAAGAGAGGGTAATGGACACTCTTAGGTTTAATGAGTTTCCCAAGTTATCATTAGGAATTAGATTTTGCCATGTGCAAAGATTTACTTACCAGTTTTTATTTTCTTTCTTTGTATCTTTTCCTTCTCCTTTCCTTCCTAGATTTTGTTTTTATCACAGGTATGAGTATTTAATATTAAGCAATTTTACTATTGTATATGTTATGGTAGTTTTGTTTTTCGTTCTTGTGCTTTATATTTCTGAAGCTTCTTGGATATGTTTGCTTATAATTTGTATCAAAAGTGGAACATTTCATCCATGTCTTCAAATTCTTTTACCATATCTCAGCTACTTTACAGCTTGAGGTTACATGTTTACTAAACCATTTGAAACATTTAATTTCTCACTGATCCTTTTTATTCAGTCCTTTTCCCCCTCCTGTTTCTTTTTATACTGTTTTTTGACATATTTTCAAGATTTTTATTTTACTGTAGGATCTAATTTATTAATCTTATCCAGTGTACATTTCATTTCAGATACTATATTTTTATTCTTTACAAGATGGATTCCTTTGTCTTTCAAATCTTTCATATATCTCAGTAGCATGTTTAATTTTTTTCTATTCTTTCAAATGTATTATTTTTGCAATAACTTAGCTGCTCTTATATAGTAATTTTAACATCCATGTCATTTCTAGATCTGGATCTTTTAATTGATTATTCTGATTTTTTTGATGTTTCTTTGTATGCCAGGAATATTTGCGTGGTGGCTCAATGCAGTGTGTAATCTAGAATTAATTTTCCTCTGCTATGAAGATAAAGTTGTTCTATAGACTCGTCAATGTCTCTTGAACTACAAGGTTTTTCAGGATGGCTATTTTAAAGTAGCCTTATATATTATATTAGTTTTCAGGCCTAAGTGACAATCAGTGTTCGTTTCGGTCCTTTGGTGTGATTCTTTACATTGTCTTGGGTAACTTTCTCAAGCACATACCCTGATCTGTACTCAGCTAAAGAATTGAGTAGAAAACTCTAGACCACCATTTCTGTGTAGGTCCCCCTTCTGCAGTGCTGTGTTTTGCAAATTTAAGCCACTTGGACTTTCTCTCTGTACATCCCAGCTACGTCTGCTCAGCTCAGAAAGGTCATGGGTTCTGCTTGTGTTTGTCCTGCCTGTGTTGTGCCCTGGAAATTTTATGAGGAGAAAATGGGGGTAATTATTGAGCTCTCTCAGTTATTTTTGTCTCTCAAGGGTGATTGACCTGAGCAGCTTGATGATCAGTGTCTGAAAACTGCTACTTCATTTTTTCTTCAATCTGGATATTTATTTATAACTGGATTGCTAATCCACCCCCTTAATCTTGTCTAGAGATAGAATTTAATGTTTTATTTAAAAATCATTATTTCATTTTCCTGTAAATATAAAATTTTGTATAATGTATACCTTTTGGTTTGCAAACTAAAGAAAGGAATAGACTATCATGTTAAAAAAGAATATAAGTATATATAATGGGACTCATATATATTTTATTACTGTTCCCATTTTATATATATATATATATATAAATAATTTCCATTATGTATAATGGGAATAATCATAACATTGTAATAAATATTACTTTTCACCAGTAAAATAAAAGACAAACAATTTGCAAAGAAATCATTAATTTTCAAAACAGAAGTCTTTTAATTTGCATTTGGTGATTATTATATAATTTCAGTTTCTACATACACATATGAAAATGTTACAGAACAAAGTTTTAAAAACAACATATGATTAAATTAATCTTTAACCTTAATGCATAACACTATTTGGGTCACTAAATTCTTTTTAAATGCAATTTGGATGGCTTATCTTAAATTAACTAATTTAGAATCCTTCCAAAGTTCCTTCTTTAGGTTTTCTTAATTTTAGTTTTGCTGCCTGCCATATTTAGGAAAATTCAGTCCAAAAAATTTATCACATCTTAATTTTGTCTCTATTTTTAAGTAGTATGAATACTAAAGCATTAATAAAAGATTTTTAAAGTGCATTCTTCATATTATGCACCCCTTTGGGTATATTTAGTATTCATAAATGATCATATTAATTGCCTCTGTAGCTGGAATTTTCAACACTTATGACATACTCACATTATCCCTTCAGATATGCTATAAGGCAAGTACTTTGGTAATAAGAATATTGCATACCCTCTGTTTTCTCAGGATCTTCTGTCCTGCAGGAAAAGGAAATACCATGTATTATAAGTTTATGAAAATCATCGCTGAATATTTCTTTGGTTCTCTGTAGTTTTACAGAAAAGCCTCGGGTTTCCATCCATTCTCACTGGTGATGATCAGTTTTTTAACTTAATTTTTTAATTATCTTAGCCATTAAGATGGCAAGGCCTAGAGTAATACTGTTAGTATTATTTTGACAGTTATAATCTGTAACCTTGGAAAATAATTTAGCTTCTGCGTTTCTCTCTTATCTCTTTAATACATTAGGAGACAATAATGGTATCTAGTACATGGCCTGTTATGAAGACAACAAGTTGAAACTCTGATGGAGAGCTATGCTGATTGCTGTGTTTACACAGGGAGTGTACACTTGCTGCTAGAGGCTGCCCACATTTCTTGGCCTGTAATCTTCTTTCTCTATCTTCAAAGGCAACAATTTTACATCTCTGACATTACTTCCCTTCTCACATATTTTTCTCTGACCACAGCTCAGAAAGGACTGTTTTAAGAATTTATCTCATTTAATGAAGCGCACCTAGATAATCTAGGATAATCCCTCTATTTCAAGATATTTAACTAGGTAGCAACAGAGAAGGCCATGGCAAGCCACTCCAGTACTCTTGCCTAGAAAATCTTATGGACGGAGGAGCCTGGTAGGCTGCAGTCTATGTTGCTAAGAGTCAGACATGACTGAGCAACTTCCCTTTCACTTTTCACTTTGATGCATTGGAGAAGGAAATGGCAACCCACTCCAATGTTCTTGCCTGGAGAATCCCAGGGATGGCGGAACCTGGTGGGCTGCCGTCTATGCGGTCCCACAGAGTTGGACACGACGGAAGCGACTTAGCAGCAGCAGCAGCAGCAACTAGGTAGCAAAGTTCCTTTTGTCATGCCACATAACATATTCAAATATTCTGGGTATTAGGACGTGTACAGTTTGGAGGAAGTCATTATTCTACTGACCAATTCTTTTTTCCTTTTATTCTTCCATATGAATTTAAGGAGCAGTTTTTGAAGTTCTACATACACATAAAGGAGGTGTTTAGTAGGATTATTAGTTTCCCTGGTGGTTCAAATGTTAAAGAATCTGCCTGCAATGTGGGAAACTCAGGTTTGATTCTGGATTGGAAAGATCCTCTGGCAAAGGGAATGGCTAACCATTCCAGTACTCTTGCCTGGAGAATTCCATGGCCAGTGGAGCCTGGCTCCTATAATGGGGTTATAGTTCAAGTATTTGGAGAGGGTTCCAAAGGGTGGAATAAAAAAATACTGAGCTTGTAGATAGTCGACATTTCTGGGCTTGTTTCTAAACACTGAGATTTGTGAATGGTTCCTTCAGTTATCTCTCAGTATTTAGTCATGTGAATTTAGCAAAACATAGTAAGGAGGCTGTCATGGACTGAACCGAGTCCCTCCAAATTTTGTAGGTTGAAACTCTGTCCTCTAGTACCTCAAAATGTGTAGAGACAAGGTCTTTAAAGTGGTAATTAAGTTAAAATGAGACATTTAGGGTAGGCCCTGGTCCAATCAGGGAGCTGTGGGTACAAAAGTGATGTACACAGAGGAGAGACCATGTAAGGAGACATAAAAAGGCAGCCATCTGGAAGGCAAGGAAAGAGGCATCCGAAGTATCTGAACCTGCCAACACCTTGATCTCGGTTTTCTGGCCTCTAAAACTGTGAGAAAACACAGTTCTGATTTTGAAGCCACCCAGCGTTTGGTATTTTGTTATGGCAGGCCCAGGAAACTAATACAGATGTGAAGTAAAATAAACAGCTGTTCAGAATGAAATTGTTACAATCAGTTTAAAAGCAACTTGGAATTAAATGCTAAAGTCTAAAATATTGCAGTTTTTTACTTTGCAGTTCCATTTCCCGACATATGGCCCCCAAATTGCTTGCACACGTGAAAACGGAACACATTTACAATGATGTGCATATGATGTGTTGTTCGCATCATTTGAATCTTCACTCAGAAATCATATACCCTGAACAGCCTTCCCCAATCAATCAATGTAAAATCGCTTTGCCTCACTCCCTCCCCCAAACTCCAACACAAAAGCTTCTAATATGTCATAAGCCACTTATTTAATTCATTGATTATATGTGAAAGTGTCTGTTAGTTCCTCAGTCATGTCTGACTCTTTGTAACCCCATGGACTGTAGCCTGCCAGGCTCTTCTGTACATGCAATTTTCCAGGCAAGAATACTGGAGAGGGTAGCTATTTCCTTTTCCAGGGGATCGTCCCAACCCAGGGATCTGAACCTGGTCTTCTACATTACAGGTAGGTTCTTTGCCATCTGTGCTACCAGGGAAGCTCTTTGTTTATATATCACACTTTAAAACCTGTATGTAAGTTCCTTATAGCCTGTGATTTTTGTTTGTTTGTTTCACTGCTTCATGTTCAAATCCAAAGATACTTGCATAAGTGAGGTGCTTCATAAACAAATTAAATAAATATCTGAAAAGGAAGACATTATTTGCTAATAACTGGTCAATGAAAGGTTTTTGAAAAGTGTTTTATTGAATCTGACTTGTATATGTTGACAAATATTAAGGATGTATTAAATACAATAAAACCAAATTTTGAAATAGGAGCTCTCCTAAATTGCCAGTGGGAATGAAATCTGTTGCAACTACATTATAGACCAAATTGACAATAAAATTTAAAACATGAATACCCAAAGATTGAACAATTCTATGACAGGTTTGTTCTTTAAAGAACTCTCACTGTGGTTAAATGAGATGGGAAAAAAGTTGTCAGTGAAAATCACTTAAGAATTAGTCAGCTATAAAACTGATAACTAAAGTGTGATATTTTTTACAAAGATATGATAATGTACAATAATTTTTAAGAGTGTGCTAAATCTATTTGAAGGGGCATAACAGTTCCTGTGAACACACTTTTATGTAGAGAAAAAGTAAGTTGTGGAATAGCATGTAAGTATGCCATTAATATGAAAAAATAGCTACATACACTGTTGTTTTATAAGTTTCTGTGTACACATAGAAATTATTAAAGCAGGAACCTACAAAAGACACACTAAATTCACCATAGAGAATATAGAGCACTTCAAATGTATCAGTAATGTTTTATTTCTTGTATTTAAATGTTCTGGGACCATTATGGTGCGCTGAGACATTCTTCATTGGACTTTCTACATTACTCCCTACCCCTATCCACACTACTCTGTATTTTAGGAGGCTGATATTTACTTGTCATATCAGTGACAAGTAAATTTATTTGCCATCCCTTGTCTTTTCTTTGAGTTTGTCTGACACAGAGCTTTGGCAAGAGGTTAGGTTGCCTGTCCTGCTCTTAAATCTTATGCCAGGAACACCACCTCAGAAATATTAAAGGGAGTATTTATGGTAATGGCACTCCATTCAGTTGTCTGTCTGACCAGAGAATTCATGTTTCAGCAATTTAGACTATGTGCTGATAATAGTTATATTCAATCATGTTACTCTGTCATACTGAAGCAGTTAGACTTTTATAACAGTGGAATCATCTTTTTAACACTCAATTATGATAGTAATGTAGAAACCATGGAAACAGTGACAGACCTTATTTTCTCAGGCTCCAAAATCACTGCAGCCACGAAATTAAAAGACACTAGCTCCTTGGAAGAAAAGCTATGACAAACCTAGACAACATATTAAAAAGCAGAGACATTACTTTGCCAGCAAAGGCCTATATAGTCAGAGCTATGGTTTTTCCAGTAGTCATGTATGGATGTGAGAGTGGGACCATAAGGAAGGCTGAGCACCGAAGAATTGATGCTTTTGAACTGTGGTGTTGAAGAAATCTCTTAAGAGTCCCTTGGACTGCAAGGACATCCAACCAGTCCATCCTAAAGGAAATCAGTCCTGAGTGTTCATTGGAAGGACTGATGCTGAAGCTGAAACTCTAATACTTTGGCCACCTGATATGAAGAGCTATTTCATTAGAAAAGATCCTGATGCTGGGAAAGATTGAAGGCAGGAGGAGAAGTGGACGACAGAGGATGAGATGGTTGGATGGCATCACCAATTCGATGGACATGAGTTAGAGTAAGCTCCAGGAGTTGATGAAAGACAGGGAAGCCTGGCATGCTGCAGTCCGTGAAGTCACAAAGAGTCAGACACAACTGAGCAACTGAACAACAAATGATAGTCCTGAATACACCTTTTGGCATTAAAATATCACACATTTTGGTGTTAAAATACCACATTTTAGGGTAGTTTATATAATCTGAATCGATAACTAACTCGGTCCTTTTCTGCATTGGGAAGATCCCCTGGAGAAGGAAATGCTAGTCAAAATGAATGTATTTGGAATCAATAGAAATGGAAATTGCCTCTATTTTTTAACATAATGATCGGTTTTAAGTTTTTTCTATATCTTTCAAACAATCTACTTGCAAAACTGTACTTCATCTCCCTGTGACTGACTTTTGTCTCTGTTTATTAGAGTTTGGGCTTCCTGTGTGGCACTAGTAGTAAAGAACCCACGTGCCAATGCAGGAGACATAAGAAATGAAGGTTTGATCCCTGGGTCCAGAAGATCCCCTGGAGGAGAACATGACAACCCACTCCAGTATTCTTGCCTAGAGAATCCCATGAACAGAGGAGCCTATTGGGCTATAGTCCATAGGGTCACAAAGAGTTGGACATGACTGAAGCAACTTTGCATGAATGCATTTATACTTTATATTACCAGAATAAATAACAATTATGTAATTCAATTGGAAATTGAAATAGCTTCTTTTCCATAGTATGAAAAGGGCTAAGGGCATTACATGAGTGGACTATGTCAGTAATTTTAAATTTCAAGAGGAAACAGAATAAAGATTATCTGGTAGATGATCTGAGCATGGAAAAGTGTCAGCCCATCAGCTGCATTTCCCTCCCAGGTCTGAGCACAGGTAAGATGTTGTGTTGTTGTTCAATTGTGAAGTCGTGTCCAACTCTTTGTAACCTCATGCACTTCAGCAGGCCAGGCTTCTTTGTCCTTCACTATCTCCCAGAATTTGCTCAAATTCATGTCCATTTACTCAAATTCATATCTTACCATCTCATCCTCTGCCGCTATGAAGTGTTAATCATCAGTCATGTCCAGCTCTTTGCGACCCCATTGACTATAGCCAGCTAGGCTTCTCTGTCCATGAAATTCTCCAGGAAAGAATGCTGGAGTGAGTAGCCATTCCTTTCTCCAGGGGGTCTTCTCGACCCAGGAATTGAACCCTGGTCTCCTGCATTGCGGGCAGATTCTTTACTGTCCGAGCCTCCAGGGCCACCCTCTATGGTGACCTCCACACACCAGCTGTGGAAAGTCCTCGACTCCAAGCATCTATGTCTGCTGTCAGTTCCTCTTACATTTTTTCTCTTTTCACCTAGGCATGGTAACTGCTTCTACATTTATTCCTAATAACATTTTTTGGGTTTTTTTTCTGTCATCTAGTAATTATATAATCAATTATCTGTGGTATAATTGTCTCCCTTTGAAATAACTGGCATTATGTAGATGCCTCGAGTTAACTCCTGTTGCAGATCCCAGATTTTATGATACAATCTCTACTGGAATTAAAAGTACATTAAAAGGTTCTTCAAATGTGTTTTTCCCCCCCTGACTATAAGCAGTTTTATTAAATTTCTATGTCAGAATCTAAAACTGCCTTGAAATGTCATGATTTCCATATGTCAATACCTTGATTTATATGTCTATCAAATATATATTTCATGGGAAATTTGCACTGTTACTCCAGAAGTTGCTCATTATATTAATGCATTCATACCATATGTAGCACTATCAGAAATCACTGTGTATGAAATTATTGACTTGAATATCACATCTGCTTGAAAATAATGTAAAATATACATCTGCTGATGCCTAGCATTTGACCAAAAGTCCCTAATTAAGAATCTATAATAAATATATGAAGCTCTTACAATAAAACCATCTAGAATATATAAATTACTCAAATTGGTAAAAAAAAAAATCGCTTATTTTTAATCAGCTTCATTAGCTGTGGACTGAAACTACATACTGAAATATCTGGATAAGTTGCCTAACATCTGTGTTCCTTAATTTCTTCGTATGTAAAATATAAATAATAAAAGTACTCAGATCCTTGGTTTAATGTTTAGATTATGGAAGTGTTAAGACTGGTGTCTTGTATTTAGTAAGTATTGTGTTTATTACTACTAATGTTTGTAGGAAGGGGATGACAGAGGATGAGATGGTTAGATATTATCACCAACTCAATGGACATGAGTTTGGGTAAACTCCAGGAGTTGGTGATGGACAGGGACGCCTGCATGCTGTGGTTCATGGGGTCACAAAGAGTCGGACATGACTGAGCGACTGAACTGATACTGATTGTATTGTTTTTACTGCCACTACTAACATTGCTAATCAAAACAATACTCTGTACTTGGGGATTGTTTAAAGAATTCCTGCTAAAGTTTCAGTGTCTCAGTTCCTTAAAGAAAATGTTCAAAACTTTAAAATGTTATGAAATATTATAGATGCCTTGAAAGAGACAATGTGCATAAACTGGTCATTTTAAAAATGTTTTCTAGTAGTCCCTCCAAATCTAACAATAATTCTAAGTCCTACTAATTATTAATGAGGTTCAGTGCTAATTTAAGACTAAAGAAAAGTATGTTCCCATTAACATAAATGAAGTTTGGAAACAAGTTTTATGAGAAATAATGGTTGGAAACATTGACATATGTAGTTATATGTGGCTACCCACACAGTATCTATACACCGTCTTCTCCACTGACAACAGAATACCAGTTAGGGCAGTGGAAGAGGTGGACAATAATTTACTCAATTAAAAATGCTCCTAGTGTTGGGAATTCATTGGTGGTCCAATGATTAGGATTGCAAGATTCCACTCCAGGGGTGCAATTTTGATCCCTGGTCAGGGAAATAAAACCCTGTAAGCTGTGAGGAACACAGTCAAAGAAACAAACAAAAAGCAATAAAATAGACTAAAATCTTATTTAAAAGAATAATAGAAATTTTCATTGTTTTAAAAAATATTCACCCTTGCAAACACTTTTACTTTTATACTTGATCATGTGTCACATCTAATGATATGTAAGCGAGGATATCTGATAAAGTTTGTTAAAAGGGGCCAACTTTGCCAACATGCACATTCTCAGCATTCATTTTCTCATTAGTCTCAGCTAAGACATAGTCAAGATGCCTAGGATTATAGGAAATAGAGAAGAATTAAAAAGGACAAAAGAACAATCACCAGTATAATTTCTATAAAGAATTCCAAAATGCCTTTCCTAAGATTTCCTGTCATGATTCCTGAAACTGTGAATATGACATTTCATCAACAAGTATATCAAATTACAAGAGGGAATTTGTATGTGTAAATAAATTTCCTAATCAATTGACTTTTGGTGTTTTCAAAGGGAAGAGTTTTGGGGAAGAGACAATCTAATCATATGAGCCTCTTATATGTTGAGCATTTGGTTGGCTTCTATTTTCTAATAGGTATTTCTGTTTTCTTCTTCAATATTTAAAGCTAATTATTAGTAAAACCATCTGGTCCTCTTTTCACTCTCCTCTTTCACTTTCATCAAGAGGCTCTTTAGTTCTTCTTCACTTTCTGCATAAGGGTGGTGTCATCTGCATGTCTGAGGTTATTGATATTTTTCCTGGCAATCTTGTTTCCAGCTTGTGCTTCTTCCAGCCCAGCGTTTCTCATGATGTACTCTGCATATAAGTTAAATAAGCAGGGTGACAATGCACATCCTTGACATACTCCTTTTCCTACTTGGAACCAGTCTGTTGTTCCATGTCCAATTCTAACTGTTGCTTCCTGACCTGCATACAGATTTCTCAGAGGCAGGTCAGGTGGTCTGGTATTCCCATCTTTTTAAGAATTTTCCACAGTTTATTGTTATCCACACAGTCAAAGGCTTTGGCATAGTCAATAAAGAAGAAAGAGATGTTTTTCTGGAACTCTTTTGGTCTAGTGGTTTTCTCCACTTTCTTCAATTTCAATCTGAGTTTGGCAATAAGGAGTTCATGATCTGAGCCACAGTCAGCTCCCAGTCTTGTTTTTGCTGACTGTGTAGAGCTTCTCCATCTTTGGCTGCAAAGAATATAGTCAATCTGATATCGGTGTCAACCATCTGGTGATGTCCACATGTAGAGTCTTCTCTTGTGTTGTTGGAAGAGGGTGTTTGCTATGACCAGTGTGTTCTAGTGGCAGAACTCTATTATCCTGTGCTCTGCTTCATTCCGTACTCCAAGGCCAAATTTGCCTGTTTCTCCAGGAGTTTCTTGACTTCCTACTTTTGCATTCCAGTCCGCTATACTGAAAAGGACATCTTTTTGGGGTGTTAGTTCTAAAAGGTCTTGTAGGTCTTCATAGAACTGTTCAGCTTCCTCAGTATTACTGGTTGGGGCATAGACTTGGATTACTGTGATATTGAACGGTATGTCTTGCAAACGAACACAGATAATTCTGTCATTTTTGAGATTGCATCTAAATACTGTATCTCAGACTCTTTTGTTGACTATGATAGCTACTCCATTTCTTCTAAGGGATTCCTGCTCACAGTAGTAGATATAATGGTCATCTAAGTTAAATTCACCCATTCCAGTCCATTTTAGTTCACTGATTCCTAGAATGTCGATGTTCACTCTTGTCATCTCCTGTTTGACTAACTTCCAGTTTGCCTTGATTCATGGACCTAACATTCAGTTTCTATCTAACTCTATATCTATTAATTTTAATAAATATAGTTATTCAAGTTATCAATTTTTTAAAGATTTTCACCTTTCAGGATATAATAATATAACCTTGTATCCTGTTGTACTGAAGTAGACAAACTCATAACAGAAGGATCATCTATTCAGCACTCAGATATGACAACTCCAGAGGCAATAATTTGTGGTATTAAAATGTCACAGTAAAAAACAATTTACATAGTTTGAATATATGACTAATAGGTGGTGCTTTTCTCTCATAACCAAAATGAATGCAAACAAGTTTTGAAAATGGATGTTTTTCAGTTTGGGAGCTATGCAGTTTGTGCCTTTCTAGTTTCCTGTTCTATTCACCTAGGTTATCAAATTTAAGGACATACATCTGTTCATAATATTCACTTGTACTTTTAACGTCCATGAGATTAGTAAGATTAGTAGTGATACTGCTTTCATTTTAGATATTACTAATTTGTATCCCCCCCTCCTCCCCCATCGCCTCATTCTCTCCAAATTTATTAGCATATTTAGAGATTTTTTTACTTTGTGAAACATTTCAAAAATCAGATTTTAGTATTAATTTCTTAATTGGCTTCCTATTTTCAATTTCATTGATTTCTCTGTTTATTTTTACTATTTTATTTCTTCTGCTTACATGAGGTTGAATTTGTTCTTCTTCCTCTATGCTGTGCTATGCTAAGTCACTTCAGTCGTGTCTGACTCTGTGTGACCCCTTAGACGGCAGCCCACCAGGCTCCCCCATCCCTGGGATTCTCCAGGCAAGAACACTGGAGTGGGTTGCCATTTCCTTCTCCAATGCAGGAAAGTGAAAAGTGAAAGTGAAGTCACTCAGTCGTGTCCGACTCTTAGAGACCCCATGGACTGCAGCCTACCAGGCTCCTTCGTCCATGGGACTTTCCAGGCAAGAGTACTGGAGTGGGGTGCCATTGCCTTCTCCGTTCCTCTAGTTGTATATATTAGAAGTTTCAGTTCAGTGCAGTTCAGTTGGTCAGTCGAGTCTGACTCTTTGTGACTCCATGGACTGCAGCATGCCAAGCTTCCCTGTCCATCACCAACTCCTGGAGCTTACTCAAACTCATGTCCATCGAGTCGGTGATGCCATCCAACTATCTCATCCTCTGTCATCCCCTTCTCCTCCCACCTTCAATCTTTCCCAGCCTCAGGATCTTTTCTAATGAAATAGCTCTTTGCATCAGGTGGCCAAAGTATTGGAGCTTCAGCTTCAGCATCAGTATTTCCAATGAACACTCAGGACTGCTTTCCTTTAGGATGGACTGGTTGGATCTCCTTATTAGAAGTTTAGATTTTTATATTTTATATTTTTCTCTAATATATGTATTCAATGTTAAAATTTTCTCTCTGCACACTATTTCTTTAAAACCACAATTTGTCTTTTTTATTTTAATTTAGTCCAAATTGTGTGTGTGTGTTTTGTATATCTCTTGAGACAACTTTTATGACCTTTGAAATAGATAACTATATAGCTTTTAGTTTCATCATATTTGGGAATTTCCCAGGTATCTATCTGACATTTAATTTCTAGTTCCATTCCCTTGTGGTCTAATAACAGAGTCTGTTTTATTTCTATTCCTTTAACTCTATTAACTGTTACAGCTAATAATGTGGTCTATCTTGGGTGAATGTTCCATGTAATCTTGAGAAGAATATATATATACTTATGTCTTTGAGTAGAAACCCTGTCCATCACCAACTCCCGGAGCTTGGTCAAACTTATGTCCATCGAGTTGGTGATACCATCCAACCACCTCATCCACTGTCGTCCCTTTGTCCTCCTGCCTTCAGTCTTTCCCAGCATGAGGGTCTTTTCCAATAAGTCAGCTCTTTGCATCAGATGGCCAAAGTACTGGAGCTTCAACTTCAGCATCAGTTCTTCCAATGAATATTCAGGAATTATTTCCTTTAGGATGGACTGGTTAGATCTCCTTGCAGTCCAAGGGACTCTCAACAGTCTTCTCAAACTCACAGTTCAAAAACATCAATTCTTTGGCGCTCAGCTTTCTTTATGGTCCAACTCTCACATCCATACATGAGTAGTGGAAAAAACCATAGCTTTGGTTAGACAGATCTTTGTCAGCAAAGTAGTGTCTCTGCTTTTTAATATGCTCTCTAAGTTGGTTGTAACTTTTCTTCCAAGGAGCAAACGTCTTTTAATTTCATGGCTACAGTCACCATCTGCAGTGATTTGGAGCCCAAAAAATAGTCTCTCATGTTTTCCATTGTTTCACCATCTATTTGCCATGAAGTGAAGAGACCAGATGCCATGATCTTAGTTTTATGAATGTTGAGCTTTAAGCCAACTTTTTCCACTTTCATCAGGAGGCTCTTTAGTTCTTTGTTTTCTGCCATAAGGGTGGTGTCATCTGCATATCTGACGTTATTGATATTTCTCCCAGCAATCTTGATTCCAGCTTGTGGTTCATCCAGCCCAGCATTTCACATGATGTACTCTGCATATAAGTTAAATAAGCAGGGTGACAATATGAAGACTTGTATTCCTTTCCCAATTTAGAACCAGTCTGTTGTTTCATATCCAGTTCTAACTGTTACTTCTTGACCTGCATACAGATTTCTAAAAAGCCAGGTAAGGTGGTCTGGTATTCCCATCTCTTTAAGAATTTTCCACAGTTTGTTGTGATCCACACAGCTTTTTAAGCCATTTTTTAAACTATCCTCTTTAACTTTTATAGTTGATTGATAATGTTGTTCAGGTGAAATATATTGTTATTGATTTTCTACTTAATCAGTAACTGAAAGAGGACTATGAAAGTTCCAGCTGTAGCAATGGATTTGTCCTTTCCCCTTGCAATTCTATCAGTATTTCCCCATGTAGTTGTACATTGTATTATTAGACGCATACATATGTGGCATTGCTATATCCTACAGAGTGTTTCTATATGTGTGTGTTGGTGGAGGGGAAATTCCTTTATTTTTCTGTAATACTATTCCTAATATTTTTTATTATATTTGAATTCTACTTTGTCTGAAAAAAAATGCAACTACTCCTGTTTATTTTCATTACTACTAGCATGATGTATTATTCTTTATCTCTTTACTTTTTTATTGAAGCATAATTGATTAACTCCATTGTGTTAGTTTCATGTGTACAGCAAAGTAACTCAGTTTTACCTATACGTGTATCTTACAGAAAAACCTAAATGAACTTTTTGGCCAATCCAATAGATATCCAGTTTTGCTGGCATCATTTGTTGAAAAATTATTGTTTCAATAGTTTTCTGCTTGAAGCACATTGGTTGAAAACCAATATAAGAGCTTATTTTTGGACTCTGAATTACATTTCTTTGATCTGTACATCTATGCTATGCCAATACCACACTGCTTCAATTAATGAGGCTTTATAAGTTTAAGTTTTTCAAGTGAGAAGTTTGAATCTTTGTTCTTGTGTTTCAAGATTTATCAGGTTCCGTTGTGTACCTTGAATACTTGTCAGTTTACATGGAAAAGACTGCTTGAATTTTGATAACCGATTATTTTGACTTTTTAAATCAATTTGTGGAATATGAGAGTCCCTTGGACTGCAAGGAGATCCAACCAGTCCATTCTAAAGGAGATCAGTCCTAGGTGTTCTTTGGAAGGAATGATGCTAAAGCTGAAACTCCAGTACCTTGGCCACTTCATGCGAAGAGTTGACTCACTGGAAAAGAGTCTGATTCTGGGAGGGATTGTGGGCAGGAAGAGAGGGGATGACAGAGGATGAGATGGCTGGATGGTACCACTGACTCGATGGACGTGAGTCTGAGTGAACTCCGGGAGTTGGTGATGGACAGGGAGGCCTGGCATGCTGGGATTCATGGGGTTGCAAAGAGTTGGACACGACTGAGCGACTGAACTGAACTGAACATTTTAATAATATTAGTTCTTCTGAACCATAAATATGGTATATCTTTCCCCTTAGGTCTCTCTGAATTTTCTAATTTTTCAAATTTGTTAATTTGTGTCTGTTTAGTCCCACACTTCTTTTGTTAAATTTATTTAAAATATTTTAGTCTTTCTAATGCTTGCAAATTCAATTGTTTTCTTCCTTTCATATTTAAGCATTTATTGATTATGTTTAGAAATATACTTAATGTTTTATATGTGTCTGGTATCCTGCAAGTTTACTGAAATTATTAGTTTTGGTAGTCATGTATATGAGTATGTATGTGTGTTTGTGTCTATATGTATTCCTTGAAATTTTCTATATACAAGATAATGTCATCTGTTTGTCCAACTTTATATCTTCCTTTACAGTCTGGATGTCTTTTATGTGTTTTACTTAACTAATTTATCTAACTAAAACCTCCAGTAAAATGTCAAATAGCAATGATTGAAACAGATATCCTTATCTTCTTAGGGAGGAAAAATAGTCATTCACCATTAAATATAATATTAATATGTTTGCTTGGTTTTATAGATGGTTTTTTTGACAGATATTTCCTCTTAGTGTGTTGGGTATTTTTATCATGAATGCATACTGAATTTGTTAGATGGGTTTTGTTTCTTTTGAGAAAGTTTCTTAGCTCCTTCTATTAATAAGGTGTATTTCATTGATGTTCATATGTTAAATCAATCTTGCATCTTGAGATGGTTCTCACTTGATCATGGTGTATAATCCTTTTACTATGTTTCTTGAGTCTTCGTACTTTTCAAGAATGTTCTCATAAAGGATATTCCTTTATAGTTTTTTTTTCTAAGGCATAGACAGAAAGAGTGTCCCACTTTCTTCTTGGCTCCACATGCCAGGAACAGAACAAATGAAAGAGGTTGACTATGTGTATATTTTAACTCAAATGCCTCAGACTTTCACTTGTCTTACTGAGGTTTAGTGGGTGCTGGCTCTTCATTTGCTAAATGACTTTAGGATCATTTCTGGAGACTTTTTCTTATACTGTCAGCAGTTACATGGTTGTTTCAGGGAAACATTCTGCCATGTTTTTCACAACTCTATTCTAAAAGTCAGTCTCCAATTTTTATTCTTAAAAGATATTTTCAATTGATATAGAAAGTTATAATCTTGCCATCTACTGTCCATCATTTTCTGTTTAAAAACCAGCTGTGTGTTTTCATTTTTCTCCTTTGATGGTAACCCTTCTTCCATTCTCTAGGTGCTTTTAATATTTTTTCCTCTATATTCATGGTTTAGATTTCAAGAGTTGTACTATAATGTCTCTAACCATGTATATGTGCATGTTTGTGCCTGGAATATTATTTCTGCCCATTTCATTTCTCTGTTCCTTTGTGATAAAATAATGTATATATTAGTCTTATTACCTCAATGTCCTATACTTCTGACACACTTTTTTCTAGTCTCCCCCTTTTACTTTCTGTTTTAATTTATTGTGCTCTACACACTTGTATTCTGATTCACAAGTGTCCAATCTTGTTGTGTCCAATATCCTTTTAAGCATAATTATTTTTCCTTAACATTCACTATTTTATCAACTCTGTTTTATTGATTTGAATTTTTATTGATTCAGATTTTCTTGTCATATTTTTCTTTTGAATATCTTACCTCCCCTTGGTTTTAGCCATGAAGTTCTTTCTTCCGCCTTTTTTTTAGTCCTGACATCACTTTTTCTGCAGTGCCCTTGTTTTATCTATGCCACAGATTTAGTTTAAATAGTTTCAGGGCCTCCCAATGTTCTCTTCCTTCTTGGAGGACTCAACATTGCTAAACAAATAAAGGAAACATCTTAATCTCATGGGGGACTGTATGGATTCAAGGCTGGGTTGCAGTCCTTGAAAGCCTCAGTCACCTCTAGTTTGCTCATGACTCTTGAGGGTTTTCAGCTGACCATCTGGTGTTTTCTGCAGGATTCTTCACTTGAGCAGGTCCAGAAATTAAATATTTGTCTCAACAACCTGCCCAAAATCTCAACTCTAATTTTCAGCACCTTTCTATTATAGGATTGGGCAAAGGATCCTATGGAGGAAAGTCACCATTTGCTTGAGGTTACTCAAGTCTTTGCCCATCTGCTGGTTTGTTTAATTGTCTCCCACAAGAGCCATTTGTAGGCCCAGGATAAAAGCTTCACTTGAGCTCAGGTTCCTATCTGAAACTGTGTTTCTTTCTGGAGTCTTACCCCCTTTAGTGCTTTTTGCCTTAGCTTCTCTGCAGCCTTTACACATTTTATAGTTGTCTGCCAGAGCACTTGTCTGCTGCCAGCAACATTATTGGCAGAAAAGGATTTAATACAATGAATCTGGCACTCAGAAATGTATTAGAAACATTGAAAGAGTGGTCTCCATGCTTGAGTCTAGGATAAACACCAATGTCAACAATGCTAACTAATCTCGTTCTCCTCTGAGCAGCTTTTACCTCTTCCTCAAGTACATAGCTGGGAAACCAAGAGGGGGACCCTGGAAATAATTGACTTAAAGAGTATCATCCCATAGATATAATCAAGATACCAGGAACCTGATGATACCACCAACACTCTGGACCCTCCTGCTGCTACTGATTAAACATTATCTTGCTGCTGCAAACAGATGAACCTCATCACCCATGGCTGTCAGAGCATTAGTCTTGGGCACAGGAAGTTAGCTTTGGGCATAGGAAGTTAGTTACTCTGGCTTTCTTAATTGTAAGAGAGTGTTTGGAAATTCTATGTAGTGAGAATTAGTATAATGTAGTTTATTGTTCCTTCATTTAATATTAATAATGCTACTTTAAAATTAAAAACTAAAAAGACATATATACTCCTTCTACGTCTCCAATTTGGAAAGGTTGAACTGATATTCTACCAAAGTGTTCCTATTTTTAATATGTCTTTGATACACTAAATAATTTTTAACATAATCATTTTCATCATTTAAATTTAGCAAGCAAACTATCTAGTAGATTCCTTGAGATTTCTAGAAGGGAATGCAGAAGACCCGGATTCCATCCCTGGGTCAAGAAGTTCCCCTGGAGAAGAGAATGGCTACACACTCCAGTATTCTTGCCTGAAAAATCCCTGAAAAATGGACAGAGGAACCTGGAGGGCTACTGTCCATGGGGCCTCAAAGAGTTGGACCTGAATGAGCAACTAACACTTTTTTATATCTTTAGATAATCTAATAGATCCCCTGGGGTTTCTAGGAGGAATACAAGTAAAGATACCTTGTGCTATTTTTACTTTTTGCTGCCTTACTGTTATAATTCTTGTGGTTGTATATTAAAATTAGTGGATTTAAGAATAAATACTATTAAGCAACTTGTTGTGGGGAAAGAGCAAATTAGCCGTGATGGCATATTCAGGCCTCTCATCCAACATTTTGTAAATAATGACTGTTACAGGTGAGATCATTTATAGCACTGTGCATGCACATCGCAAGATACATGCTTGGTCACAGGTGGAGTGCTGTATGCATATGTGAGCTCCACCTGGAAAGTGGTGGCAGTACTGCTGCGTCTGCTGGGTCAGCCACGAGAGGGGAGAATACAGCATGTCTACTGCGATGGCTGCTGCACCTACCACCAGAGAATATTGTCATGACTGTCTTCCAGCCTCTTAGCTTGTGCCTTGCCTACCCTGGGTTCAGCAAACAGTGCCAACAGTGTGAACAGCAAGGCACTTGGCCTCATGAACAGGATCAGCAAGACACTTGTCTAGATTAAAATCATTATAAAAGAGCTGCAAACTCTTTTTGAGTACACTAAAATCTATAATGTGGAAGATATTTAAGTAGAAAGAAAAGTGAAAGTGAAGTTGCTCAGTCATGTTAGACTTTTTGTGACCCCATGGACTGTAGCCTACCAGCCTACTTCATCCATGGGATTTTCCAGGCAAGAGTACTGGAGTGGGTTGCCATTTCCTTCTCCAGGGGATCTTCCCAACCCAGGGATCGAACTGGGGCTCCTGCATTGCAGGCAGATGCTTTACTGTCTGAGCCACTGGGTCCTCCTCTTGGTATTAATTTTAATATATTTCTTTCATTCTGTGTCCTTTTCCCATATTTTTTAATAACACTTCAATGACTTCTTATTGATACTTATAAAACCTGCTATCTTTTAATTGTTAAAAAATGAAAGTATTATCCATATTTTAATCTGGAAGTTAAGCTACTTTAAAAATACTTTATTTCTCTGATTACTATTGAGCTAGATAAGAGGTTAGCAAATGCAGTCCGTTGGCCTAGTTACAGAGTTTTATCAGTACACAATCATTGTACCTATCTTCTGTGACTGCTTCCACACTGAAAGAGCTGAATCAAATTGTTACAACAGAGATGTCTGGCTGGTAAAGACTGAAATATCTATCACCTGGATCTTTACAGAAAGAAAAACAAAATCAGTGATGCCTAGACTATAGTATCTTTTATTTAAACATTTGTGTTTATTTCTGTAAACTATCTAAGTTGCTAAGTTGTGTCTGATTCTTGTGACCCCAAGGACTGTGGCCAACCAGGCTCCTCTGTCCGTGGGATTCTCCAGGCAAGAATACAGGTGTAGGTTACCATTTCTTTCTCCAGGGGATCTTCCTGACCCAGAGATTGAACCTGCATCCCCTCCATTGCGGGCATATTCTGTACCACTGAGCCACCAGGGATTATACTGTTTGCTCATTTTTAATTGGGATTATTATCCTTTTCTCATTGATTCATAGAAACCAGTGTTTTATTAAATATCTTACAAGTATTTTCTCCTCATATATTCGTTTTATTTTTAAGTATTTGCTTTAGGTAATTTTTTAAAACTATAATGTGAGTTTTGACATAGTGAAGTAAAACAATGTTTAATTTTTCCACTGTTTCTATGTTATGTGTGTTTCTTAGGAAAATCTTCCCACAAATTAAATGACATATGTGACCACATTATTCTTTTTTTTTTCTTTCATTTGCAAGTTGTATTTTATCGATACTGTTGTGTGTACAGTGTGGGGTAGAAATACAGATTTATTTACTTTAAAATAAAGTTCAGTTACCACAACATTATATGCTAAACGCTTGTCTTTCCACAGTAATTTAATGGTGAATGTTAAATCCTAACTACTTGTTAACTACTTATTAATACATCAACACATCAACAGGGCAGTTTTCATTTGCACGGCTAGATAGAGTGTCAAATAACTTTGCTAAGTCAAACAAAATACTCTGTTCCTGACTTGTGTTTATTGCATTGAATTAAAACTCAGGATTTTGTAATATTAAATGCTCTGATTAGGAACATGATATTACTTATTCAGTATTATTTAAGACTTTCAAGAGTGTTTTATATTTTTCTAGGTCTTAAATTTGGACAATTCTAATATTTTTCAGAGTCTATATCTATTTTAAATTCATTGTTGGTTTATACAGAAATAATTAGTTTATACCTTTTATAGAGGTTGTTTTAGATATCTTTTTAGATCCACTGTTATTGTTTGATGTATTAAATTGTATAAGCTGATTTTTTTTTATTATATAATAAGTTTCTTATGTTTATCTTTTTTAAAAAACATTTACCTTTTCCTTCTTCAGTGTACTCTGTTACCTCAGTATCTAATCATTTCTCTGACACTTCATTCTTGCTGATAGAAACACAACTTATATCTACGGGATTTTCCTTCTTCAAGCTCTATAGTGTATTCCTATTTCTCTAAGCAATCTAAGTTTCCTCTTACCCGAATGATGTTCATATGAACATGTGTGGAAGTTTTTTTATGAATTTATATGTTCATTCTCTTGGGTAAATACCTAGGAGTGGACTTATTGGGTAACATGGTATATCAGTTATCAATTTATTGTCTCCTGGCTCCAAATTCACCTTGCATTGTAAAAATTTCTCTATTAAAATTGAATCTTGAACTTTCAAAGTGTTTTTTTTTTCTTTTTTTCCATGCCTGTTGCCATGAAGCTCAGCTTTGTAAGTAGAGATGCTGGAAAACATCATAGAGGGAAGGAGTTTTCTTTCAGAACTATATTTGACTTAAATTAACCACTGAAAATTAAGAATTTAAGGTGTTATTCCATCATTTACCAGTATTTCTTCTATTAAGCATTAAGCAAAACCATCCATACCATCACTTAACAAAACAATTTTGATGTGCAGATATCTTTTCAACCTCCAAATATGTTGCTTAATGCTCATAACAACCCTATGAAGTATAAGTACTGTTGTTTTCCTCACTATACAGATGAGCAAACCTGCACCTGAAATCACATATCTAGTAGAGATTGCAACAGTGGTTTGACCCAGATTACCTGGTTTTCCCCTGCTATCCAATAGAGCAGACTTGCGCATGGCTGGTACCTGTACCAGCATGGCCTTAAGTGCTGGTATTTAAGTGCAAGTATTTACTTCATTCTCATACCAGTCCCACCAAATAGATGCTGTAATTGTTCCATTTCCAGATATTAGATCGTAAGTGATTGAAATTGGAATATAAGTGTCATGACCTTTGCCTACCTTGTTCACACCTGTGTCACCGATATCTGGGAGAGTGCGGGTCATCAGTAAGTAATGTGGAAGGAGTAATTGAAAACAATGATCAAAAGCTGATGGATTCTTCCTTGTCATTTTCCCAGAATTCTGGGTGTGGCAAAGGGTAGGTAGCATTCAGAATGCTTCCCTGTATACTAATACCTCTTTTCCATTCCTCTCTTTCTCTGTAGAAAATAATGGCCTTCTTCATGGCTTGTTGTTCTTCAAGGCATTTGACCTGTTTAATGTTCATCACTTTGGAAAGGGAATTACATTTTATTTTGCATGTATTTTAAAATTTGAGTTCAGTTTATCAAATACTGTTATTTCATATACTGAAGGTAGGGTATCTGACTTAAGTGGTCTCAGTGTCCACATTATCTAGTTAAATTTCACATATGGGTGGCTTAGCTGGAAAAACAAAAGCAACACCTATCCAGATGATAATAGAATTATTTTTCATTAAAGCAGTGTAAGGGGGGACTTTTATCCAGAGGTAACTTCTCCTGTTGTTTATTTAATAGTCCAGGACTACTTTTCCATCTTTTGGTCTTTCATGTCTGAGGACCAGTCATCTTTTCCTCTAGTATTCTCCATACCTGAAAATCACCTAATTTTTGGAAGCTGAGAATGTTCTGTTGTCTCTTTTGACACTTGGGTAGTTGACTTGCAGAAGATATGAATCACTGAAATGTTTGACGTTGTCGAATAACTTCTATTGCTTGGATTTCAACAGATACATTAGGTTGTTAGACTTCAGTGTTATTTGTTATGTATACATTGTTTTAATGTCTGTTCCTAATACATGTATGTACACACATATGTATAATAGGTGATGTTATTTCCAAAGGATCAGGAAGAAAATGATAGAAATCATCTTTTCAAAAGTTATGTTCATTTATTTTGAAGTGATTGGGTATAAAATTAAACTTTTTACATCTAAGAAACCATAAAAGAGTCAGGCAATTAGGTAGTCCTTGCTGACATAACTGCATTATGAAAATGAGCACATAATTAGAGGGGAAAACCCTAAACTATTGAGAAGTTGGCTCTTATTCTTATAATTTAGGTGCTAACATCTCATCAGAAATGTTTCCGAATGACACTCCATGTGCTTGAGTGACACTTCATGTGATTTCTAAGATGTAATATTTTGGTTAAAAATAAAAACCAAGCAATGGATTGATTTGTTGGCAATGGAAATAAATAGCACAAACTTGAAACAGAAATGTGAGAAATTTGATGCTGAAAATGCAACAAGTATGGGAAAGCTACCCTGCCCAGAAAGAGAGAATGCTTTTGTTTTCAGAAGCAGAAGTCTTAACACTATAATTTGAGTACCCTGAAAAGATGCGTACACTTAAAAAATGGCTCCAAGCCCCATTGAAGAGTAGGTGTGCCTTGTAAATTGCTAGAGACAAGAAAAGATAAACAGCATTCCAAGAAGCTATATTAATTATTTAGTTCAGAAGGCATATTAATTATTTTGTGTTCAGAAAGTAATATTTTATTTATTCCTAGTATTTCAACAGTACGGGAAAAGACCCGGATGCTGGCAAAGTTTGGAGGCAAGAGGAGAAGGGGATGACAGAGGATGAGATGGTTGGATGGCATCACTGACTCAATGGACATGAGTTTGAGTAAACTCCGAGAGTTGGTGATGGACAGGGAGGCCTGGCGTGCTGCAGTCCATGGAGTCTCAAAGAGTCGGACACGACTGAGTGACTGAACTGAATTGAATTCCTAGTATAATGGCTTTTTTTATGTATATATACACATAAAATATTAAATTTTTAAAATTTTGAGTGAGGGTTTTAGTATAGTTATGTAATGCTATATAATTTTCCATTTAAAACAAATAAAAATAGTCTCCCAAATAACATTTTCACACATAGCCTGTCAGTGTAAGCCAGAAACCTCTATACATTCCTCCCTTCTGAGTTTTAATCTTCTGTTCAAATCACTTACTTAATATACTTACACTCAAATGTGTAATGTAAGCTCATAACTTTTCTTTTTAAAATCTATCCTTCACAGTCTAGACTAAGAATGATACCTTCTCACATAATTAATTACCCATGCCAGAAAACTATCTTTGCTGTTATTCACTTATCAATCACAGGGTCACATATATTAATAATCTTTTCATTTTTCATATCTTCCATGACTTTCCTGCCACAACTGATTTGATTCAGATTCTTATTATAACTCGAACACTGTTGGTGGTCTCTCACTTTTCTTCCAGTCTTGACTTAGTAATATGTTCAAGTTTGTAATATGTGCAAGTTTGTTCATGGGACTTTCTTTCCCAAATAATTATTGAACCTAAATTTAGATTTCTTAACAAATCAATTCAAAATTAAATACTTGATATCTCTTCCTAGCTCCTATGACACTGGTACATAATATGTATACATTCTTCCAGCATGCTAAGCTTTAAAATTCTCAGAATGTATTATAATTTCTCAAATCTCTGGATTATTACATGGCAGTTCCTCTGGTGCAATAGCCCTTTGAGTTTCCTTGAGTAATTAAACTCTGCTCCTGTGGATTTCACTTAATGTTGCATTAATTTTCAGAAGTTTTTCCTATCTACCTATTTTTTTAAGGTTTGATATCTATTTTAAAGAGCTAATATCACCTAGTGATAGATCTATTGAAGTGTTTATGAAAGTGTATTTATTTCAATTTTCTATTTAAATGTTTTCCCCCATTTGATCATCTTTAAGAATATCCAGTTTTAAAAGACTTTTAAATCCTGGCATTTAACAAAATATATTTCACAGAGAGTGTCACATTTTGAAAATATTCTTTTGATGAATAATCTGAAAAGGCTTGCAGACATAATAGCATAATACAGCATATCAATGTATAGTCATATTTTCATCCCATGCACCAAAATAACAAGGTTTGTTTAATGTGTCCTAATACATGCCCTCTACTATATTTAGTCACTATTAAACAGTTAGACTTTAAAATAATCCTCCATAGACAAGATAAATAGGACACTGCAAGACTCCTGTAGGGCACTAAGGTGCCATAAAATAGATTAAATGAGAGACAAACTTTCAAAGAATGTAGAAGGTGAAGGACAGTACCAAGTTTTGTAAAGGAAAAATATTCTAGTTTATTTCTCACAATATGTTCCTTGGAGACATCAAAAATCTGAAGCCTATTCTATGTTTCGGGAGAAAGAAATCAAAACTATAGGCTTAGAGGAGTATAGCTGTAAACAAATAAATTAGTGATGTTTATTTTAAAACACATTTTTCATCCTTTTTGTTGGGTTTTTGAGTCCACCACTATGATATTAAAAGTGGTCATTCACAGATCAGATCAGTCGTTCAGTCATGTCCGACTCTTTTCAATCCCATGAATCGCAGCACGCCAGGCCTCCCTGTCCATCACCAACTCCCAGAGTTCACTCAACCTCATGTGCATCGAGTCAGTGATGCCATCCAGCCATCTCATCCTCTGTCGTCCCCTTCTCCTCCTGCCCCCAATCCCTCCCAGCATCAGAGTCTTTTCCAATGAGTCACCAGTCACATCCACAGCTGGGTATTGTTTTTGCTTTGGCTCCATCCCTTCATTCTTTCTGAAGTTATTTCTCCACTGATCTCCAGTAGCATACTGGGCACCTACTGACCTGGGGAGTTCCTCTTTCAGTATCCTATCATTTTGCCTTTTCATACTGTTCATGGGGTTCTCAAGGCAAGAAAACTGAAGTGGTTTGCCATTCCCTTCTCCAATGGACCACATTCTGTCAGACCTCTCCACCATGATCCACCCGTCTTGGGTTGCCCCATGGGCATGGCTTAGTTTCATTGAGTTAGACAAGGCTGTGGTCCTAGTGTGACTAGATTAAGTTTTCTGTGAGTATGGTTTCAGTGTGTTTGCCCTCTGATGCCCTCTTGCAACACCTTCCGTCTTACTTGGGTTTCTCTTACCTTGGGCGTGGGGTATCTCTTCAAGGCTGCTCCAGCAAAGTACAGCCATTGCTCTTTACCTTGGACGAGGGGTATCTCCTCACCGCCGCCCTTCCTGACCTTCAACGTGGGATAGGTCCTCTAGGCCCTCATGTGCCTGTGCAGCCATGGCTCCTTGGACGTGGGGTTGGTCCTCCCAGCCACCGCCCCTGGCCTTGGGCGTGGGGTTGCTCCTCCTGCCCGCGGCCCCTGGCCTCAGGCTTAGGGGCATGGGGTATCTCCCCCCGGCCGCCACCCCTGACCTCGGATGTGGGGTAACTCCTCTCATTGCCGCCCCTGACCTCGGATGCTGGGTATCTCCTCTGGGCCACCCCCCCTGACCTCAGATGCGGGGTAGATCCTCTCGGCCATTCCTGCGCTGTTGCAGTCTGGTACTCTCGGCCGCTGCCTCTGACCTCGGATGTGGGGTAACTCCTCTTTGCCGCTGCCCTTTGGGCATGGGGTCCTCCCGGCTTCTGCCCCTGACCTCCGACGTGGGGTGGCTCCTCTCAGCCGCGCTTAGCGCACCCGTCACAGCCGCCTGCGCTTTAGCGCGCCCGTCACAGCACAACCTTCAGCAACTCACCTCCACTCACATAGCTCATTAGTGTAAGAACAACAACAAAAAAAGACTGTTGTGTGGTATAGATTAAAAATAAGTGTAATAAATAAATTAGTGAATGTTAAAATTGGAAGAACACATAATTTTTCAATATTTTGTTTCTCAACTCACTGATCTTTTTTACATGCTCCATGTACTGGGTAATAGAATAAATTTAGGCCAACCATATAAAACTCAATAGAGACAGATGTAGTAATGTTAAAATATTTTTATATTCTTAAGGTTATATTTAGCTGTGAGGACAAAAAAAATTTAACTGAGAGATAAGCAGGTAGAAGTTTCTTTCTCACTTATACAAGCTCAGAGGCCAAGTAAACTCTTCTGTGTGTTGACACCTGGACACCCAGGGACACAGGGTCCTTCTCCTCTGTCCTTCCACTTTGCAAGACTTCACATGTGCCTTCATTAGGTATCATGGAGGACTGGAAATTGGAAGATTTTGGTGTTGCTGTTGCTGTGATTTTTGTGTTTCTTGTTCTATAAGTTTGTTTGGCCATATGCAACATTAAAAATCAGGGACTGTGCTTTAATGAAGATGGAAATAATGGGTATTGAGAGATAAATGGGATTTAAATTCTCTTAAAGCAAGCATCTACTTTCTTTGCAGCATTAAATTCTTTGCAGCCAAAGATAGAGAAGCTCTATATAGTCAGCAAAAACAAGACAGGGAGCTGAGTGTGGCTCAGATCATGAACACCTTATTGCCAAATTCAGACTTAAATTGAATAAAGTAGGGAAAATCACTAGACCATTCAGATGTGACTTAAATCACCTCCCTTACAATAATACAGTTCAGTTCTGTTCAGTTTCTCAGTCATGTCTGACTTTTAGGACCCCATGGACTGCAGGACACCAGACCTCCCTGTCCTACACCAACTCCCAGAGTTTACTCAAACTCACGGCCATTGAGTCAGTGATGCCCTCCATCCATCTCATCCTCTTCCAATTATACCGCTGCTGCTACTGCTAAGTCACGTCAGTCATATCCAACTCTGTGAGACCCCAGAGATGGCAGCCCATCAGGCTCCTCTGTCCCTGGGATTCTCCAGGCAAGAATACTGGAGTGGGTTGCCATTTCCTTTTCCAATGCACGAAAGTGAAAAGTGAAAGTGAAGTCACTCAGTCATGTCCAACTCCTCCAGACCCCATGGACTGTAGCTTACCAGGCTCCTCCATCAATGGGATTTTCCAGGCAAGAGTACTGGAGTGGGTTGCCATTTCCTTCTCCATGTCCAATTATACAGTGGAAGTGGAAAACAGATACAAAGAATTAGATATGATAAACAGTGTGCCTGAGGAACTATGGATGGGGGTTCATGACATTGTACAGGAGGCAATGATCAAGACCATTGCCAAGAAAAAGAAATGCTGAAAAGCAAAATGGTTCATGACATTATACAAGAGACAGGGATCAAGACCATCCCCATGGAAAAGAAATGCAAAAAAGCAAAATGGCTGTCTGAGGAGGCCTTACAAATAGCTAAGAAGAGAAAAGAAGTGAAAGGCAAATAAGAAAAGGAAAGATATACCCATTTGAATGAAGAATTTCAAAGAAAAGCAAGGAGAGATAAGAAAGCCTTCCTCAGTGATCAGTGCAAAAAATAGAGGAAAACAATAGAATGGGAAAGACTAGAGATCTTTTCAGGAAAATTAGACACCAAGGGAACTTTTCATGCAAAGATGGGCATAATAAAGGACAGAAATGGTATTGACCTAAGAGAAGCAGAAGATATTAAGAAGATATGGCAAGAATACACAGAAGAACTGTACAAAAAAGATCCTCACGACCCAGATAATCACAATGGTGTGATCACTCACCTAGAGCCAGACACCCTATAATGCAAAGTCAAGTGGGCATTAGGAAATATCACTGCAAGCAAAGCTAGTGGAGGTGATGGAATTCCAGTTGAGCTGTTTCAAAACATAAAAGATGATGCTATGAAAGTGCTGCACTCAATATGCCAACAAATTTGGAAAATTCAGCAGTGGCCACAGGACTGGAAAAGATCAATTTTCATTCCAATCCCAAAGAAAGGCATGCCAAAGATTGTGCAAACTACCACACAATTGCACTCATCTCACATGCTAGCAAAATAATGCTCAAAATCCTCCAGGCCAGGCTTCAACAATACGTGGATGAAACACAAGCTGGAATCAAGATTGTGAGGAGAAATATCAATAAGCTCAGATATGCAGATGACACCACCTTCATAGCAGAAAATGAAGAGGAACTAAAGAGCCTCTTGATGAAAGTGAAAGAGGAAACTGAAAAAGTTGGCTTAAAACTCAACATTCAGAAAACTAAGATCATGGCATCTGGTCCCATCACTTCATGGCAAATAGATGGGGAAACAATGAAAGACTTTATTTTCTTGGGCTCCAAAATCACTGCAGATGGTGACTGTAGCCATGAAATTAAAAGAGCTTGCTCCTTGGAAGAAAAGCTATGACCAACCTAGACAGCATATTAAAAAAGCATATATTACTTTGCCAACAAAGGTCCATCTAGTCAAAGCTATGGATTTTCCAGTAATCATGTATGGATGTGAGAGTTGGACTTAAAGAAAGGTGAGTGCTGAAGAATTGATGCTTTTGAATTGTGGTGTTGGAGAAGACTCTTGAGAGTCCCTTGGACTGCAAGGATATCTAGCCAGTCAATTCTAAGAGAAATACGTCCTGAATATTCATTGACAAAACTGATGCTGAAGCTGAAGCTCCTATACTTTGGCCACCTGATGCAAAGAACTGAATCATTGGAAAACACCCTGATGCTAGGAAAGATTGAAGCAGGAGGAGAAAGGGATGACAAAGGATGAGATGTTTGGATGGCATCACCAACTCAATGGGCATGAGTTTAAGTAAGCTCTGGGAGTTAGTAATGGACAGGGAGGCTTTGGCGTGCTGCAGTCATGGTGTCACAAAGAGTTAGACACAACTCAGTGACTGAACTGAACTGAACTTAAAGCAAGCATGTTCTTTCCCTCTGAGTTCATACCTCCTTCACCTTCTTTTCTGTAAAATGATCATTTGTTTGGCTCTAGGTGGAGATATGTGGCTTAGTAACTTTATAAGGGAGAGACAATGTTTTTGATTACTATGCATCTTTGCAGCATTTTGCTGCAAATTGTTAGTTCCAGATGGTCTCCTGAAATTGTAGTTACCGAGATGCAAGGAATATCTTTTGGTTACTCTGCCAAGTTTCGGTTCAGTTCAGTCATTCACTCATGTCCAACTCTTTGCAACACTTTGGACTGCAGCACACAAGGCTTCCCTGTCCATCACCAACACTGGGAGGTTGCTCAGACTCACGTCCATCTAGTCGGTGATACCATCCAACAATCTTATCCTCTGTCATCCCCTTCTCTTCCTACCTTCAATCTTTCCCAGCATCAGGGTCTTTTCCAATGAGTAAGTTCTTCACATTTGGTGGCCAGAGTATTGGAGTTTCAGCTTCAGCATCAGTCCTTCCAATGAATATTCAGGAATGATTTCCTTTAGGATTGACTGGTTTGAATCTTCTTGCTGTCCAAGGAACTCTCAAGATTCTTCTCCAACACCACAGTTCAAAAGCATCAATTTTTTGGCACTCAGCTTTTTTAATACTCCAACTCTCACATCCCTACATGACTACTGAAAAACCATAGCTTTGACTAGATGGACCATTGTCAGCAAAGTTAACTGCTAAGTTGCAACTGGTCTAATATAGAAATAGTTTCTCCAGATTTGCCTGTAGCTTGGGCTGTAATTTCAACCAGGTTTTAGATTGTGTCAGTCATACTTCTTCAACCCATCAAGCTAGAAAAGTGTCTTTCCCTGGATGGAACCATATTATGAAAAATAAACAAATCAATGTCCTCTATCATGTTCCAAGTTTCTACTTGTTGATATATTAATAAGGTGAAAGGTTTCAATGGAGATAACAAATTTCATCTCACTATGGAATATCAGATAATTTGTTGTAGTCAGTATATACTTTCTCTTAAGCCTACAAACCCAGAGGTTAAAAAAACACATGTTTTTAAAAAGAGACTACAGTGTGCTAATTTAATATTTATGAAGTTTGTACCTGATGAATATTAATGGAATAACTATAAATAAAAGGGCTAATTAAAATTCCATTTTTTTGTATATCAAATGGACTATTTTTTTCATACTTTATCAATTTTCTTCAAATTGCATTCTAATATCAAGCTATTTTTAATTATTCCTTGGGAATTATGAAAATTTATCTAATAAAAAGCAGATTCTCAGCAAAGAAAGATAGCAATATACACAAATTTTTATTCAAACTTTTATCTTTTTCTATAAAGCACAGTCTTTTCAAAATGTCACATTCTTAAACTGAGTTTTTAACAACTGTACGTGTGTTAGGTTATTAAAGAAATATAAGGCATAAAATATTAACATATAAGGAGGTTAGTAGAAGTCCATGCATACATGCTAAGTCACTTTAGTCATGTCTGAGTCTTTGTGACCCAGTGGGTGGTAGTTTGCCAGGCTCCTCTGTCCATGGGATTCTCCAGGCAAGAACACTGGAGTGGGTTGCCATGCCCTCCTCCAGGGGATCTCCCCAACCCAGAGATTGAACCAGTGTCTGTTAGGTCTCTTTCATTGGCAAGCGAGTACTTTACCACTAGCGCCGCCTTGATAGTCCAGTTCTCCACTGATATTACTCATGCACACAGGCACAGGCACAGACATGTAAGTACGAACTTATCAATGTTTGTGGACCCATTTATACCTGATGGGTCTAAATGAAGATTGTGAGGATATTTTAAGAATTATGCTTTTCCATCTTTTATATTTACAAAATTCGCAATTTAAAATGACATAATTGTATACAGAGAAAGGTGGTATTAATAAATGTGTAAAAGAAAATTGGCATAACCAAACCATAAATGAAGATTAATTTAGGAAAATTTCCTGATGCCAATATGGAAATTACAGTAAAAACTTAGAAAAATATGTTTGTGTTTTAGGATGAGCAATTTCTTTGAATCTGTTACATATGTTTATAGATTCATAAATATATGACCACAATATATTTTAGCAGGTTTTTTTTTTACCTTCTGCTTTTAACATATTCATTATTTCATATATTCTTAAGGATTATTTTGTCATACATCTTTATCATCTTAGATTAAATATTGAATGTTTTTATTTCAGTATAACTTTATTATTAAACACAAAAATTATTTGACAACACTCATTGACTCAGTGGTAAAGAATCCGCCTACAAAGCAGAAAACCAGGGTTTGATCCCTGGGTCAGGAATATCCCTTGGAGGAGGCAATGGCCACTTACTCCAGTATTTTTGCCTGAGTAATACCATGGACAGAGTGCCTGGCAGGGTACAGTCCTAGGAATTTTACAACAACAGGTCTTATGTTTAAACCTTTAATGCATTTTGAGTTAATTTTTGTGTGCAGTATAGGACAGGGGTCCAATGTCAATTTTCTGCCTGTGGTTATCCTTTTTATCCCAACACAGGAAGAGACTATTATTTCCCCACTAGATGATACTGTCTCTCTTATCAAATTGGAGTTGACTTTGCAAGTGTGGATTATATATGGGCTATCTATTCTGCTTCACTGGTCTATGTGGTGTTTGTTTGTATGCCAGTGCCATATTGTTTCAATTACTATAGCTTTGTACTATAGTTTGAAATCAGAAATTGTGATGCCTCTGGCTTTGTTCTTTCTCAATATTGCTTTGGCTACTCAAAATTTTTTATAGTTTTATAAGAATTTTACTATATGTTTGTATTTTTGTGAAGTAATAATGCCTTTAGAATATTGATAATGACTGCATTAAATGGACATTTTTATATGGACATTTTAACAATATTAATATGTAATGTGGACATTTTAACAATATTACTTCTTACAATCTATGAATATGGGTTATTTCCTATGTGTTTGTATCTTCTTCAATAACTTTCATCAAAACTTGTAGTTTTAGTAATAGAGATTTTTTACTCCCTTGCTTAAATTTACTCCTAAATATTTTATTGTTTGTGATGATATTGTGAATAAGATAATTTTCTTTGCTTATTTTTAATGCATATTTTATTGTTAGTATGTAGAAATCCAAAAGATTTCTATATGTCAATTATTGTATCCTACAACTTTACTGAATTATTTGATAACTTCCAAAGTATTTGAGTGTAGCCTTTAAAAATTTCTGCATATTAAATCACTTAATCTGCAAATAATGACAGTTTTCCTCCTTTCTTTCTTATTAGGATGGTTTTTATTTCTTTGCCTTGCCAGATTATTCCAGCTAAGACTTCCAGTACTATGTTGAATGAAATTAATGAAAGTATGCGCCCTGTAGTTTTCCTACTCTTTGAGGAAAAGTTTTCAGTCTTTCTTTATTGACTATGATGTTAGCGTCGGTTTATTTTATATGACATTTATTATATCATTCTACAAACACATTGTTAAAGGATTTTATCAAAAAGGATGCTGTATTTTATCAAATGCTTTTCTGCCTATATTGAGATGATCACATATTTTATATTTCATTGTATTAAAGTTTTATTACATTACTTATTTGCAGATATTGAAACATTTTTGCATTTTAGAGATAAATTCCACTTGTTTGTGGGGTATGATCCTTTAAGAGTGTTATGGCTTTAGTTTGCTGATAAAGAGAAATACTTTTCCATACAAACAGATGCTAAGGTAGTTCATCTCCAATAGACCTCCCTGTCTGAAATGCTAAGAGTTTTTTAGGCTAAAATGAAAGTTGATGTGTAGTAACATGAAAACGTAAGAAAGAATTCCACACACTGGGTTAAAGGTAAATATACAGATTTTTAAAAATACAGATTAAAAAATACTTGAAAAGACCCTGATTTTGGGAAAGATTGAAGGCAGGAGGAGAAGGGGACGACAGAGGATGAGATGGTTGGATGGCATCACTGACTTGATGGACATAGGCTTGGGTAGACTCCGGGAGTTGGTGATGGACAGGGAGGCCTGGCCTGCTGCGGTTCAAAGGGTCGCAAAGAGTCAGACATGACTGAGCAACTGAACTGAACTGTATTAGGTTGGTTTGTTAACAAACTAACCATATTATCAGAATTCAGAGAAAATAGCATTACAGTAAATGGCACCCCACTCCAGTACTCTTGCCTGGAAAATCTCATGGACGGAGGAGCCTGGTGGGTCCATGCAGTCCATTGGGTCATGAAGAGTCGGACATGACTGAATGACTTCACCTTCACTTTTCACTTTCATGCATTGGAGGAGGAAATGGCAACCCACTCCAGTGTTCTTGCCTGGAGAATCCCAGGAACGGGGAGCCTGGTGGGCTGCCAACTATGGGGTCGCACAGAGTCGGACACGACTGAAGCGACTTGGCAGCAGCAGCAGCAACTATAGCTACTATAATTTTTAGTGGATACACACCATAATAGGAGGTAAAATGTGTTATTAAAAAAAATAAAAATGGGAGAGTAAAAGTGTAGAGTTTTCATACACAAAGTTAAATTGCTGTCCATTTAAAATGGACTGTTTTATAAATAAAATATTTTTTGTAAGCTTCTTGATAACCATAAAGTAAAAACCTAAAATAGATTCACAAAAGATAGAGAAGGGGAATCATGAAATACCTAAATGGAAAATTACCAATTTACAAAGGCAGGCAGAAACAGAGGAAAAAGAAACAGTGAAACTACAAAACAGCCATAGAGAAGATAATATGATAGCCTCAGTAAGTGTTTACATATCAGTAATTGCTCTAAATGCAAACAGGATTCTATTTCAACATTCTCAGTTACATAGAAATCATGGAGAAGGCAATGGCAACCCACTCCAGTACTCTTGTCTGGAAAATCCCATGGATGGAGGAGCTTGGTAGGCTGCAGTCCATGGGGTCGCTAAGAGTCGGACACTACTGAGTGACTTCACTTTCACTTTTCACTTTTATGCATTGGAGAAGAACACTCCAGTGTTCTTGTCTGGAAAATCCCATGAATGGAGGAGCCTGGTGGGCTGCCGTCTATGGGGTCGCACAGAGTCAGACACGACTGAAGCAACTTAGCAGCAGCAGCAGTGACACAGAAATCAACAATATAACTAGATAGTAGAGACTGTGTGGGGGAAGATTGAAAAGAGGGAAGATGGTGTGAAAATATCATTTAGGATGATAGAAGATGTAGATAACAGAATGATGAAATGAATATAGTGTCAAATCATAATATAACATTTTGAAGTCCTATTCCAATCTAACTAGTAACATTTTATCAGGTATTAATTCTTCATTTGATTCAGTCTCTTTAATGGTGTCCATATTTCTCAAATATGTGATGATTTTTTGATTAGGCACTCAATTATGCATCTGAAGTTACTAATAGATTGCCTGATTTTTATGGCAAACATTTTTTATATGCCATGATAGTATTGGACAGATAAACTCTGGATACATTTTGGATTTTTCTAAAGTACTAAAAAGATATTTTAAGTCTTGCTTAGGGCCAAACTATCTTTGAAATATATTCCACACTGTTGTAATTGTTGAAATGGCACATGCTTAGATGGATGAAGAGATGTTTTTTGTTATTAGAACTTTTGGTAATACATATTTTTCTAAAGTAATCACTGTAAATGCAATAAATATCATTTAAATGTTTTAGGTAAAGCATTACCTCCAAGACTACAGGAGTTCTACCAGCCAAATTTTGAAGCCTTAGCCTTAGTTTTACTTGCAAGTACCATACAGCTGGGCTACCCAGGTGGCGCTAGTGGTAAAGAGCCCACCTACCAATGCAGGACACCTAAGAGACAGGGGTTGCAGTTTTGATCCCTGGGTCAGGAAGATACCCTGGAGGAGGGCATGGCAACCCACTCCAGTATTCTTTCCTGGGAAATACCATGGACAGAGGAGCCTGGGGGTTACAGGGACATAGCAGGCAAGCAGGCACCATATAGGTGGGGCTTTCTTGATGGTGTCTCAGTGATAAAGACTCCACCTGCCAATGCAGGAGAGGAGAGTTTGATCCCTGGGCTGGGAAGACCCCCCCGGAGAAGGAAATGACAACCCACTCGAATAATCTTTCCTTGGACATCCCATGAACAGAGGAGCCTGCTGGGCTACAGTCCATGGAGTCAGAAATGACTTAACGACTAAACAACAACAACCATACAAGTGAGCCCTCCAAAATGAAAGACATTTTAAAGTAATATAGTCATACACTATTTTTTAACTCATAGATGTTATTCTCAAAGTTATGTCACTGTGGCACATGGTAACTGAATAGTTTTCTGCAGATTTCTCTCCCCAAACATTGAGGAATATTCAATTTACACTGTAGCAACCATTGAAAGGTAATTTTTATCATTATCATAAATGATAGAGAAATAGGTTGAAATACTGGTTGATGATGATAGAATTCTAACACATATCTGGAAGGGTTTTAGAGGTGCTTCGATTCAATCTCATGGATTTAAAAAGATAGGAAGAAAGATAGCTGAAGTTTTTATAGTCCTTTGATCAGGTAACAACAGGAAAAAGGAGAGGCCTCAAGGAATTCCAAAGATTTTGTCTCTTCTTTTCAACTCTATTTCAGCTCTTGTGGTGGAGTGTCGTTTTGTTAATCTTTACACTGATATCAAGATATCTTAGAAACTTTTCCTTGTACTTCTTTCAGAAAGCTGCTACCATATAAACAAGATTGGACTTATGTGCAGGTGGATAAGAATTCTCCTGGAAAACTGGGATTCTTCAGCAGATGGATAGCCAACTTCTATGATATGTAACTGAAGTAAATCGGAGCTAGAAAATCTGCAGTTAATGTAAATAACCATAGAGATATGAGCAAGGTTTCTGAAAACAGATGAGACCTGTTTAGATAAAAACTACTCAAAATTATGACTTAAATGGTTGTTATTTTAAGAGGCTAAGTTTTGTGAGGGTTATTTTAAAGCAACAGAAGCAATACAATCAATTTCTTATGAATAACCATGATTATTGATATTTGTTGGGAACAGCTAGCCTAAAATATAGTGGAGTTGATGAGGACAAAAATGAAAACCTTATCACTCACTTTGATAGTTACAGAAATCTGGTATGAAGTGTCTGCCTGAGATAGTATGAAATAATAAAATATTTAACTCTAACATGGTGCAATCATAAAAAAAATATAGATCTAGCTTTAAAATTTCAGAAAAATAACATTACTGTCAGATAAAGTAAAATTTAGGTAATTTATTGCCAGAAAAAAATTACCATATGAGGTATGTTAAAAAGTATTCCAGCAGAAAAAATATATGTATATAGTATCAAAAAACATATGATTTTACACACAAAAAGAAATCTCAATTCTAGAAATTGAATCTTTCCTTGTTTAATGGCTCTAAAATGTAACTAAGGCAAAATTGCAGCAATGTATTATTGTTTAAAAATATGCACAACTACAGTGTATAGCAACAATAGAAAAAAGGATAGGAGAGAGGAATTGGAAATATTGTGTTATAAGATCTTTACACTACTGGTTAAGTCATAAAATATGACTTGAAGATAGACCCCAATTAAGTTATTGTAATACCTTTTAAATCCTTTAACAACTACTAAAAGCATTTTTAGAGGCACAGAGTTTTAGTCAACAGGGTCAATCCAGAGACAAAATGGAATGTTAAAAAAAGTTTCAGTTATAAAAAGGAAGGCAGGAAATAAGGAAAATCAGATGGAACAAAAAGAAAATAGCAAGATGGTGTATTTTTATTCAATCACATAAAAATAACATTTAATTTCAATGATTTAAAAGATACAGATTATATGATAGAATGAAGAAAAAGCAGATCTCTACTGGAAACATATTTTTACTTGTATTGAAATACACATAGCACAAAATTTACTGTTTTAATTATTTATAACTATGCGATTCAGTGACATTATGTACATTCACATTGTTATAAAATCATTGCCATCATCATTTCCAGAACATTTTTTTTGTCTACCCCAAACTAAATTCCATATTCATTAAATATTGACTCCACATTTCCTCTTCCCTTACCCCTAGCAACCACAATTCTACTTTCTGTCCTATGAATTTGACTAGTCTAAGCATGACAAATTAGTGAAATCACATAGAATTTGTTTTCTATGAACGGCTTATTTCACTTATATCATAGTATCCTTGAAGTTTACCCGTATGATGTTATGTGCCAGAATCTCCTACCTTTTTAAGATTGAATAATATTATAACATTCTATATGTATATACTATGTTTTGTTTATCCATTCATCTATTGACGGACAACTGCATTTCCTCTTCATTTGGGCTATAGAGAATATTGCTGGTATGAACAAAACTGTACAAATTTTTGTTTGAATTCCTGTTTTCAATTTTTTTGAGTATCTATATGCAGTAGTGAAATTGTTGAATCAAATAGTAATAGTAATTCCATGCTTATTTTCCCCAGCAAAAGGTCTTGGCAGCCTTGTCCAAGTTCTTTGACTGTATATGTGAGGGTTTATTTCTAAAGTATTTTATTTTATTGGTATATATGTCTGTCTTTATGCCAGTGCTGCATTCTTTTGATTACTTTATATTTGTAATAAGCTTTAAAATCATAAATTGTGAGAACTCAAAGTTTATTCTTCTTTTAAAAAAATTAGACTCATCAATTTTTGATATACAGACATATAATTTAAGAGAGAAGAAATGGACAAACAGAAAAAAAGAATAAAGAATATTCTAACTCATATATGAGGTTAACATTGCTCTGATATCAAAGGTAGAAAAAGAAGTTTAAGGAAAATAAACACAGAGCAATAGTCCTTCTGGAAGGATTTTTTTTTTAATTTATTTACTAATATATTAGAAAAGCAAAGATGACCATAAAATAATATGCCATGATCAAGTAAGATATATACTGAGAATGCAAAGCTCTCAGTTCAGTTCAGTTCCCTCTCTCAGACATGTCTGACTCTTTATGACTCCATGGACTGCAGTATGCCAGGCTTCCCTGTCCATCACCAACTCCCGAAGATTGCTCAAACTCATGTCCATCAAGTTGGTGATGCCATCCAACCATCTCATCCCCTGTCCTCCCCTTCTCCTCCTGCCTTCAATCTTTCCTAGCATCAGGGTCTTTTCCAATGAGTCAGTTCTTCACATCCGGTGGCCAAAGTATTGGAGCTTTAGCTTCAGCATCAGTTCTTCCAATGAATATTTAGGACTGATTTCCTTTAGGACTAATTGGTTTGATTTCCTTGCGGTTCAGGGGACTCTCGCAAGTCTTCTCCAACACCACAGTTCAAAAGCATCAATTCTTCAGTGCTCAGCTTTCTTTATGCTCCAACTCTCAATGACTACTCAGTGACTGCTGAGAAAGACCATAGTTTTGACTACATGGACCTTTGTCAGCAAAGAAATATCTGATTTTTGATATACTGTCTATGTTGGTCATAGCTTTTCTTCCAAGGAGCAAGCGTCTTTTAACCCTATGGCTGCAGTCACCATCTGCAGTGATCTTGGTGCCCAAGAAAAATAAGTCTGTCACTGTTTCCATTTTTTCCCCATCTATTTACCATGAACTGATGGGACTGGATACCATAATTTTTGTTCTTTGAATGTTGAGTTTTAAACCAGATTTTTCACTCTCCTCTTTCACTTTCATCAAGAGGCTCTTTAATTTCTCTTCACTTTCTGCCATAAGGGTGGTGTCATCTGCATATCTAAGGTTATTGATATTTCTCCTGGCAATATTGATTCCAGTTTGTGATTCATCTAACCCAGCACTTTGCATGATGTACTTTGCATATAAGTTAAATAATCAGGGTGAAAATATGCAAAGGATATGTGAGGGCTATATGCAAAGCTATATTTATATTCAAATTCCATTCAATGTAATTCACATATTAAAAAAACAAAGAAGGAAAACCTTATGGTCCCTTTTATAGATGTAGAAATTGCATGATAAAATGCAAATTTTACCAAATTTTATACAATTAAAAAGTTCATGATTTTAAAAAACTCATAAAGGTAGAATTGAAAGAAATATTCATCTTACTAAGAAGACATATTAGCCTAAAAAGTGGACACATATTGTGTTATGGAAAACATGTGAAAATTATTTCTACAATAATAAAAGCATTTCAAACACAGACAAAGTCCACAATGTATAGGGGAGTTGGTTTCAAAAGAGCCACAACAGTGTCTGTTGACTTTATGTGTTGTTTTTAGAAAGATCATGGGGGAAAGAGATAACTCCATGCATTCATTTGTTAGATACATGAAAGAGAGTGATAGTCTCAAAAGGTTGGAGAAGGTAACTGCATCTAGATTTCAAACAGTAGGAGACAAAGCTGGAATAGATATTAAGGGGATGCATTTCTTTCTTTCTTTTTTTTTTTTTTAGTCACAGAAACTCTGTCTTGCCACAAAGACAAAATTAAAGATATATTCTCAATAAGTCTTTGGCTTCAGATATCTTAGCAAAAGTTTACATTCACTTTATGGAGGAAGGTATATAAGCGAAAAAGAAAAGAAACAAACTGTGTATGAGAATTTTGTATTCCAAAGAGCATTTGGTGTTGTTATTAAATATTGGGCTCAGTTCAGTTCAGTTCAGTCGCTCGGTCATGTGTGACTCTGCAACCCCATGAATCGCAGCACGCCAGGCCTCCCTGTCCATCACCAACTCCGAGAGTTCACTCAGACTCACGTCCATCGAGTCAGTGATGCCATCCAGCCATCTCATCCTCTGTCGTCCCCTTCTCCTCCTGCCCCCAATCCCTCCCAGCATCAGAGTCTTTTCCAATGAGTCAACTCTTCGCATGAGGTGGCCAAAGTACTGGAGTTTCAGCTTTAGCATCATTCCTTCCAAAGAAATCCCAGGGCTGATCTCCTTCAGAATGGACTGGTTGGATCTCCTTGCAGTCCAAGGGACTCTCAAGAGTCTTCTCCAACACCATAGTTCAAAAGCATCAATTCTTTGGCGCTCAGCTTTCTTCACAGTCCAACTCTCACATCCATACATGACCACAGGAAAAACCATAGCCTTGACTAGACAGACTTTTGTTGGCAAAGTAATGTCTCTGCTTTTGAATATGCTATCTAGGTTGGTCATAACTTTCCTTCCAAGGAGTAAGCGTCTTTTAATTTCATGGCTGCAGTCACCATCTGCAGTGATTTTGGAGCCCAAAAATAAAGTCTGACACTGTTTCCACTGTTTCCCCATCTATTTCCCATGAAGTGATGGGACCAGATGCCATGATCTTAGTTTTCTGAATGTTGAGCTTTAAGCCAACTTTTTCACTCTCCACTTTCACTTTCATCAAGAGGCTTTTGAGTTCCTCTTCCCTTTCTGCCATAAGGGTAGTGTTATCTGCATATCTGAGGTTACTGATATTTCTCCTGGCAATCTTGATTCCAGCTTGTGCTTCTTCCAGTCCAGCGTTTCTCATGATGTACTCTGCATATAAGTTAAATAAGCAGGGTGACAATATACAGCCTTGACATACTCCTTTTCCTTTTTGGAACCAGTCTGTTTTTCCATGTCCAGTTCTAACTGTTGCTTCCTGACCTGCATATAGGTTTCTCAAGAGGCAGGTCAGGTGGTCTGGTATTCCCATCTCTTTCAGAATTTTCCACAGTTTATTGTGATACACAGTCAAAGGCTTTGGCATGGTCAATAAAGCAGAAATAGATGTTTTTCTGGAACTCTCTTGCTTTTTTGATGATCCAGCTGATGTTGGCAATTTGATCTCTGGTTCCTCTGTCTTTTCTAAAACCAGCTTGGACATCTGGAAGTTCATGGTTCACGTATTGCTGAACCCTGGCTTGGAGAACTTTTGAGCATTACTAATTGGAAGCAAATATATAATCTTTTTCAAGAAAATATATTAATGAAGTAATAATAAGTAAGCCTTGGAAAGATTGTTTTTTTATTTTAGATTATTAATTTAAAATATCAATAATGAAATAACATCAAAATAAATATTTTATTTAAAGTTCTTAGACATAAAGTTTAAAAAGAAGAAAGTCATTTTTTGCAATTTTACATTTAACAGCATTTAGAGATATGATTCACATATCATAAAATTCAGCAATTTAAAGTATACAGTTCAGTGGTATAGTATATTTAGAGACTTCTCTAGGCATCACCAGGTTTTACTTTTAAAACATTTCACCTCTCAGAGGAAAAAAAAAAATTATACATCTTGGTCACTAGATGAGGAAAGCTGACTCACTGGAAAAGATTCTGGTGCTGGGAAAGATTGAGGGCAGGTAGAGAAGAGGCAACAGAGGAGTGAGATTGTAGGATGGCATCACTGACTCACTGGAAATGAGTTTGAGCAAACTCTGGGAGATGGTGAGGACAGGGAAGCCTGGCATGCTGCAGTTGAGGGTTGCAAAGAGCTGGACATGACTGAATAACAACAATACCCAATAACAGTTACTTTCTTTTACTTATCCCCCAGACTTATGAAAACACTGAAGTGCTTTCTTTCTCTAGAGATTTGCCTATTCTGGGCATTGTATAAGCTGCTGTTGTTCAGTTGCTCAGTTGTGTCTGACTCTGCAATCCCATGGACTGCAGAACTCCAGGCTTCCTTGTCCTTCACCATCTCCCAGAGCTTGCTCAAATTCACGTACATTGAGTTGGTGATGCCATCCAACCATCTTGTCCTCTGTTGTCCCCTTCTCCTCCTACCTTCAGTCTTTCCCAGCATCAGGGTCTTTTCTAATGATTCAGCTCTTCCCAGCAGGTGGCCAAAATATTGGAACTTCAGCTTCAGCATCAGTCCTTCCAAAGAACATTCAGGACTGATTTCCTTTAGGATGGACTGTTTAGATCTCCTTGCAGTTCAAGGGACTCCCAAAGGTCTTGTCCAGCACTGAAGTTCAAAAGCATCAATTATTTAACGTTCAGCTTTTTTTATAGTCCAACTCTCACATCCATACGTGACTACTGGCAAAATCATAGCTTTGACTATATCGACCTTTGTTGGCAAAGTAATGTCTCAGCTTTTTCAATATGCTGTCTAGGTTGGTCATAGCTTTTCTTACAAGGAGCAAGTGTCTTTTAATTTCATGGCTGAGATCACCATCTTCAATGATCTTGGAGTTCAAGATAATAAAGTCTGTCACTGTTACTATTGTTTCCCCATCTATCTGCCATGAAGTGAGCGAATTAGATGCCATGATCTTCGTTTTCTGAATGCTGAATTTTAAACCAGACTTTTCACTCTCCTCTTTTACCTTCATCAAGTGGTTCTTTGTTCTCCTCTCTTTCATCTGTATCAAGAAGCTCTTTAGTTCCTCTTCACTTTCTGCCATAAGGGTGGTGTCATCTGCATATCTGAAGTTATTGATATTTCTCCCGTCAATCTTGATTCCAGCTTGTGCTTCATCCTGCCTGGCATTTCACATTATGTACTCTGCATATAAGTTAAATAAGCAAGGTAACAAAACAAAAAAGCAGGGTAACAACAGGCTTGATGTACTCCTTTCACAATTTGGAATGAGTTCATTTTTCCATGTCCAGTTCTAACTGTTGCTTCTTGACATGCATGCAGGTTTCTCAGGAGGCAGATAAAGTGGTCTGGTATTCCCACCCCTTGAAGAATTCTCCATAGTTTGTCACGATCCACACAGTCAAAGGCTTTAGTGTAGTCAATGAAGCAGGAGTAGATGTTTTTCTGGAATTCTCTTGCTTTTTCAAATGATCCAATGGATGTTGGCAGTTTGACCTCTGGTTCCTCTGCCTTTTTCTATGTTTGTATAAGTAGAATTATGTAATGTATGGGTATTTTGTAACTGGCTTCTTTCACTTATAATGTGTTCATGGTTTGTCCATGTAGTAGCTTATCTCTGTCTTTCCTTAGTATTGCTAAATTATATTACATTGTATGGATATGTCACACTTTACTTATTCATTCATGATATGATAAACATTTGAATTTCTTCTACTGCTTTTTATGAATTATTCTGCTAAGTACGTCAGTGCACACGTTTTTGTGATGATAATTATTTTCATTTCATTTGGACATACACCTAGGAGTGAAATTTCTGAGTAGTGTAGAACCTTATGTTTTGCCTTTGAAGAACTGCCAAGTTGTTTAAGAGAGCAGTTGCACCATTTTCCATTCCCCCAGCAATGTGTGAGAGTCTCCATTTCTCCATTTTTATCAACATCTGTTGCTGTGCAGCCATCCTAATGGATGCAAAGTGGTAGTTCATTTTGATTTTTATTTACATCTCCTTAATGCATACCCTCTTTGAAGAACTTCTATTTAAACCCTTTGTGCAGTTTTCGCTGAGTCATCTTAATTATTGGTTTATGAAAAGTATTTGTATATTTTAGATGCACTGTCTTGTCAGTAATTTGGTTGCAGATATTTTCTACTGTCTTAGAGTTTTCTTTCCACTTCCTTCATGATGTCCTTTGAAGTAGGAAAGCTTTTAATTTTGAGGGAAATTAATTAATTTGTCATTTGGACTTTTGGCCTCAGATCTAAGAAACCATTGCTAAATGTAGTCCAAATGAACTCTTGGGTGTTTTTTTAAGAGTATTGTACTTTTAGATGTAATAGTTCAGTGATTGTTCATTTTTAGCTATTTTTTTAGAGTGTGGAGAAGTTCAATTAGTTCTTTGGCATTTGGATATCCAGTAACCCAGAAACAATTTGTTGAAATGGTTACTCTTTCTCCTTTAGATTATCTCCACATCCTTGTTGAAAATGAATCTGTCATAAATAAACATAGGAATTTATTTCTGGATTGTCAGTTATGTTCCAAAGATCTGTATGTCTATAGCTATTAGTTTTCAAAATGAGCCCTTCATTTTTTTCTTTTGATTGAAAATTATTTTACCAATTCTGGGTAACTTGAATTTCCATAAATAATTTTGGATCAACTTGTCAAGTAAGACAACTGAGATTTGGTTAGAAATTGCACAGAATATATAAATATGTTTGATAATTCTTGACATTTTAACAATATTAACTCTTTCAATTCATGAACATGGGGTATATTTACATTTATTCAGGCCTTTAGTTTCTGGAAAAGATAATTTTTAGCCTACAGTATATGCATCTTGAATGTCTTTTGTTGACTATCCAAAGTATTCTTTTTGATGCTGCTGCAAATATTTTTTCTTAATTTCATTTTTAGTTGTTTATGGCTTATATATAGAAATATACTTGAGTCCTGTATATCAATCTTGTATTCAATAAATTTGCTCAACTTACATCTTAGTTCTCATAGTATTTCATTGTATTCTCTGGGATTTTCTGTGAAGACAAGCGTGTCAGCTGCAAATAGAGATAGTTTTACTTTTACCTCTACAAACTGTATGATTTTTAGTTCACTTTCTAACCTGATTTTTCTGGTTAGAATTACCATTAAAATGTACAATGGAAGTGGCAAGATCAGAAATCCTTGTCTTGTTCCTGATCTTAGGAAGGAAAGCAGTAAATTTCCTCATTAATTATGATGCTAGCTGTGATTTTTTTAAAAATAGATGGCCTATATCAGATTAACCACTTTAGCTGGCCTATATCAGATTAACCACTTTAGCTACCTGATTCAAAGAGCCAATTCATTGGAAAAGACCCTGATTCTGGGAAAGATTAAAGGCAGGAGAAGGGGACCACAGAGGATGAGACGATTGGATGGCATCACTGACTCAGTGGACACAAGTTTCACCAAATTCTGGGAGATGGTGAAGGAAAGGGAAGCCTGGCATGCTGCAGTCCCTAGGGTTGCAAAGAGTCAGGCAGGACTGAGTGACTGAACAACAGATACCAGATTAAAGAAATTCTTTTCAATTTATATTGTGTTTTATTTTTAATCATGTAAATATATTGGATTTTTTCAGATCTTTTTTTCTACATCTATTATGGAGATGATACAATTTCCTTCATGGCATTTACATTGATTGCCTTTCAAATAGTGAACTAGTCTGACATTTATAGAAAAAAACAAACCTTACCTATTTGTCTGTATATTCTGTGTCAGATAGTTAACATAGGTTTATAATTACTTTTTTATCCAATTTTCTTTTAAATAATATGAAAGTTTTACCAAATACATTTATACTATCTTCTGTATTTATCCATGTAGTTACCTTTATTTAACCAATCTTTATTTCTTCATGTAGATTTTGTATCACTATTTAGTAACCTATAATTTCAGCCTAAAGAAGTCCTTTAGTATTTCATGTAGGACAGGGCTGCTAGCAACACATTTTATCAGTTTTATTTATCTCAGAATGTCTTAGTGGCTCCATTATTTTTTGAAGAGTGTTTTGCTAGCTATACAGTGTCTTGTTGAAAAATCTTTTCTTACAGCATTTCAAAGACTCCATTTTCTTGTCTTCTGCACTCCATGGTTTCTGAAGAGAAGTCAAATGTTAATCCTATTGAAGATCCTTTGTATGTGATAAATTGTTTTTCTTTCACTGTTTTCAAGATTTTCTTTGACTTTTGTCAACTTCACTATGAAGTATCTAGATGTGAATCTTTGTGTGTTTAATCTTGGAGTCACTGAGCTTCTTGTAAGTTTAGATTAATTTTCATCCTTACTGTAAATGATTTTTTTTCTGTTTCTTTTCTTTCTCTGGATTCCTTTGTGTAAATGTTGATATGATCACCAGTATCTCAGTTATTGAAGCTCTGTTTATTTTTCTGCTTTCGTTTTCCATCTCTTCATGAGAATGGACAATCTCTAGTGACATTTCTTTAAATACTCTGTTGTTGATCTTTTCCAACATTTAAAAAAAATGTCACTTATTTTACGTTTTAATTTCAGAATGAGTTTTCATTTGTTACTTTTACATTATTTTGGTTTGTTGGTGTTAAATATTTGATGAGATGTAATAGTCTTTTGTCCTTTATTTTACCCCAATTTCTTTTAATTCTTTAAATATACAAATACAGTTGATTTTCAATTTTTGTTCTTTAAGTCTAATATCTGGTGCTGCTCAGGGATATATTTTGCTAGCTATTTTTTTTCCAAGTTGTTGCATACTTTTGTGTTTGTTTTCATAATTTGTCTTATAGATTTTTTGTTGAAAACTCAGTTTTTTTACATAATATATTGTAAAAAACACTGAGTTTACCAAGGTCCTCATTCTCCCATTCTTGAATTAGTCATTAGAGAGATTTTGGCTCCAAGAAATCTCAAACATCTTTGGTTTCTCATAATTAGTTTATTTAGGAAATAAATATGAAAGATTTTCAGTCCCCAGTAAGACATCATCCTTAGAGATGGATAAAAGAGTTCTTCTCAAAGAACAGATCCAGAATCTAATTGAAGAATTTCCTCCTCTATCATGTTGGAGTCTCCATTTTACCTGTGCAGCAGGATTACGTCTTTGCCACCAAGTAATGACTACTGGTGGTATGTGGCCACCTCATGTGAAGAGCTGACTCACTGGAAAAGACTCTGATGCTGGGAGGGGTTGGGGGCAGGAGGAGAAGGGGCGACAGAGGATGAGATGGCTGGATGGCATCACCGACTTGATGGACTTGAGTCTGAGTGAACTCCGGGAGTTGGTGATGGACAGGGAGGCCTGGCGTGCTGCGATTCATGGTGTCGCAAAGAGTCGCACACGACTGAGCGACTGAGCTGAACTGAACTCAACTGAATGACTGTTGTGTCTCATTCTTCTCTTTTCTAGTCTGAGTGTTAATTGTGATTTTTCAGTTACTTCTCTATGGTGGTATGGATAGAGGGAGCAAAATTTGCTTGACTTGTAGTTTATGGACTTCACTTGTAGTTTATGAAAATATAAAGAAACAAACCTTACCTGATGGAGAAAAGTGTCACAAAGAGACCCTGACCTTTCAGGTAGAAAAGAGATATAACTTCAGCCTTCCCTCTTAGGAAGAGGCTAAGTGTACCATATTCCCATTAAAGAAAAAAAAATGTAAACAAATTTATTCTGGCCAGAGGTTGGACTGTGTCATATTTTAAGGCATTCACTAAATAATATTGTCATTGTCCAAACTATTTGTGGTAACCTTGATAATTAAATTGTATAACATAAAGACAAATGTATGACCATACACACATATGCAAAAGAAAATAAGTGCATTATTTTGAATGTATGTCCATATCCATTACAATAGTTTGTTAAGAAAAATTTTAAAAATATATCTATAATTGAAGTGATGTCTGTAAGACAGTAGACAAGCAATCAGATTGAATTCTATATTGGTGTAAACACCAATGTTTATAACAATGTATCTATGTGTATGTGCTCAACCATGTTCAACTCTTTGCATCCGCATGAACTGTAGCCCACCAGGCTCCTCTGCCCATGAAATTTTCCCAGCAAGAATACTAGAGTGGGTTTCCATTTTCTCATCCAGGGGAACTTCATGACCTAGGGATTGAACTCGTGTCTCCTGTGTTGGCAGGCAGAATCTTTACTGCTAGCACCATGTGGGAGTACGTGTATTTATCTATAGTCATAGCATGTATTATTTTTCAAATTTAAATGTTGGAATATTCAAACTTAAATCTACATTTTCTTTTTTCAAGTGTTATGTTGATAGTGCAGAGGACAGTGTATTCTTCTAAAAATGGAAATGTACATAAAATTGTACAGATAAAAATGACTAAGCTTATAATTTGAGTTGCTTATTTTTCAGCTAAAGGATGATCTTCCTCTTGGCAGAATCAGGAAAAACACAACAGTTCAGAATCCACTACATAAAATTTCTCTGATTTTATAGGTTCATGAACAATTTTCTGTTTATATGTGGTAATATTTTGGGAAAATTATTTGAGGAAAAATAGTTACAAGGCAATGGTATATTTTAGAATATATTTAAATTAAAAATGGTATTCTTTCATAACTGTTTTACCTCCATATTGCTTATTGTGATCATATGTTTTTATCAATATTACTTCTTAAAGTTTCATCTTGATTGGTAACCTATAGCATTTTGTTTTTCATAATATACATATACACAAAGAAATACACATATTATTATATGTGTATACATATATAAATGTACATATACATATGCTGCTGCTGCTGCTAAGTCGCTTCAGTCGTGTCCAACTCTGTGCGACCCCATAGACGGCAGCCCACCAGGCTCCCCCGTCCCTGAGAGTCTCCAGGCAAGAACACTGGAGTGGGTTGCCATTTCCTTCTCCAATGCATGAAAGTGAAAAGTGAAAGTGAAGTCGATCAGTCAGGCCCAACTCTTAGTGACCCCATGGACTGGAGCCTACCAGGCTCCTCCATCCATGGGAATTTCCAGGCAAGAGTACTGGAGTGGGGTGCCATACATATAAATACATATATTATATGCATAGACATATAATATGTGTATTTCCCTATGAGGCTATGTATTTAATTTACTTATTGTTTAGGTGATAAATAGAAAGGCTGTTTATCATCAATTGGTTTACTGTTGTGAGACTAGCTACTTGCAGTTAACACTAATATCAATTTTTACTTGCCGTTCTCAATTCCCTTGTATCAATCCACTATACATATGACTGAACCTAGCTCTTTATAAAATGTCAGAATCTCTTGGGGTATTATATGCATTTATTTTAAGCTAAGCAAGTATGTATCAATTTGTCTCCTATCCCCATCATACCACAGCAATTGCTGTACTTTCGCCAAGGTAACCTGTGACATCCACTTTACACACTAAAGAGACATATCAGTCATCTAACTCAAAGTCAGCACTTTTTGCAAGAGTTCACATCTTTCTCCTTATGGAAAAGTTCTGCACTCAGCATATAGGGCTGTAAACTCTCCTCTAGGTACCAAGAGCTTTCATTTCACCTATATCCAAGAGTTTTTCTTTTTCTGGACATTGGATTCCCAATGTACACTTCCTCAGACAGGAAGAAACTTTTTCAGCTGTAAGCCATGGTTATTTTAGAAACTTATTGGAGTGGTGGTAAAGTTGTGAGGCAGAAGAAGTGTTCTATAGTTTTCTGATTAAATCTGAATCTTTTAATAAGCTTTTGTCATGGCATTGTGATTTTTATAAGCATATATATAAGCATTATATAGATGGTTTCCTTTTTTCACCCTGCTCCCTATTCAGTTTCCCAGTTATAGTGTTTGTAGTCTACTTCCTTGAAACCCTGAGCTCTGTAAAATGTTGCTAACCACCTTCCCCTTACCACCTCATCTTAGATGGGACAAGAAGTAGGAGTTAGCTGGAGTAGAAATGAATTCCCTTTCTCCAACTCTATCAATTAACTTCCAGTCACTCAGTGGTGTTGAATCTTTGCAAATCCATAGACTGCAGCATGCCTGGATTCCCTGTCCATCAAAAACACCCAGAACTTGCTCAAACTCATGTCAATCGAGTTGCTGATGCCATCCAATCATCTCATCCTCTGTTATCCCCTTCTCCTCTTGCGCTCAGGATTTTAAAGCATCAGGTCTTTCCCAATGAGTCAGTACTTCGCATCAGGTAGCCAAAGTATTGGGGCTTCAGCATCAGTCCTTCCAATGAATATTCAGGACTGATTTCTTTTAGGATTGACTGGTTTGATCTCTTTGAAATTCAAGGGACTCTCAAGAGTCTTCCCCAACACCACAGTTGGAAAGGATGAATTCTTCAGCACTCAGCTTTTTTATAGCCCAACTCTCACATCCATACATGACTAATGGAAAAACCATAGCTTTGACTACACAGACCTTTGTTAGCAAAGTAATATCTCTGTTTTATAATAAGTTGTCTAGCTTGGTCATAGCTTTACTTCCAAGAAGAAAGGACCTTTTAATTTCATGGCTACAGTCACCATCTGCAGTGATTTTGGAGCCCCAAAATAAAGTCTCTCACTGCTTTCCATTGTTTCCCCATTATTTTGCCATGAAATGATGGGAACAGATACCGTGATCTTAGTTTTCTGAAGGTTGAGTTTTAAGCCAACTTTTTCACTCTCCTCTTTCACTTTCATCTTTAGTTTTTCTTCACTTTCTGCCATAAGGGTGGCACCATCTACATATCTGAGGTTATTGATATTTCTCCCGGCAATCTTGATTCCAGCTTGTGCTTCATCCAGCCTGGGATTTTGCATGATGTACTCTACATATAAGTTAAATAAGCAAGGTGACAATATACAGCCTTGATGTACTCCATTCCCGATTTGGAACCAGTCTTTTGTTCCATATCCAATCCTAATTGTTGCTTCTGGACCTGCATACAGATTTCTCAGGAGGCAGGTAAGGTGGTCTGGTATTCCCATCTCTTTAAGAATTTTCCACAGTTTGCTGTGATCCACACAATCAAAGACTTTGGCATAGTCAATAAAGCAGAAGTAGATGATTTTCTGGAACTCTTTTGTTTTTTTCTATGATCAAACTGATATTGGCAGCTTGAGCTCTGCTTCCTCTGCCTTTTCTAAATCCAGCTTGAATATCTTGAATTTCATGATTCACATACTGTTGAAGCCAGGCTTGGAGGATTTTGAGCATTACTTTGCTAGCGTTTGAGATGACTGCAAGTATGCAGTAGTTTGAACATTCTTTGGCATTGCCTTTCTTTGGGATTGGAATGAAAACTGACCTTTTCCAGTCCTTGGCCACTACTGAGTTTTCCAAATTTGCCAGTATATTGAGTGCAGCACTTTCACAGAATCATCTTTCAGGATTTGAAATAGCTCAACTGGAATTCCATCACCTCCATTAGCTTTGTTCATAGTGATGCTTCCTAAGGCAAACTTGACTTTGCCTTCCAGGATGTCTGGCTCCAGGTGAGTGATCACATCATCATGGTTATCTGTGTCATGAAGATTTTTTTTGTTTAGATCTTCTGTGTATTCTTGCCACCTCTTCTTAATATTCTGCTTCTGTTAGGTTCATTCCATTTCTGTCCTTTATTGAGCCCAACTTTATATGAAATGTTCCCTTGGTATCTGTAATTTTCTTGAAAAGATCTCTAGTCTTTCCCATTCTGTTGTTTTCCTCTATTTCTTTGCACTGATCACTGAGGAAGGCTTTGTTATATCTCCTTGCTATTCTTTGGAACTCTGCATTCAAATGGGTATAGCTTTTTTTTTTTTTAATTTATTATTATTTTTTTAAATTTTATTTTATTTTTAAACTTTACATAATTGTATTAGTTTTGCCAAATATCAAAATGAATCCATCAGAGGTATACATGTGCTCCCCATCCTGAACCCTCCTCCCTCCTCCCTCCCCATACCATCCCTCTGGGTCCTCCCAGTGCACTAGCCCCAAGCATCCAGTATCGTGCATTGAACCTGGACTGGCATCTCGTTTCATACATGATATTTTACATGTTTCAATGTCATTCTCCCAAATCTTCCCACCCTCTCCCTCTCCCACAGAGTCCATAAGACTGTTCCATACATCAGCGTCTCTTTTGTTGTCTCATACACAGGGTTATTGTTATCATCTTTCTAAATTCCATATATATGCGTTAGTATACTGTATTGGTGTTTTTCCTTCTGGCTTACTCACTCTGTATAATAGGCTCCAGTTTCATCCACCTCATTAGAACTGATTCAAATGAATTCTTTTTAATGGCTGAGTAATACTCCATTGTGTATATGTACCACAGCTCTCTTATCCATTCATCTGCTGATGGACATCTAGGTTGCTTCCATGTCCTGGCTATTATAAACAGTGCTGCAATGAACATTGGGGTACACGTGTCTCTTTCCCTTCTGGTTTCCTCAGTATGTATGCCCAGCAGTGGGATTGCTGGATCATAAGGCAGTTCTATTTCCAGTTTTTTAAGGAATCTCCACACTGTTCTCCATAGTGGCTGTACTAGTTTGCATTCCCACCAACAGTGTAAGAGGGTTCCCTTTTCTCCACACCCTCTCCAACATTTATTATTTGTAGGTATAGCTTTTCTTTTCTCCTTTGCCTTTCACTTCTCTTCTTTTCTCAGCTTTTTTAAGGATTCATCACACAACCATTTTGCCTTTTTGCATTTCTTTTTCTTGGGGATGGTCTTGATCACCGCCTCCTGTATAGTATCATGAACCTCCATCTATAGTTCTTCAAGCACTTTGTCTATCAGATCTAATCCCTTGAATCTATTTGTCACTTCCACTGTATAATTGTAAGGGATTTGATTTAGGTATACCTGAATGGTCTATATTGTCACCCTGCTTATTTAACTTATATGCAGAGTACATCATGAGAAACGCTGGGTTGGATGAAGCATAAACTGGAATCAAGATTTCCAGGAGAAATAAAATAACCTCAGATATGCAGGTGACACCACCCTTATGGCAGAAAGTGAAAAAGAACTAAAGAGCCTCTTGATGAAAGTGAAAGATTGGAGTGAAAAAGTTGGCTTAAAGCTCAACATTCAGAAAACTAAGATCATGGCATCTGGTCCCATCACTTCATGGCAAATAGATGGGGAAACAGTGGAAACAGTGGCTGACTTTATTTTGGGGGACTCCAAAATCATTGCAGATGGTGACTGCAGCCATGAAATTAAAAGACACTTACTCCTTGGAAGGAAAGTTATGACAACCTAGATAGCATATTAAAAAGCAGAGACATTACTTTGCCAACAAAGGTCCATCTAGTCAAGGCTATGGTTTTTCCAGTGGTCATGTATGGATGTGAGAGTTGGACTGTGAAGAAAGCTGAGGACCGAAGAATTGGTGCTTTTGACTGTGGTGTTGGAGAAGACTCTTGAGAGTCCCTTGGACTGCAAGGAGGTCCAACCAGTCCATCCTAAAGGAGATCAGTCCTGGGTGTTCATTGGAAGGACTGATGTTGAAGCTGAAACTACAATACTTTGCCCACCTGATGCGAAGAGCTGATTCATTTGTAAAGACCCTGATGCTGGGAAAGATTGAGGGCAAGAGGAGAAGGGGACAAGAGAGTTTTAAATGGTTTGATGGCATCACCAACTCAATGGACATGGGTTTGGGTGGACTCTGGGAGTTGGTGATGGACAGGGAGGCCTGGTGTGCTGCGGTTCATGGGCTTGCAAAGAGTCAGACGCGACTGAACTGAACTGAACTGAATGGTCTACTGGTTTTCCCTACTTTCTTCAGTTTGAAGCCTAAATTTGGCAATAAGGAGTTCATGATCTGAGACACAGTCAGCTCCCAGGACTGTATAGAACTTCTCCATCATTAGCTGCAAAGAATATCATCAACTGATTTCCATATTGATCATCTGGTGATGTCAATGTGTAGAGCCTTATTTTGTGTTGTTGGAAGTGGGTGTTTGCTATGACCAGTGCATTCTCTTCAGAGGCAATGGCACCCCACTCCAGTACTCTTGCCTGGAAAATCCCATGGACGGGGGAACCTGGTGGGCTGCAGTCCATGGGATCGCTGAGGGCCGGACACAACTCAGCGACTTCACTCTCACTTTTCACTTTCATGTGTTGGAGAAGGAAATGGAAACCCACCCAGTGTTCTTGCCTGGAGAATCCCAGGGACGGGGGAGCCTTGTGGGCTGCCATCTATGGGGTCGCATAGAGTCAAACACGACTGAAGCGACTTAGCAGCAGCAGCAGCAGTGCATTCTCTTAGCAAAACTGCTAACTTTTGCCCTGCTTCATTTTGTATACCAAAGCCAAATTTACCTGTTACTCCAGGTATCTCTTGATTTCCTATTTTTGCATTCCAGTTCCCTCTGATGAAAAGGACATCTTTTTTGGCTGTTCGTTCCAGAAAGTCTTATTAGGTCTTCATAGAGTCATTCATCAGCTTCTTCGGCATTACTGGTTGGGGCATAGACTTGGATTACTGTGATATTGAACAGTTTGCCTTGTAAACTAACAGAGATCATTCTGTCATTTTTTAGATTGTACCCACTTGCTGAATTTCAGACTCTCTTGTTGACTATGATGGCTACTCCATTTCTTCTAAGGGATTCTTGCCTGCAGTCATAGATATTATGGTCATCTGAATTAAATTTGCCCATCCCTGTCGATTTTAGTTCACCATTCCTAAAATGTTGATATTCACTCTTGCTATCTCCTGTTTGACACTTCTAATTTACCTTGATTCATGAACCTGATATTCCAGGTTCCTATGCAATATTGCTTTTTACAGCATCAGGCTTTGCTTCCATCACTAGTCACATGCACAACTAGGTTTGTTTTGCTGTGCTCTGTCTCTCCATTCTTTCTGGAGTTATTTCTCCACTCTTCTCCAGTAGCATATTTGGCACCTACCAACCTGGGGAGGTCATCTTTCAGTGTCATCTCTTTTTGCTTTTCATAGTGTTAAAGGGGTTCTCAAGGCAAGAACACTGAAGTCGTTTGCCATTCCCTTCTCCAGAAGACCACATTTTGTCAGAACCCTCTACGGTGACCAGTCCATGTTGGATGTTGCTGCACAGTGAGGCTCATAGTTTCATTGAGTTAGACAAGGCTGTGGTCCGTCTTTATCCCTTTGTACTCTTTATCCCTGAATACAAGAGTATCCTTGTGTACTCTTTATTCCTGGACTAAAAAAGAGGGCTCTCAGTGTATTTCACAAGAGATGTATTTCAGGATATACAGGGAAGAAGAACTTCCCTCTGCCATATCTACAAAGTGACATTAGGAATCCTCACACACACACACACATACACACACACACAAACTGGTGTGAAAGTATGAAGGAATTGGATATGGGGCTCTGCAGTGGACATTCAGCCTGCAGCAGTTCATCAGAATTATCATTCAGGTGTTCTACCTTTTTATGGTTCTGGTGCCTATTGCTCCACACTAGTAATTCTTTGTTACCATACCTCTCCTTACGTGCCTTTCTCTGCAGATGCTGAAGTGGTCATTTACAAAACAATCTACATTCTCAAATGAGCCCAAAAAAAGTCATGAATTTTCAATTTGTCCAGCTTCCTCTTGTTGTAAGGATGGAAGTGAAAGGTGCTAAGTTCTTCAGCTGTTAGATCTGTAATCAGTTGTCTGCCTTTAAGATAACTTGTGGAACACATCAATCCTTCAAGCTTAGATTTTTCTCAATACACTTTTGTCATGGTTTGGGTGTGGGCTAGAAAAGAATATCCATACATGAGGTAGAATGAGAGGAGGATAGAGTTTATTAGGGTAGGAAGTGAAGTGAAGTGAAAGTTGATCAGTCGTGTCTGACTCTTTGCAACTCCATAAACTATACAATCCATGAATTCTCTAGGCCAGAATACTGGAGTCGGTCCTGTTCCCTTCTCCAGGGGGTCTTCCCAACCCAGGGATCAAATCCAGGTCTCCCAGATTGCAGGCGGATTCTTTATCAGATGACCTACGAGGAAAGCCCAGGAGACACTATTAGAACAACTGGCGGGCTCAAAACAGAGCCCTTTAGTGGGCTAGTAGCCTATTTTTATAACCTCAATACAAAGAAAATTCCTGCTGGAAAGGTGACATTAGGTGATTGACTAGGATGTTATAGGGTGGATATTTTACCCTAATATGGAGTCAGGGAGCTGGCCAGTTTAGATCAGAAGGCTCATGGTGACAGTTGCTATAGGGCTTGGTTAATTCTGAAGATTTTTGTCCTGTGACCTTGATATATGACTCAACACCTGTGACAATGGAGTAAGGCTCCACAAGTTATCACTTACCATTTTAAAAGATGGTCTTCCCCCATCAAAGACAATATAATTATATCACTACATTTCTCTTTTTTAGTTCCCAGTCTTAACACTTTTTTTAGTATAAGTATCTGCTATAAGTAGCTTTTATTTTTTGCATTATATTTATTTCTTGGCTCTTGCTTTGATTTTACCCAGATTAAGTAAATAGGTTTTCCCCTTTTTTGCCATGAATTCTTTGTTTTATTGGGATATAGTTGATGTACAGTATTATGTGTTCCAGATGTGCATTAGAGTGATTCACAGTTTTTAAGTTTATACTTCATGTATGGTTATTGCAAAATATTGGCTATATTCCCTGTATGGTAGAATGTATCCTGTATCTGATTTTATATGTGATAGTTCAGTTCAGTTCAATTCAGTCACTCAGTTGTGTCCGACTCTTTGAGACCCCATGAATTGCAGCACACAAGGCCTCCTTGTCCATCACCAACTCTCGGAGTTCACTCAAACTCATGTTCATCAAGTCACTGATGCCATCCAGCCATCTCATCCTCTGTCATCCCCTTCACCTCCTGCCCCCAATCCCTCCCAACATCAGAGTCTTTTCCAATGAGTCAACTCTTCACATGAGGTGGCCAAAGTATTGGAATTTCAGCTTTAGCATCATTCCTTCCAAAGAACACCCAGGACCGATCTCCTTTAGAATGGACTGGTTGTTAGCACTTTTCAATCCTACACCTCTATCTTGCCCTCCCCCTCTTCCCTCTTCCCACTGGTAACCACTAGTATGTTCTCTGTTTTTCTGAGTCTGTTTCATTGTGGTTATATTGACTAGTTGCTATATTTTGTAGATTCTATATATAAATAGTAGTAGCATACAGTATTTTGTCTTTCTTTGCCTGACGTTTCATATAGCATAATACCCTCCAATCCATCCATGTTGTTGCAAATGGCAAAGTTTTATTCCTTTTTATGGCTGAGTGGTATTTTAGTGTGTGCTGTATATCTTTATTCATTTGTATGTTGATGGGCCCATAGGTTGATTCCAATTTTTGGCAATCATAAATAATGCTGCTATGAACACTCGGGTACAGGTAGTTTTAGTGTTTTTTTTTTTTTTTCAGATATTTACTGAAGAATGAAATTGCTGGATCATGTGATAGTTCTGTAAAAGTTATTATTACTTTTTTAATTTTATACAATATAACTTGAGCAAGCATCTAAGATTTTGGATTTGCCATAAATAAGCTCAAAGTGCCAGTAAATAGTTTTATATTATAACAAAAAGAACACATTTTCATATAGTTATTCATCTACGATGAATTACCAGACAACAGTATGGAGTGGAGCACCCAGCCAACTCACAATGTCATATCAACTGAGCAATAAATACTTTTAGATTGTTTAAAGCTGATGAGAATTTAATGTTAGTTTTACAACAAAATCAAACTTTCCCAGACTAATACACCAGTATCCCAAATGAAAAATAGGACATAACCTTATGTTTAACGTTTGTAATAAATCAATTTTTGTCATTTTTATAATTGTTGCTAACTGGCTGTTTTATTGCGGAGAAGGCAATGGCACCCCACTCCAGTACTCTTGCCTGGAGAATCCCATGGGCGGAGGAGCCTGGTAGGCTGCAGTCCATGAGGCCGCAAGGAGTCAGACATGACTGAGCGACTTCACTTTCACTTTACTCAATGACTGTCAATTTATTTTAAACATTTGAATAACAGTGCCATGAACAATAAATAATTTTAAACATGAGAAAGTGTCATGTTTGAGGACTGGGATTAAAACATGTTTAGGAATTTGCAGCAATTTCAATTCAGTTCAGTTGCTCAGTTGTGTTGGACACTTTGTGACCCCATGGACTGTAGCACACCAGGCCTCCCTGTCTATCACCAACTCGTGCAGCTTGCTCAAACTCATGTACATCCAGACAGTGATGCCATCCAACCATCTCTTCCTCTGTGGTCCCCTTCTCCTGCCTTCAATCTTTCCCAACATCAGGGTTTTCTCCAGTGAGCCAGTTGTTCGCATCATGTGGCCAAAGTGCTGGAGCTTAGGCTTCAGCATCAGTGAATATTCAGGACTTCCAATGAGTATTCATGACTGGTTTCCTTTAGGATTGACTGGCTGGATCTCCTTGCAGTCCAGGGGACTCTCAAGAGTCTTCCCCAACACCACAGTTCAAAAGCATCAATTTCTTGATGCTCAGCTTTCCTTATGGTCCAACTCTCACATCCATACATGACTACTGGAAAATCATAGCTTTGATGAGATGGACCTTTGAAAGCAAAGTAATGCCTACAATCCTGTGTGAAATGCAGCAGTATCACACAGGACTAATGGAATATTGAGGACATATCCACCTGACTAATATAAACTATACTTCTTTTTGAGTTTCCCTGGTGGCTCAAACGGTAAAGAATCTGCATGCAATGCAAGTGACATGAGTTCAATCCCAGGATTAGGAAGATCTGGAGAAGGGAATGGCTATCCACTCCAGTATCCTTAACTGGAGAATTCCATGGACTGCAGAACAGGGTGGACTACAGTCCACCTGATGGCAAAGAGTCGGACACGACTAACACACACACACACAAACACACACACACACACACACACACACACTTCTTTTTATGTTATTCTTTTTTAAAAAAGATTTTTTTTTTTTAAATTTTGGCTGTGTGGCTTGTGGAATCTTAATTTTAAGCATCAAACCTAAGCTCCCTGTAGTGGAAGTGTGGCATCTTCACCATTGGACAACCAGAAAATTCCCTTTATGCATTATTCTTTTAAACACTTTTAAATTTTAGTTTCCACGAGGCTTATATTCCCTTTTCAAATGAAACTGACTATGTAGGATTAACCCTATTGTTATTTCAAGGATGGCAATTATTAGAATTTTTTAGGGAAATTATGATAAGGACTTTAATTTCCAATAAATACATACTGATTGTCTTTCTTCTGAACAAAAATCATGTGAACATTTCCCAAATTTATACAGACTTTTATACAGTCACACATATTAGCCAAGAGGAATAAAAACCAGTTTAAACTTAATTTGATTTAAAAGCTTCTTTGATGTATTTCCATTGCGCCTGAATTTTCATACAGAAATGCAAAAGTTAAATGACCCAGGATGTTTGGTTTGCTTAATATTAACTCTGAATGAACATTCCAAATGGCTTTGAGTAAATCATGTTTTTCACATAATGGACTAATAAGTGAAATGCCTTTTACCCCAGTACTTAACATTCACCAAAGAGTGTTGCTAACTATATATGCTCTTTTCCTTATCTTGGCACTATTGCTGAATGACTTTATTGTTTCTTCCTCTTTTCCCTATTTTTTTTTCTTTTCTCTTTCTCTGTTTTTCTTTCTCATTCTTATTAGCTGTTGTCATTTCAATTTGCATATCTTTTTGCATAGCCTGTGGAGTTAAAATTATCTCCCTGAACCCAATGTGCTGATTTAGATATAGACCATGCCTTTAAATTTTTTCTACTTGCAATGGGCTAGGAATAGAATAGAGGTTTCATATAGGTCAGAAACTGTGCAGTAAATCAATAGCTATCTGACTTAGGCATGGGACTTCATCTTTCAAAGAACTAATGAATATTATCTGACATACCAGAGCAGTCTGTTGTTCAATGAGGCTGAAGAACAGATGTGTGTTATGTGTGTCTAGGGTAAACTTCAATGATGCAGCTATCTGGCTAAGGTCCATCTGAACATTCTTAGATACTTTCAAATAGTCTTAGTATGAACCCTAACTTCTTTGGGGCAGTAGCAAAAGAACTTAAGAAAATAGGTTTATGACACCACTTATTTGGCTGTATCTTTAATTTTCTAAATTTTATGCCATCAAATTCTTAGTGTTTGACTGGAATTGCCTTATCTCTAGAATATACATCTATAAACCTGTATCTGTTTATATGTATGAAAGTATGTGTTATATATTTTTATCTATCTACCTAGTAGTCCATAAACCTGTATCTATTTATATGTATGAAAGTATGTTTTTATCTATCTAGCTAGTAGTCCATGAGGTCATAGAGTTGGATACAACTGAAGTGCCTTAGCACACACATACTAGATCCGTATTGAAAGTCTGTTTCAAATAATACAACAGTGGAATGTGGTCCTGTTGTACTTAGAAACAGTCTCTTGGTAATGGCCTGTAGGTGTTAGGCAATCAAACACTGTAATCATGATTAATTGCTAGCCAACTAGCAAAGGGAGCCCCAGATGCATTTAAATACAAATTTCAGCTCAGCATGATATAAAAATTGAAAGCTCTCTTCTTTTTTATTAGTATATCTATTAAAATAACTTACTGTGCCTGTCTAAAAGCATTAAGAACCTTCAAGGGTACAAAAACAAGCTACAGTCCTGTTAATAGAACATTCGTGTAGTTTAAGATCTTTCTCTTGCTAAATGAACTCTGCTATTTGCCTGCTCTGTTAAAGAAAGAGCTGTTTTAAGGAGAAGTGAATTGAAAAAATAGTGGGGGGAAAACTTAATTATTTACTTCTTTGGGCCCTAAAACCAAATAGAAAATTTTCCTTTCTCAATAGCAGGATAATGGAAAGGACACATTTCCAACATAAAAATAACAGAATGTCTCTTCCATTATTCATCCAGCATTATATTGAACGCTCTAAGAATGTGAACATAGCACTCTTAACTATTATAGAAATCTCAAAATCTTGGTTTAGGCATGGGGAAAAAAAGAGACTTTCTCTTAAATCATCAGGGTGATTATCCAGGTTAAGAGGATAAAAAATATACCACAGAATCTTCTACAAAGACAGTGGAAACAAACTAAAATCCTGGGAGTTCTAGTTCCTTGTGAACTGGATATGGGCAAGTTAATACTCCTGCCAGATTGCTCTTTGGGTTATAGACTCTCTGACTAGAGTTCTTGGTTACCCCATGAAGGTGGCCTTTTGTTTCTCTGCCTCATATACTAAAAGTTAACCCAGGGGTTACACCTTCCAAAATTCCTGTAACTCTGATACTAATTACTTGATTATAAGTCTTGACTAAACATTCTTCATGATGTTTGTTTATTGTATTCTCACCTGAATTCAATAAGCTCAGATATGCAGATGACACCACCCTTATGGCAGAAAGTGAAGAAGAACTAAAAAGCCTCTTGATGAGAGTGAAAGAGGAGAGTAAAAAAGTTGGCTTAAAGCTCAACATTCAAAAAACGAAGATCATGGCATCTGGTCCCATCACTTCATGGGAAATAGATGGGGAAACAGTGGAAACAGTGTCAGACTTTATTTTGGGGGGCTCCAAAATCACTGCAGGTGGTGATTCCATCCATGAAATTAAAAGATGCTTACTCCTTGGAAGAAAAGTTATGACCAACCTAGATAGCATATTCAAAAGCAGAGACATTACTTTGCCAACAAAGGTCCATCTAGTCAAGGCTATGGTTTTTCCAGTGGTCATGTATGAATGTGAGACTTGGACTGCAAAGAAAGCTGAGTGCCGAAGAATTGATGCTTTTGAACTGTGGTGTTGGAGAAGATTCTTGAGAGTCCCTTGGACTGCAAGGAGATCCAACCAGTCCATCCTAAAGGAGATTAGTCCTGGGCATTCCTTGGAAGGGCTAGTGCTGAGGCTGAAACTCCAATACTTTGGCCACCTCATGAGAAGAGTTGACTCATTGGAAAGTGCTCTGATGCTGGGAGGGATTGGGGGCAGGAGGAGAAGGGGACGACAGAGGATGAGATGGCTGGATGGCATCACCGACTCAATGGACATGAGTTTGAGTGAACTCCCAGAGTTGGTGATGGACAGGGAGGCCTGGCATGCTGCAATTCATGGAGTCGCAGAGTCAGACACGACTGAGCAACCGAACTGAACTGATGGTCAAGGAGGTTTCCTGACTTCGAGAATAAGAAATACATGGTCTGGGCAGGGCCCAACCTCCTCCTTTAATTGTCTTGCTTATTTTTGTCTTGGAGTTTTGGTCCATAGAGAATGAATCTCTAATCGCTTTGGGGAATGGAGGGCCTGCCCATCTGATTCCTACCTCAAGTAGACTTCAGAGTCCCTAGCCAAGAAATGTCTAAGTCATGAAAGGGAAGGGAACTCAGAAGAACTGATTAAGGCTGAAAGAAAGGGAAGATAAGCATGAAACTAAATCTGAAATGTATCTTTTTGTGATTATAGACATTATTGGAAGAGCTGTCAACATTTGAATAGAATCTGAGGTTTAATTAAAAATGAGTATGGTCTTATTTCAAAATTTTAGAAAAATGTACTTTTTAAATATGCAAAACTGGTCTTTTTCAATGGCTTATTGTAAATAAAATTGAAATTACTGGTTTATAGAGAATGGAATAGTTGGTATGAAAATGGGAGTTAATTTACATAGGCATTTTTGTTATGTACCCCAAAAATATAAAAATGCAGGACATCCAAGATGAAACATATTCCCTGAAGGATAATGATTCTGCACATTTTATTCAGAAATCCTCTATTAATCTAAAATGTGGTTAGTCCTGGAGAAAAGGGGGCATTTAGAAGCTGTACTGCAGATGCAAATTCATAAAGCAATATCATGCCTAGCTTTTGCCTACATGCTTTTAACATTAATAAAGCTGTGTTGTATAAGAGTTATAATTCAAATGAATTTACTTTGATTATTTAGCCATTTGTTTTTGTTAATATAGGGTTTGGTTTTCTTGTTCTGCCCCTGCTACAAGAAAACCAGAGTATTTTGAACAGAAATAAACAAACCTGTGAGGTTCTAGAAAGCAGAAACTCAATCTGGGACCTTGGAAGAAAACCAGAAAGGTCTGTATGTCTGTAGTCATTCTTTATGTCAGGTCTCAATTGTTTTTGTAAATAAATTTAGGTGGGATATTGATGTACACTGGGAAAAGGAAAGAACCTTACACAGGGAGAAATAAGCTTCTCAGATTCAGTAAGACCTTATACGCGCTGACAAGTCCCTTCTTGCTGTGTACTCTTTTCAGGAAATTGACATACCAAAGGGAACTGTTTGGAGATATGCTGAGACTCTGACCACCTTAAGGCCACCAAACTTCCCTTTAAGTTTTGTACCCCTTCAGAGCATTGGAGAATATTATCTAACTCACTTATGTGTGTGTTGTCATCCCACCAATATAATTCATCAAAATAAGGAGTATGTTCTCCAGCAGAAACCCTAATAATTAGTGTTGGCAGTATCTTGAATACTGTCTTGTATCATCTTGAGCATAAGCTAAAGGATTGGTTGAAAAACGCTTTTAACTAGAATATGTCTCTTGGAATTCAAATCTTTCATTCAGGATCTTATACAAGAAACCAAGAAAGTGATCAATAGCTTAGAAAGTAGGAAGGCGTCTACAATCTACTAATAATTCTCAGATACAATATTATATGAAAACAACATACAGAGAAATATATGGATAAAATTGTTATTGAGTATAAAATTGTTAATCAGTATGAATTCCTCCTAATAGATTTATTCCAAGTTTAGGGGATTCAGTACGGTTCAGTTCAGTCATCCAGGTTTGTCCTAATCTTTGCAACCCCATGGACTGCAGCAAGCCAGGCCTCGCTGTCCCATCACTAAATGTCAGAGCTTACCCAAACCCACGTCCATTGAGTCGGTGATGCCATACAACCATCTCATCCTCTGTCGGCCCTTCTCCTCCACCTTCAATCTTTCCAAGCATGAGGGTGTTTTCAAATGAGTCAGCTCTTCACATCAGGAGGCCAAACTATTGGAGTTTCAGCTTCAACATCAGTCTTTTCAATGAACATTGAGAATTAATCTCTTTTAGGATGGACTGGTTGGATCTTCTTGCATTCCAAGGGACTCTCAAGAGTCTTATTCAACACCACAGTTCAAAAGCATCTATTCTTCTGTGCTCAGATTTCTTTATAGTCCAGCTGTCACATCGATACATGACTACTGGAAAAACCATAGCATTGACTAGAAGGAAGTTTGTTGGCAAAGCAATGCTTCTGCTTTTTAATATGCTGTCTGAGTTGGTCATAGATTTTCTTCCAGGAGTAAGCGTCTTTTAATTTCATGGCTGCAATCACCATCTGCATTGATTTTGGAGCTCCCCAAAATAAAGTCTGCCACTGTTTCCATTGTTTCTTCTATTTGCCATGAAGTGATGGGACCAGATGCCATGATCTTAATTTTTCTCAATGTTGAGCTTTAAGCCAACTTTTTCACTCTCCACTTTCACTTTCATCAAGAGGCTCTTTAATTCTTCTTCATTTTCTGCCATAATGGTGGTGTCATCTGCATATCTGAGGTTTTTTATATTTCTCCTGGCAGTCTTGATTCAAGCTTGGGCTTCCTTCAGCCCAGCGTTTCTCATGATGTACTCTGCATGTAAGTTAAATAAGCAAGGTGACAGTATACAGCCTTGATGTACTCCTTTTCCTATTTGGAACCAGTCTGTTGTTCCATGTCCAGTTCTAACTGTTGATTCCTAACCTGTATACCAATTTCTCAAGAGGCAGGTCAGGTGGTCTGGTATTCCCATCTCTTTCAGAGTTTTCCACCATTTGTTGTGATCCACAAAGTCAAATGCTTTGGCACAGTCAATAAAGCAGAAATTGATGTTTTTCTGGAACTCTCTTGCTTTTTTGATCATCCAGCAGATGTTGGCAATTTGATCTCTGGTTCCTCTGCTTTTTCTAAAACCAGCTTGGACATCTGGAAGTTCATGGTTCACATACTGTTAAAGTGTGGCATGGAGAATTCTGAGTATTACTTTACTAGTGTGTGACATTAGTGCAATTGTGCAGTAGTTTGAGCATTCTTTGGCATTGCCTTTCTTTGGGATTGGAATGAAAAATGACATTTTCCAGTCCACTGCTGAGTTTTCCAAATTTGCTGGCATATTGAGTTCATCACTTTCACAGCATCATCTTTTAGGATTTGAAATAGCTCAACTGGAATTCCATCACCTTCACTAGCTTTGTTCATAGTGATGCTTCCTAAGGCCCACTTGACTTCACATTCCAGGATGTCTGGCTCTAGGGGAGTGATCACACCATTGTGATTATCTGGGTCATAAAGATCTCTTTTGTATAATTTTTCTGTGTTTTCTTGCCATCTCTTCTTAATATCTTTGGCTTCTGTTAGGTCCATACCATTTCTACCCTTTATCAAGGCCATCTTTGCATGAAATGTTCCCTTGGTACCTCTAATTTTCTTGAAGAGATCTCTAGTGTTTCCCATTTTGTTGTTTTCCTCTATTTCTTTGCACTGATCACTGAGGAAGGCTTTCTTATCTCTCCTTGCTATTCTTTGGAATTCTGCATTCAAATAGGTATATCTTTCCTTTTCTCCTTTGCTTTTTGCTTCTCTTCTTTCCTCAGCTATTTGTAAGGCCTCCTCAGACAGCCATTTTGCTTTTTAGCATTTTTTCCCCCTTTGGGGATGGCTTTGATTACCACCTCCTGTACAATGTTTCAAACCTCCATCCATAGTTTTTCAGGCACTCTATCAGATAGAGTCCCTTGAATCTATTTGTCACTTCCATTGTATATTCATAGGGATTTGATTTAGGTTGAATCAACCATGTTACAGCATTTCTAGATATATTTTAGTAGCTTGTGAAACTCATTGATATTATCTATTTTTACCAAGATGGTCTAATGTCACAATTTTATGACTTGAGTATTTGTTTTAATTTCCAAACTATTTTTTTTGTTAGTTCACCACACTTTCTTATAGAGTAATCTCCAAGGTGGTTCTTGGAAGATGTTCTTTTCACTGTTGCATTTATGTAAATCTTGCTCTTTTCTTGGTCATGCAAATGCTCTTTTACTCTTTCAATAATTATATTGGTTGTTTAATGTTGGCTTTAATAGAGAAATCTTTGCATAACAATGAATAAATAACTTTTCTATTAGTATATAAGCTCATGGTTCAGATTATAACTAGGTGATCCTATAATAGTCTTTCAATTAAGCAAGAAGTATATTTCTTTTTTTTTATAATGGGGAAGTGCATTGTTTTATCAATCTTTTTTAAAATTAAGAATAGTAGATAAAATAAAATTACTATCAGTCATCATACTTCAATATTATAAAGCACATTCTGGTAATGGCAGTGTATGAAAGCTATAATTTCTCTAATTGCACTAGTAAGAGCTTCTCAAATATGTCAGTTTCTTGTTGTTTAGTACCTCAATCATGTCTGACTTTTTTGGGACCCGATGGACTGTAGTCTGCCAAGCTCCTCTGTCCCTGGGACTTCCCAGGCAAGAATACTGGAGTGGATTGCCATATCAGTTTATAAACCCATATTTGAGAACTTAACTTGTGGACTAAAAATCTAAGAGTCCCTTTAACTCACAGGATCCCAGAAAATGATCAAATGATAAAATAGCTTTTATCAGAGCTGATGATATACAAAAAGTAAAGCCTTCCAGCAAAGTTGGTAATGAGAGTTCATATTTTTATTAATTTCACTTAGACACCATGTAGCCCACCAACAGTCTATTATAAAAGAATTTTATTTTTACAAAAATATTTCCATTAGTTACATTTTTAGAATACATTATAGAAAGCAACTGTACCCCTGAGAGATTCCTTTTTTCTTATCCCAATGAAATTAAAATTCTAGATAAGTCAACTTTTTCCCTACACTCTGCATGCATTTCAGTTTTGTCATGGTTTTGAAAAAGTTGACAAAACAAATTATTTAATCTTTGTGCTATAATTTATCATGAAATATAAAACACCTAAAATGTACATTTTCTCAAGACAGGAAGTATAAGGATGAACATGTTGACTGCAGCATTTCTAAATATTTGATCCTGTTTCCTGAAAATAGCATATTATATCAGCAGGACTATTAAGTGTTCAGATAAAATAAGACATAATCTAGCAAAGTGGGTTAAGGGGTGGTGGAAAAAGCATTCAAACACAAGTCTAGCAAGTTTGCAGCAGATATTAAAACTTCTAGAAATGCAATTTTAATTCCCTAATCACTTATTTCTTTCTTACTTTCCTTCATACTTATTTCTGCCAAAGCAGTTCTGGGGCTTTATTAATTCATGCTCCTTCCACACCCCTTAATATAATCTGTTGCATTTGGTACTGCTGAACACTTAAGAAAAAAAAAAAAACCTTCTGCCTTAATCCCCATTGTTTGACATCTTTGGCATACCTGTTTGCACATCTCCTTTCTGACTTCATTATATGAAAAACAAATATAGAAAAAATGATATATTGTTTCAAACAAGTGTAGGAAACTCAAGTGTGTTGCTTTACTTTCTTTGTATCCTCTGTGGTATCCTTTCAAGATACTTTTTTCATCTCTTTCTAACCTGGAGCCTATATTTAAATACTCATTGTCAGCACAACCTCCAGGTCAGCTGCAAATAAGACTGATTTCAAGAGTCTTCATTGAGACATTGTTCCTCAGTGAGGTCTTCTGTGCTCTACGGGTGACAAATCAGCTTTCATCCAGAGGTCAAATCCCATCAAAAATGCTGTTGGAAACATTTTGTTTTCCCTTCTTTTTAGCCTTAATATTGACAGCTTGCATTTTGCTAATATGTACAATTTTGTCCTTAACATACCTTGAAATCCAAAACCTCTCATTTGGAGACATCATTTACAATTATCTGTCACCTACTTATTCTTGATGCTGACTACCACCACTTGTTGAGCTCTCTGAGCACCTTCTCATTTCCTAGCAAGACAACCCAATGTCAGACTCCATGTGTGTGTGCTAAGTTGCTTCAGTAGTGTCTGACTCTTTGCAACCCTGTGGACCGTAGCCTGCTAGGCTGCTCTTCTCACAGGATTCTATAGGCAAGAATACTATAGTGAGTCGCCATTTCCTTTCCCAGGGGATCTCCCTGACCCAGGGATCAAACCCTCATCTCTTACATCTCCTGAACTGACAGGCATGTTCTTTACCCCTAGTGCCACCTGGGAAGCCCATCAGTCTCCATGGACTTCTGTTAATGGTGGCTGGTAATTTGGCAAGAATGTATCCTGGGCTCACTATTTGTCCACCTGTGAACTGCATGATGTGAAGAGCTGACTCATTTGAAAAGACCCTGATGATGGGAAAGATTGAGGGCAGGATGAGAAGGGGATGACAGAGGATGAGATGGTTGGATGGCATCACCGACTCGATGGACATGGGTTTGGGTGGACTCCAGGAGTTGGTGACGGACAGGGAGGCCTGGCGTGCTATGGTTCATGGAGTCACAAAGAGTCGGACATGACTGAGTGACTGAATTGAACTGAACTGCTGGATTGGGTCAACTCAGGCTGCAACTGGAAAATTCTCATATTACCTGTTGCTTCCTGTAATTTAAACTGATTTAATCACTTCTGAATAACTCTGCAATTCAAAGATACTGATTCAAGTTAAAAAAAAAAAAAGATTTTTCTTAGCTCTGATGAATAATTAGATTTTACTAATAAAGCAAGCAGCTGTTCACTTTAGAACTGTAATATTGCTTCAAAATACAGGTACAAGACTCCATAGTTGAGATTTAGACTATATATTATAATTTTAGGTCCTAAGCTAGTTTTTCTTTGGAATGCCTATAAATGAAAAAGTAAACCAGTGTTAATTATTTGCCTCTGTTGTATTAGAATCAAATATTTGCCAAATATTTGCTGAAGGAGAAAGTAAAACCTAGCACATGTGGCATCTATTCTGTTTTTCTTTGTCATAAATAATTAAGGGCTCCTCTGGATTAAAAAATATATTTTACTCTATTTTATTTGCATATCGATTTGCACTTATAGCTAAAATACAGATAAAATTTTGTTCTTTCGTACTAATTATACATATTATATTTTTTAAATAAAAAATCTCAGTCCAATATACTGGCTGCCAGCTTAGTCATGTCTCATTTTTAAGCCATTGTACCCTCAGCAGAAGCAACACTATATCTATCATTGTACTCCAGGGAATATTCTGTTTTAGATGGTGTTTTTATCTTGATATTCCATCTTTGTAAGAACTTACACACCTTTTTCTTTTTTTTGATATCATGAAATAACATCTTGGATGAATACAATTACAGCCACAGAAACAATATGTAGTTAACTTTAAAGTTCTTTGTAAATAAAACCTTTCATTTTGGGGATTAATCTATGGGTATCAAAAATTGTTCAGTTAAGTTTTGGGAAAGATAAACATGTAGATAAGAGAAAATCAAATATATGTCATTATCTGTCTTGAGAACTGAAAAGAGCTAAGTGTATGAAACAGCTTTTAGGATTCATAAGGATTACCATCTCTACATTTCTACATTTTTTTTTTTAACTTTGCATCATGACTCAGATGGTCAAGAATCTGCCTGCAGTGTTCAATCTCTGGGTCAGGAAGATCCCCTAGAGAAGGGAATGGCACCCTACTCCAGTACTTTGGCCAGGAGAATTCCTTGGATAGAGGAGCCTGGAGGCTTCAGTCCATGGGCTTGCAAAGAGTCAAACATAACTGAGCAACTTTCCTCTCATTGAGATTATAAAACATTACAGTTAATTATATTTTCCTCAAAATATTTTTTAGTATGTGTTTGCTTATTCAACATTTGCAAGGGTTCTGATTATATGTTTAGAGCACAAGGCATGAAAAATACCAAAAAAAAAATATTTCTGAGCTATACAGATGGAGATATATGATTTATTTTGAGATAACTATAAAAAAGACAAAAATGTTAAATTTAGAGACAATATAAATTATAAAGGAAATAGATAAGGAGCTGAGATAGAGATTCATGGAAGTAAAAGCCACTTCCAATGTAATACTTGCAGAGTTCATTGTTGAACAAATGTATTAATTATGTTGGTACTAATGGAGAAGAGGAGATAGACAAAAAGCAGCAGAGAGAAAGTGGTAGTAGAAAATAGGAGTTGTATGTACAGAATCTGTGAGTCTGAAATGAAATTATTCTGCTATGGGGAGAAAAGAAGGAGATGGCATAAGATGAGTTAGAATAAACAGGTAAAAACTTATGTCATGGCTTGTAGGTCATGATAAAAACTTTAGACTACATCTTTTAGGTTGAACCATATGAAATTGCTAAAATATATGATCATTTTTACAGCAGAAAGAGTAATTTCATATGGTTCCACTTATTATTAGAATAAGAAGGCATTGGAAATTCCCTGTACATTAAAGTTATAGATTTTAAGAATCTGATTCTTATATTGGATGGAAATGTTATTATACAGGGGCAAGAAATAAATGGAAAAATAAAACATTCAGGAAGCTGCTGCAGTAATCTTTCTTTATGAAAAGAAATGGTGAATTATATTAAGGTGAGCTGGAAGGAAATGAGGTGGATATATACTAAGCACCTGCTGTGCTTCAAAAACTGAAATGCACATTAGGAAAACAAAAATGTACAGATTATTTCACTGCCATTCACAGCACAGTGTAGGTCAGCTGTTTTAAACCAAGATGTGTATCACTATACTATGGTAATGTAAAAAATGTAGATATACTGGCCAGTTTTCAGATCCACTGATCAAGTTTCTGAATATAAGCCAAGGGGAATGTGGTGTGTGTGTGTGTGTGTGTGTGTGTATTTCAAATCATCTAGCCCATTCTAATGTGCAGTTCAGGTTAAAAGCCCTGGAATAGTTAGAAAGACATACAGTTAAAATGGATAATTACAATACAGTATGACAAATGCAATGATATATGGAAACACAGAACTAAGGAAACTCATAAACATATTACCTAATTGAATAAATCATAATTTACTGAGTGGTTTTTCCAATTATTGAGCTGTATACAACTTACAAAAGTACATTTATCTTGAAGATCTTAAGCATTTTTTATGAAAATAAACAGTAGCAATTTGACTGTATTGGCTTAAACTTTCTGCCTTTTAACTCATTTATGTTAGAATTTGAGCAATACTAAAATGTTTTATTTCATTGAGATCATGATATGAAAATGTATGATATGCTTTGATCATTTGTATGTGACACACAATTTGCAAAGAATTTGCTGAAGTAAGGCAGGATTGAGAAGTTAATACTGTACTGATTTAGCAAATTATTCTACTTGTACTTTGCAGGCATGGGAAAGATAACTGTTCTTTTTTGTTTTAAAGTTAGAATAAATGTTTTGGTAAAAGTAAGTAAGATTCTAATGTACGACTTATAATTGTTTCACTTTTGGTCTCACTCACCTAACTATAAAAAACAGCATTTTAATATTCGGGAATGATGTCCTGAAATGGCTTGTTCTGACTCACAACAATCAATTGTGCTTATCTCTTCCCAGCTCCCTGTTCAATGATAACACATTTGTATTGGGAGATAATTTTTCATTGGTCTCTTGTTTTCTGCACTTGGGAAGAGTAGCCGACCGTCTTTGTTATGACCTATCTCTTCAAGGACATTTGTATAGTAAACAAATTTAAAGGATGGCTTTTTCCTCTGAGTGTAAGACAGGTTTGTTGCCCAATATGATATAGAGATACTATTTCTCTCTGGGAAAAGTCTGTTTGCATATTGCCCCTTATGAAAGATCCAGATTCTAACCTTAAGGTTCCTCTTCTGTATCACACATGCAGGTATGACTTACACCTCTTTGTCTGACTTTGGAGGATTTGAGATTTGGAGCATGGCACAAGTTCTGATATTCTGGCAACTGCTATTGCTATGAGTAACAAACTCTCCTTTGTCTCTAACTCAGGAGTCTTGGATCTTCTGCCAGTACTCATAAAACTGTGCAAGCTAACCTTTTTGCCTGCAAGTAGAGTAAAAACCTTATACACTTCATAGTCCTTGAAGTTTAGTAGCTAGAAATAGTTGTAAGTGAGAATATTCACACTGCAAAAATCTTTAAGCATTATAAACTAGTGTTTTGTTATTGTTTATTTTTGTTTTTCAAGAGTCAAGTGTTAAAGTTTTGTCAAACCTGAAAGCTCTGTTGTTTATTATGCTATATTAACATATGGTTAACAATACTGTCTGCCACATTTCCTGATCAGCATGCTGCCAGCTTGCAAACCATTCTATTGGAAATATGGCAAGTGACGGACACATCCTTGTATCTCTTTATGGCTGCAATGTAAAGAATGCAGCTTTTGGATTTAGGTAGACCTGATTGTCAGTCTGCTTTGCGCCTTTTAGAAGCTACGTGGATATAGCATTTTATTCGAGCTTCCTCATTACAGTTCACTCTGTTCAGAGATTCCTACATTTGTTTTGGAGATTTATTCCAGTAATGTTTAGTGTACAGTATGAAGGTATCTCATATCTTAAATGTGCTCTCTAAATTGCTCTTTGTACTCTAATTTTCTGTGACTATTACTGTTCACAGCAATTACAGAGATCAGTAGTGATGGGAAGCTAGAGTATACCCAGGTCTTAAAGACATGCTGCCAACCTGTACATTTGGCAAGCACATGGTCCCCTCCCCCAGTAGAGAAACTTTTCTAATTGACAATTCTGATGAAAAGGTAAACATACGGAGAACGATCAAAACTTTGAGGTAGAAAATCAGGACCATGGAAATGAAGTGACAAGTCCTTATAATTCAGCAAAATATACTTTTGGCTTTTTCCTAAGATTCTGGAAAACAGAAGGGTTGAATATCTCCTAATATCCTAAAATTTGTGTTCAATCATCAATAACATGGTAACAGAAGTTATGATATTTAAAATGAAATTGTAACTGAAAGTGATATCCAGCTGCTTGTCACTCAAAAATCGATAAAGAGGCCAAGTTGGTGGACAGTAAAGTCTGTTTCATTTTGGAGGGCTGGCAGGGAGACAGATGCCTGTTCAAAGGCTAACTTCACCTCCCCTGACAGTGGGCAAGAGTTTTATAGAGGAAAGGAGGAGGCTACATGCAGGAACAGCACAGTCAGTCCTGACAGTTATCTTGAAGTTGGACATGTGGTGGTCTGATCAGCATCATCTTGATTGTTAGTCTTGATTGTTGAAGTACAGTTAGTCTTCAGCTCCCTGTATCTCATACAGTAAAGAGGCTGACTGCAATACAGGAGACCTGGGTTCCATCCCTGGGTTGAGAAGATCCTCTGGAGAAGGGGATGACAACCCACTCCAGCATTTTTGCCTGGAGAATCCCGTGGACTGAGGAGTTCGGTGGTCTGTAGTCTGTGGGGTGGCAAAGAGTGAGACACAACTGAGCAATTAACACTACTACTATTCATCTTCAGTTCCAGGGGAGTTTGTTCCTTGTTGTTTCCTTGGGGCCAATTCTCAGAAGAATGGCAGCTTCGGTTATGGCTACAGTCTAGTCATCATGTAGTTAACTTCTTCCACCTGGTAGGGATTGCAGTATCTATAAGACAACCCACAAGATATGGCTCAGAATATTGTCTATAGCCCTGAGAAGAAACTGTAGTTCCTTGACTTTGCCTAATGATGCAATTATTACTGTGTGGTCTATGATCATTGTCCTTTGCTTCTGCATTTTCTCGTGTCTCTGATCAAACATATTCTTTGGCTAAAGATTTTCCATAGACAAAAGGCAGGTTCAGGAAATCAGGGTCAAGGATCTTAGGGTCTTACTCCATTTCAAAATGATATCTGTACTAAGAACAAAGCTTCCATTCAGATTTCTTTGTATCTCAATATTTACCTTCAAGTACATAGTTTTGAGTTACAAAATATCTGAGCAAAATAGTGTGAACTTATATTTTAGTACACATGTAATCTTACCACTTGAAGATACATGTATAATCATTATGGTAAGAGTAAAATAGAGCAGTGATTAATAATGATCATAAAACCTGGGTTATTTGAAGAAATTTTGAAAATGTTAAATTGAGAACCACTGTTCTCATCCATACATGACTACTGGTAAACCCATAGCTTTGACTAGACAGACCTTTGTTGGCAAAGAAATGTCTCTGCCTTTTAGTGTGCTGTCTAGTTTGGTAATATATTTTCTTCCAAGAAGCAAACGTCTTTTAATGTAATGGCTGCAATCACCATCTGCAGTGATTTTGGAGCCCCCCAAAACAAAGTTTCTCATGGTTTCCATTATATCCACATCTATTTGCCATGAAGTGATGGGACTGGATGCCATGATCTTAGTTTTCTGAATGTTGAGTTTTAAGCCAGCATTTTCCATGGAATTCTCCAGGCCAGAATACTGGAGCAGGTAGCCTTTCCCTTCTCCAGGGGATCTTTCCAACCCAAGGATCGAACCCAGGTCTCCTCCATTCCAGGTGGATTCTTTACCAGCTGAGCCACAAGGGAAGCCCAAGAATACTGGAGTGGGTAGCCTATCCCTTCTCCAGTGGATATTCCTAACCCAGGAATTGAACCGGGATCTCCTGATTGCAGGTGGATTCTTTACCAACTGAGCTATCAGGGAAGCCTCCAATGAAGACATACAGATATATGAACAACATTGTCATCTGAGAACTGCAAACTATAACAATGAGATTCCATTTTGTTGTGGTTGTTCAGTCACTCAGTTGAGTCTGACTCTTTGCAACCCCATGGACTGCAATACACCAGGCTTCCCTGTCCTTCACTGTCTCTTGGAGTTTGCTCAAACTCATGTCCATTGAGTCAGTGGTACCATCCAACTATCCAATTCTTTGTTGTCCCCTTTTCCTCCTGCTCTCAATCTTTTCCAGCTTCAGGATCTTTTCCAATGAGTTGGCTCTTTTCATCAGGTGGCAAAAGTATTGGGGCTTCAGCTTAAGCCACTACAACTTATTGTGTAATACAATGATTAAAATCTAAAAAAACTGACAACATCAAATGGTGATGAGAATATCTAGCAAAGGGAGCTCTCACTCATTTCTGGTCAGTATGTAAAGTGCAACAGCTACTTTTAAAAATTTGACAGTTGGTTGCTTACCTTATACTGTAGCAATCATGCTGCTTGTTATTTACCCAAATCAGTTGAAAACTCTTGTCACAGAAAATCATGCAAAGAAATATTTATAGCAGATTTATTCATAATTACTAAAACTTGGAAGCAACCAAGATGACCTAAACCAATATGATGTATTATATGATGGAATATTATTAATGATAAAAAGCAATAATGTGTCTAACCAGAACAAATATGGACCAACCTTTGAAGCATATTGCTAAGTGACAGAAGCTAGTCTGAAAAGGCTACATACTGTTTGATTTCAACATATGACACGACATTCCAGAAGAGGCAAATCTAAGGAGACAATAAAAAGATCAGTGGTTGCCAAGCTGGCATAGAGTTGTCATGGGGGAGGAGTGAACGAGCAGAACACAGCATTTTTCAGGCAGTGAAACTATGCTGTAAGATTCTATAATGGCAGACACGTACATTTGTCAAAAATACATAGGAAGTACAACACAGAATGGAGCCTAATGTAAACCATGGACTTTTGTTAACAGTTTATCAACATCCGATCATCAGTTATAACAAATGAAGCACACTAATACAAATGTTAATATAGGGGAAACCAGAAAGATTGAGGGGTTATATAGAATAACTCTACTTTCTGTTCCTTTTACTCTAAATCCCAATCTGCTCTGAAGAATAGTCTATTAATTTAAGGAAAAAAAAAAAAAAAGCAAACTCAAGGCAGAAATTTTGTGCAGAGTAATAAAATATTTCATTGTTTTTCAGTGCTGACATACACAGGTGTTCTTTTAAATTTTTCATTGTCTTGCTATTCAGAAATGAACTAAATACACAGTGTTATAGCTGGAAATTGAGTCAACTTTTAGTTAATTTTCAAATAAATGATTTGTTTTCTACAAAACACCTCATTTAAAGGACTTAGTTTGTTTAATTAAATGAATTTGGTTAATGTGTTCTTATCTTTATAAGCCTCTCTTACAAAGACTTGGATCTGTGCTTTGGCATAAAGTACCAGAGATTCCTTAAATGTCTTAGTCAATACTTACAAAACATATGAAAGCCACGAGTTCATAAAAATTCATATTCCTTATTAGACATAATGAGGATAAAATATTTAAGCAGTAAATTTACTTGTTTGAAAATGAATGGTGTTTTTGATATGTGGATCTCTTTAAGTATTTTATCAATCATTTGATATCAGAAATTATAGGTTTAAACAGTATTGAATTCTGTATTTTTTATATCTTGTTAATAGTGATTTTTATACAATGAATTAAATCAACCTTTATGAAATTCATTAGATATTTAAATGACTAAAGTCGCAGACATCTGCTCTTTATTCTTTTGGCTTTTTTGTCACATGTATACATGGTGATGGAGAAGGCTCTTGAGAGTCCCTTGGACTGCAAGGAAATCCAACCAGTCCATCCTAAAGGAGATCAGTCCTGGGTGTTCATTGGAAGGACAGATGCTAAAGCTGAAACTCCAATATTTTGGCCACCTGATATGAAGAGTTGACTCATTTGAAAAGACCCTGATGCTGGAAAAGATTGAGGGCAGGAGGAGAAGGGGACGACAGAGGATGAGATGGTTGGATGGCATCATTGACTCAATGGACATGATGAGTTAGGGTAAACTCCCGGAGTTGGTGATGGACAGGGAGGCCTGGAATGCTGCAGTCCATATGGTCGCAAAGAGTCGGACACGACTGAGCGACTGAACTGATACATGGCTTAACTGTGTTAATTAGGACGGTTGGCATTTCTCATATTTTCTTGAAATAGGAAACTACTGTTACTCATTTACATGTTTTCAATCACAATAAATTCATGTTAGGGAGTTATATAGATACCTTAGAACTAAATAAGAAGCCAAGATAGTGAATGATGAATTATCTTTTGTTTGTGGGGTATATAAAAAAGATAGGTAATAGTTTCTATTATTTTAGAAATTTGAATAATAAAGTTGTTAGAAAACCTGAGAGAAAAATGCCTTTCTATTACCATATTTTCACGAGAGAATGACATTCAATATAGGTGACTATGCTTTATTTTTTAAAAAGGGTTTTCAAAAATATTGTTTCATTCACACAACCTGAATAGGCATGTATTTTGAAATATAAGGAAAAAAACCTCGAAATTAAAAAACAGAATATAACCAGTACCTCTGTCACTATTTGTTCCTGACTGAAGTATACTTGAAGGCTTCAGGTGTAAGCACTTTCCTGGATTTTGAGTGTATCAGTTTAAATATTCTGTTTTATGACACGGCTATATCTCACTAGCAAATATTTTCTAATGTTTCTGTAATATATATGAATATCATTATACTCTATTTTGTACTCTATGACTTGCTTTCATTCAATATGATGTGTGTTTCATGTTAATATACTTAACCTTATTTTGATTGCCATACAAAATGTCTGTAAATGAATGATTACACAGTATATGCATTCAGTATATCATTATCATTTGGGTTCAATACAGTTGCTTCTTTTGCTTTTACTAGCATTATTTCTATGCATATTTTTGACCACATTCCTTAGAATAGGTGTACTAGTGTTTCTCTGGAGTGTTGAGTTAGCAATGTGACTTCTGATGTTCCGTTTTCTGTTTCACATCTCTGCTCCAAGCAGTATCAAACTGATCTTGATCCATATCTTCATGCATTCTGAATATGATCCAACTGTTTCATCAGTTGTTTCTCTGACAGTGAACCCCGTAGTGGTTTTTATTTGTATTTCACCAGTTACAAATGAACTTAAATGTCTTTTCATAATCTGTGTGTGCATGCCTAATCCCTCAATTGTGTCTGACTCTTTGCGACCCTTTGGCCTATAGCTCACCAGGCCCCTCTGCCCATGGGTTTTTCAGGCAAGAATACTGGAGCGGATTATCATTTTTCTCCTCAAGGGGATCTTCCCAACCCAGGGATGAAACCTTCCCCTCCTCTCCTGTGTCTCCTGCATTGCAGGAGGATTCTTTACCCCTGAGCCAAAAGGGAAGCCCTTTTATATGCTAATTGATGACTTATTTTTTGACACACCTACTCATGACTTTGCTTCATTCAGTTCAGTTCAGTTTAGCCGCTCAGTCCTGTCCGACTCTTTGCGACCCCATGAATTGCAGCACGCCAGGCCTCCCTGTCCATCACCAACACCCGGAGTTCACTCAGACTCACATCCATCGAGTCAGTGATGCCATCCAGCCATTTCATCCTCTGTCGTCCCCTTCTCCTCCTGCCCCCAATCCTGCCCAGCATCAGAGTCTTTTCCAATGAGTCAACTCTTCTTATGAGGTGGCCAAAGTACTGGAGTTTCAGCTTTAGCATCATTCCTTCCAAAGAAATCCCAGGGCTGATCTCCTTCAGAATGGACTGGTTGAATCTCCTTGCAGTACAAGGGACTCTCAAGAGTCTTCTCCAACACCACAGTTCAAAAGCATCACTTTTTCAGTGCTCAGCTTTCTTCACAGTCCAACTCTCACATCCATACATGCCACTGGAAAAACCATAGCCTTGACTAGATGGACCTTTGTTAGCAAAATAATGTCTCTGTTTTTCAATATGCCATCTAGGTTGTTCATAACTTTTCTTCCAAGGAGTAAGCGTCCTTTAATTTCATGGGTGCTGTCCCTATCTGCAGTGATTTTGGAGCCCCCAAAAATAAAGTCTGACACTGTTTCCACTGTTTCCCCATCTATTTCCCATGAAGTGATGGGACTGGATGCCATGATTTTAGTTTTCTGAATGTAGAGCTTTAAGCCAACTTTTCCACTCTCCTCTTTCACCTTCATCAAGAGGCTTTTTAGTTCCTCTTCACATTCTGCCATAAGGGTGGTGTCATCTGCATATCTGAGGTTATTGATATTTCTCCTGGAAATCTTGATTCCAGCTTATGTTTCTTCCAGCCCAGCATTTCTCATGATGTACTCTGCATATAAGTTAAATAGGGGGGTGACAATATACAGCCTTGATGTACTCCTCCTGACCTTTGCTTCATTAGCTAACATTGAATTATTTATTTCTTAGTAAAATCTTTATATATTTGAATGCTAATTTTTTATTGGTTACTATTTCAATTTTCTATTGCTGTGTAACAAACACAGCAAATTTAGCAGCTTAAATCAACAAAAATGTATCTCATGGTTTCTGTGGGTTCAGAGTCCAGTGTGATTTAGGGAGGAGCTGTGCATAGTAGAATCTCCTAAGGCTGCTATCAGGGAATCGGTGAGGGATGTCTTCACTTGGAGGAACTTCCAGGCTCCCTCGGGTCATTGGCAGAATTCATTTCTCTGCTCTTCTATGACTGACATCACTACTTTCTTATTACCTGTTGGCCAAGGGTTGTTCTCAGGTACTGGAGGTTATTCTCAAGTCATTTGATGGGAGGCCCCTTGCAAAGGCCTTCTGTTGGACAAGACAGCTGCTTCAAGTCCAGCATGTCTGCATCTCCTGCAGCTTTAAATCTCGTTGACCTCTTCTGTCTCTGACTTCTAAAGCCTTTTTAAGAAAGATTTATCTGACTATGTCAGGTCCATCTGTACTCAAGGGGAAAGGAGTTTACAAAATATGCACATCAGGAGTCTTAGAGGCTTGTCTTAAAATTCTGCCTATCCACTTATATAAACTACAAGTACTTTCTCCAAGTTTATGACTTGCATTTAAATTTAATAAATACTACTTTGGTAAAGATGATATTCTTAATTTAAATATGCTATTTTCTCTAAGTACTTTGATATTTGTCATTATTATTGCAAAGTAAACTACTTTAAGACTTCTCTTTTCTTGCAGGTAATTTATCTTTGACTCCTTTTAAGATATCATCATTGTCCTTGGGTTTTGTAGTTTCAGCACTATACAAAATTACCCAATTTGAAACTAATCAGGCTTCCTGAGTTACAAGATTTATTTCTTTTATTTCTATAGTATTATTTTTGCCTATGTCTCTCCCTTATTCTAATTATTTATCCCTTAGAACTCCATTGAGTTGTAGCTGAATCTTTCTTATGCTATTTTAATGTTTCTTAAACAATTGTTTATATATATATTTATTGCTTTACCTCCCTGTGGTCCATTCTAAGTAATTACAGATGATGTAACTTAACCTCAGTAATTTTTAGCATTATTTAAAATGTTATTTATTCCTACTCATCAAATTTCTAATAAAATTGCCATATTTATCACTTTTAGAAATTTCATATGCTGCTTTTTACAAATAGTTCTGGTCCTTCTGAATTTTTTGGTTAATTATTTCTTTAGATTTCCTGTCTTTCATTATATAGATATATGAATGTTATATTCTGTGTTTAATAATGCCAGTATCTGCAACTGCTGGAGCTTTAATCCTGTAATTAACCCTGTAGACTCTCAAGTCATTGCATTGTGTTTTAATCCTGTTGAGTCTCATAGGGGTTAGCATATTTCATCATTTTTTCTAAATTTTTGAGTGTGAATTTATGATTTTTGGCAGTTCATTTGTGGGAATTTTTTTTAACTCTGATGATAAAATGTATCCTGGATGTCCCTGCCAGTTCAGTGGTTAAGATTCTGACTTCCAGTGCAGGAGCTGCTGGTTCAATCCCTGGTTGGGGAACTAAGATCCCATGTGCCACTTGGTGTGGCCAAATAAAATAAAATATATCTTGCTAGATAAAAGTTTGGTTTATGCTTGTCTAATAGATAGTTGAGGTAACTACAAACCTGAGACTGTCTTAGATTACGGTTTAGGCTTGAGGTTGTTTCTATCATGTAAGTCACATGGTGGTCAATGTGTGGGTATGAATTATCTCTCTTATCCGTTCAACCTGTTGTCAAGTTTAAAACATCAAATATCAATTGAATCAATCTACAATGTCATTTCCCCACCCCCATTTTCCAACTGAGTTTTATTTTGGGGTTTCCTTAGATTCTGATACTGTTCTAATACTGTCTCCCACCTTGTGACATTCCCAGAATGAATTCTCTCTGTTCTTTATACAGCCTATTAAAAATCTCCAGTCTATCCGGGTTAGATCAAGATATCCTCAAATGACAAGTGCTGTCTTTAGATACCAGCACATTTAAAGAACATCTTTACACCACAATATATCTTCAAGGAATTCCTTTTCTTTAGTGTAGTTGGCACTGTATTTACTAAAAACTTATTTAAATAAATTTTTATGAAGCATTTTTAGGTGTTCTCTACTGGGAACATTGTCCAGACATATTGCTGGGCAAATATCCTGTAGCGCCAAGGTATTTTTGTTCATAAGAAAAAAAAAGCAACCACAAAACATTATTTAAATAAATAGTTTACTGTAATGTAATATTAGGGAGAATAATTCTTCTGGTCCTTTCAACTACATTATAAGACAAAATATACAGAATTCTGAATCTTATGCAATCAACTACTGTGTGTATAACATAGCCAATTCTAGATATTAACATCATGATTAGTTTATTTTTTAATTATTTTTATACTGGTTTTCAGAGCTCTTTAGAGTTATTTATTTTGGTACTTTCCTAGAACTTCTGTAATCTTACCAGAACCCAGAGACAAACAATTTCATCTTAGACAAGCTGACATAGAATCAGAATTTAGGTTTTTAATAAACTGAATTTGCTTGAAATATAGTCCTTTTCACCAGGTGAATTGGAACCCAGTCCTTTGGGCATCTGGTTGAATTTTTCTTATAGAGTTAATGACATTATTATAGAGTTATAGAGTTAATGTCTATAATGTCTATAACATCTTATAGAGTTAACGTCATTCCCTATGACATTAAAAGCTTTTCTAAATTCATACGTTTTACTTAAATTTTAGCATTTTGGTACCTGGCATTTTTCTCTAAAATGATTTACTTTTTTAAATGTTTTTTGGCCAATATCACATGATCAGTTATTCTATCACAAGGATATAGTTGTCTATTCTATTAGTTTGGTTAAAAGTGTGTATTAATTATTAGGATTTTATTATAATTTGGCAAATCAACTAAAGGTTTCCTCTCCCAAGAAGTGATGGATGAGTTTATCTAGTCAGCTCTCCTCTTTGGCTATAAGGATAATTATTATTAATTTATCACTTTAGAACACATTGTAAAAAACTATTTTTTGTTAGTTATTTTTATGAGCACCAGAACAATCAGTCATTATTATACTGGTCACATTTCAGCACTCTCAAAGCCTTCCTAGCTTACTTCTAGTTCCCTATATTTAATTGAAAGAGTGTATAATTTATTAAAAAAAAATAACAGATTAAAAGAAACAAAGTACCATTTATAAATTTCCCTTCTACTGATAAAATTCTTTCAGAAATCAAATTATATTCAACCTTTTATATTTTTGCTTTACATTTCATATATTTTGTAATTGTTATTTTTACTTAAGGAGGCATCATTTACAAATGCCACTCCTATCAGTGAATCAAAATACTTCTGCTACTACTTTTACTTCTGTAGATAAAATAGTCACCATGTGGTCACTACCAGAAACTTCAAGTCCTTCCTTAAATAGCCTCTAACTTCTCCAGAAGATCAGTTCATATGCTCCATCATGGTCAGATGCTCACTAAAATTGTAGACCCAGATGAACAACTGAGTCCATCTTCATTTAGCAGCTCTCAAACAGAACATTCTCATACTGTATACTTTTAAAAAGTTTCACTATGTGTGAACCTTGAAGTGAGCTTCCCTTTGTGTATTCTAAAGAAAATTATAAATGTAATACAATAATGTAATGATATGCAATTTCTAAATCAAACTATACATTCTTAAAAATCTCAGTAAAATTCCCATAAGTATTTTATAGAATGAGGTGAATTATATGTATAATTATTTATTGAGTTTTACTAAAAAATTAAGAACAAAATTAATAATATATCCCAAATTATATAGAAAATATAGTAATGGGCTATAATAATTAATTTGCTATTTGCAAGACAGGCCAATGTGATAGGATAAAGGTAAAAAGCACAATATTTTCTAATATATGAGAAATTAGTATATGTGATAGCAACAGATATTTATCATTCTAACAAAGAATAGGAAAGTTGGGAATTTTTTTTGAAAAAAAATGAAGCTAACCTTATTTTAAGTATATTTCAGGTGCAAATTCCCTGGTGGACCAGTAGTTAGGACTCAGTACTTTCACTGCTGGGGATGCAAGTTCAATCCCTGGTCAGGGAAATAAGATCCCGCAAGCTGCACGATGTGGCTAATGATATATATATATATATAGCATACCCAAAAGGTGACATACAGACACACACACACACACATATATATATATAAATTAAATATTTTAGATATTAAACTATATATATAATATAGACTACTTTATATAGTTAATGGAAGAAAATATAGGGAAATGAATATATATATGTATATATATATATATATATATATATATGTTTCTATAAATAATCTTAGCCTAATATCATTTGGGTAGACAGAATGTTGTTCCCCCCACCCAGGATATCAATATTCTCAACCTCAGAATTTGTGAATATGTTACCTTATCCTTTATATTGCAGAAGGAATTTTGTGGATGTGATTAGATTGAGTCTTGAGATGGGAAAAGTGGTAAAAAGGAAGCAGATGGGTCACAGTCAGAGAAGCAGAGAGGGAGAAGAGATGTAAGGACATAAACACTGTAACAGGAGAGAGAGAGAGTGGCAGCAAGAAGGAGAGGAAGATGTTACATTGCTGGCCTTGAAGATGGGGCACTGGTGCATGAGCCAGTGAATGCTGTCAGCTTCTAAAATCTGCAAAAGGTACATCAACAAATTCTCCCCCAGAGCTTCCAGAAGAAAAACAGCGCTGCCAACCAATTTTAGACTGTGACCCATGGAGCTGCATGATCATAAATCTGTGCTGATTTAAGCCACTCGATTAATGGAGATATGTTACAATAGTGATAGGAAACTAACACAACCTTATCAAACTAGAAAGATATAAGAACTTAAGTGGGGAAAAATATAAATTTTTATGTCAGAGCCATTTTTTTTAAAGTTCTTATTTGGAAAACATGTACAAATAAGGCAAATTACATAATGGAGTGTAGTATTTACAACACATATAAAATCACATGTTAATATACAGATTATTGGCAGAGTTCCTTTAGACAGAAAAAGAACAGATAGCCCTCTGATACTATGCAAATCATATAACTAAGCTAACTATCAAATAGGAAATACAAATAGAAAGAGGTACATATCTTCAAGAGCAATCAAAAAATATTATTAAAAGTCCTTTTTTTTTTATCACAGAATCAAGCTGTAGAAGTTTGGGTGCTTCATTCAGTTCACAGTTTGCTTCTTTTAGGCATTTTAAAGATAGACTAGCAGAAGTTTTAGTTATTATGCTATCAAAATTATTTCTTTACATAGTCTTGAGAAGTATTAATTTTCATTTTGCATATTTTAATTATCTTTGAGACAATGAAGTATTTGAAATTATGAGGGAGATAATTTAATAATTTCATTTTTGTAAGTAGAATCTAACATGCTTAAGACTAAAAATTAGTAGGAGAAAAAGTAATATAATGTTATCATTTTATTTTAAAATAATTTTCTCATAAATAAGTACATTAATTTGCTCTTATAAGATGATCAGAACTGATATGTGGGAACAAAAATTCTCCTTCCATTTTAAAATTAGTTTGACCTTAACCAAGTAATAAAATTCCAGATTTTGTGGTCCTTATCTATAAGATAATAAAATGTATTATAAATCAAGTAAAATAAAGATATCTTATCTCAGGGTAGGTGGAATTTATAATATGTATAATAGCAAAGAGAGTATCCATAAAATAAAATTATAGGAATGTGAGATAAATATCATGATATTTCAACCTCTGACATTTTCATTCCAATTTTTTGCTAGGTACATCTTAAAGCTTATCCTGTTTTATCATTCTACTGGGGATTATTAAATTTCTCTCCTCCACCCTCAGCTTTATCTTATTTTAATATGTCCTTCTATTTCATTGCTTCCAAAAGCCCTTTTGCATCTGTTGAGTCATGTTTAATCACTACACATATGTGTTTTTAAAACTTGTTTTGAGAAAAAATAATCTTATAAAACATATTTTTCTATCTGTATCATTTTAAAATGCACCCATATACATCCTCTTCATATATATCTGCACTCCCATTCTCATTGCAGGATTATGCACAATAGCCAAGAAATGTAAACCATCCAAATGTCCATAGATAGATCAATGGATAAAGAACATGTGACATAGGCATGCAGTGGAATATTATTCAGGTTTAAAAAGAAGGAAATTTTGCCATTTGTAATAACATGGATGAACTTGAAGGGCGTTATGCTAGGTGAAATAAGTTAGATAAAGGAAGACAAATATTCTATCCTTTTGCTAATCATGTGAAATCTAAAATTGCCAAGCTCACAAAACAGAGTAAAATAATAGTTATGAAGCTAGGGGAAGGGGCAAGGAATATGTTGTTTAAGGGTACAAACTTAGATTTTAAAAAGTTTTGAGAACTAATTCACAGCATAGCAGTTGCAGTCTTTTTGTTCAATCACTAAGTCTTGTCTGACTCTGCAACCCCGTGGACTGCAGCATGCCAGGCTTCCCTGTCCTTCACCATGGCCCGCAGAGTTTACTCCAATTCATGTCCATTGAGTCTGTGATGCTATCTAACCATTTAATCCTCTGCCACTCTCTTCTCTATTTGCCTTCAATCTTTCCCAGCATCAGGGTCTCTTCCAATGAATTGACTGTTCTCATCAGATGGCAAAGTATTAGAGCTTCAGCTTCAGTCCTTTCAATGAATATTCAGAGTTAATTTTCTTTAGGATTTACTGGTTTGATCTTCTTGCTGTCCAAGGAACTCTCAAGAGTCTTCTCTGGACAACTGTGCTCATTTCACATGCTAAATTACAATCTTCTACATCCTAGGGGCTTCCCTGATAGCTTAGTTGGTAAAGAATCCACCTGCAATGCAGGAGACCCCAATTCAATTCCTGGTTTGGGAAGATCCCCTGAAGAAGGGATAGGCTACCCACTCCGGTATTCTGGGGCTTCCCTTGTGGCTAAGCTGGTAAAGAATCTGCTGCAATGAGGGAGACCTTGATTGGATCCCTGGGTTGGGAAGAGCCCCTGGAAAAGGGAAAGGCTACACACTCCAGTATTCTGACCAGGAGAATTCCATGGAATCACAAAGAGTCGGACACAACTGAGTGACTTTCACTTTCACACCCTATTATAAACTTAAAAGTTTCTAAGAGGCTAGTTCTTGATTGTTCTCGTGTCATAATGTGTAGTGTAATAAGGCATTAGCTAATGCTGCATTGGTAATCATATTGGAATATATAAATGATTCAAATCAACATATTGGACACCTTAAACTTACATGCTATATTTCATATTTTAAAAAGAAGCAAAACTTGCAAAATAACAATGCGGGTAATAAACATGGTTAAAAATAAAATTTGACAGTGATATAAATAAATACCAAACTGATTATTTACCTTTAAATTTTTATGTTCTTTTCCCTGGATCCAAAGAGTCTCATATGTGAATCTGAGGTGTAGCCCAGGAATTTATATTTTAAATGTGTGTCCAGGTGACTCTGATACATGTGGCTAGTGTGTAAGAAATTTAGTAAGGATGAAATAGGTGGAACTCATTGAGCAGAAGAGACCCAGATGATGAGACCACCCTAGTCTTGACAAAGACTGTCTGCTTTAATTTTCCCATTTTCAGGGCAGAGCCAACCCTCATTCTACATGTTAAGCTCTTAGAATGTATTAGATCTTGTTCTAGGAGTTTTTATACCCATTATCCAATTTTAGTGTTCACATTAATCAGTCAGGGTAAGTATCTCAAGCTCCATATTATAAATAAATGATTTGTAATGCATAGATTTTAAACAACCTGATCAAAGAATGCAGGCAGAAATATTGTTAAGTTCAAGTGTATTTGATTCTCCCTAGTAGGTCATGTGTTATCCTAAGCCATTTCTGACAGTGGAACTAGTCCCATACATAAAAATTCAAAGTACAAAGGAGATGTATGAAAGAAAAATTATTTTTTTCCTTGAAGTCCTTTCATAACATGTTTTGTAAATAGAAAATAAAATATATTTTTTTCTAAATCCAGTACACAGTTTTGGAGAAAATTTTTTCTTAGTCTCTGATTATATTAACATTGTAGTATTCACAGTTCCCATAAAATAATTTCAAATGATTATAAAGAGAGGAATTAGTTTAATATCACACATTTCATATAAAAATAAGATGGATATCAAAGATTAGAATTATTTAAGGGAAACTATAATTACTGGATTAAATAGTTTTAAAAAAGAGAAGAGATTAAAATGTTTACATAGTTAATTCTCATGTTTTAAAATTTTCCTTTACCCCCATTAATGGTAACTTTACTTTCTTTTTGTGTGTCTCCTCAGTTAGTAGACACTCATTCTATCCTAGGGGCTTTCCTGGTGGCTCAGTGGTAAAGAATCCACCTTTCAGTTCAGGAGACTCAGAGTCCATCCCTAGGTCAGGTAGATTCCCTGGGGAAGGACCTGTCAACTCACTCGAGTATTCTTGCCTGGGAAATCCCATGGACAGAGGAGCTTGGTGGGTTACAATCTATGGGGTCACAAAAGAGTTCTACAGGACTTAGTCACTGAACAACAGCAATAATAACACTCTGGCCTACCTCTTCTCCTGCAACTAAAACATGCGCTAAAAAACACATCTAGGTTCTTTGTTGATGTAAAATCTAATTTACTGAAATTTCCTTTTAACATGAAGTACTTAAAATATGATAGAAAATGCCCTGGATTTAGGTTTTCTTTGTTTTCAGAGTGAGCTGTTTAGCACTGGTGGGGTGACTTACTTCTCCAATTTTACTTCACTTTAAAATAGGAAATAAAATACCATCACAACAGCTAACTCGTGCTTGTATGGTAATGCTCAGTCGTGTCTGAACCTTGCGAGTCCCTGGACAGTGGGCCACCAGGCTCCTCTGTCCATGGGATTTTTCAGGCAAAAATATTGGAGTAGGTTACCATTTCCTCCTCTAGAGGATCTTCCTGATCCTGGGATCAAACCTACATCTGTTGCATCTCCTGCATTGACAGATGGGTTATTTTACCACTGAGCCCCCTGGGAAGCCCCAACAAAAGGGAACCGAGTGATATTGAATATATATTTCACACTTTTTTGTATACTCCACCAGTCTTTACCTATATAGCATTCCTTTTTAAATAGACAAAGATGAAGAGAAAATTATTAATCAGAAATTTAGAAAAGAAAAAAAAATTATCTGTAATGAACCACAAAAAGATAAAATGGGAATGATGAAGTGTACAATGGAAGGATATAGGTGGAAGGTCTGACAGACAATTTGGTGCTTAGGGAATGAAAAAGAGAGAGGGGGAAGAGGTAAGAGAAACAGTAGAACTTTTCCTGATGGTGTATATAACAAAACTTTGTAAAATGATGTACAAGTTCAGGTAATAAACAGCCATCACAAACTACAGTATCCTTCTTGTCGGGGTATTGGTGTCATTTCTGCTATCTAAGCAGAAAGCTACACCTAGTCACAGGAATATTTTCAAGTAGAGCCAAGTGCAAAATGAATAGCAGTTGTCATCTTTAATCTTTCCTTTCCAGAATAAGAACAAATACCTTTAATAAGCTAGGGCCAAATATCTAAACACTGTCTCCTTTAACATGAATATTCTATACTATATAACCGATACTTACACCAGTTTTTAATATATCCACACAAATAATTACCATCACTCAAGAAATTAAGCAATTATTATATCACTTTCTATCTACACATTGGTATCACTGGACTAAATAGGTCCAGTCATTTAAAATAAGCATACACATTTATAAAATGGGTCATCTGTGAGCAAATCAATTTATGATGATTAATACATGATTACAAAATAAAAATGAAATTATTAAACAAGTCAAGAATGATACAATTAAAAATTATCATTATTATTTTAAAAGTTGACTTTTTCTAAGAGCTAGTACTATTTTGTCTTCAGTTCAGTTCAGTTGCTCAGTCGTGTCTGACTCCTTGAATTGCAGCACACCAGGCCTCCCTGTCCATCACCAACTCCTGGAGTTCACTCAAACTCATGTCCATTGAGTCAGTGATGCCATCCAGCCATCTCATCCTCTGGCGTCCCGTCCCCTTCTCCTCCTGCCCCCAGTCCCTCCCAGCATCAGAGTCTTTTCCAATGAGTCAACTCTTCACATGAGGTGGACAAAGTACTGGAGTTTCAGTTTTAGCATCATTCCTTCCAAAGAACACCCAAGACTGATCTCCTTTAGAAAGGACTGGTTGGATCTCCTTGCAGTCCAAGGGACTCTCAAGAGTCTTCTCCAACACCACAGTTCAAAAGCATCAATTCTTTGGAGCTCAGCTTCCTACATAGTCCAACTCTCACATCCATACATGACTAGTGGAAAAACCATAGCCTTGACTAGATAGACCTTTGTTGGCAAAGTAATGTCTCTGTTTTTGAATATGCTATCTAGGTTGATCATAACTCTCCTTCCAAGGAGTAAGTGTCTTTTAATTTCATGGCTGCAGTCACCATCTGCACTGATTTTGGAGTCCCCAAAAATAAAGTCTGCCACTGTTTCCACTGATTCCCCATCTATTTGCCATGAAGTGATGGGACTAGATGCCATTATCTTCGTTTTCTGAATGTTGAGTTTTAAGCCAACTTTTTCACTCTCCTTTTTCACTTTCATCAAGATGCTTTTGAGTTCCTCTTCACTTTCTGCCATAAGGGTGGTGTCATCTGCATATCTGAGGTTATTGATATTTCTCCCAGCAATCTTGATTCCAGCTTGTGCTTCTTCCAGCCCAGCATTTCTCATGATGTACTTTGCATATAAATTAGATAAGCAGGGTGACAATATACAGCCTTGACGTACTCCTTTTCCTATTTGGTACAAGTTTGTTGTTCCATGTCCAGTTCTAACTGTTGCTTCTTCACATGCATATAGGTTTCTCAAGAGGCAGGTCGTGTGGTCTGGTATTCCCATCTCTTTCAGAATTTTCCACAGTTTATTGTGATCCACACAGTCAAAGGCTTTGGCATAGTCAATAAAGCAGAAATAGATGTTTTTCTGGAACTGTCTTTCTTTCTCGATGATCCAGCGGATGTTGGCAATTTGATCTCTGGTTCCTCTGCCTTTTCTAAAACTAGCTTAAACATCTGGAAATTCACTGTTCATGTATTGCTGAAGCCTGGCTTGGAGAATTTTGAGCATTACTTTACTAGCGTGTGAGACGAGTGCAATTGTGTGGTACTTGGAGCATTCTTTGGCATTGCCTTTCTTTGGGACTGGAATGAAAACTGACCTTTTCCAGTCCTGTGGCCACTGCTGAGTTTTCCAAATTTGGTGGCATACTGAGTGCAGCACTTTCACAGCATCATCTTCCGGGATTTGAAATAGCTCAACTGGAATTCCATCACCTCCACTAGCTTTGTTCATAGTGATGCTTTCTAAGGCCCACTTGACTTCACATTCCAGGATGTCTGGCTCTAGGTCAGTGATCACACCATCGTGATTTCTGGGTCGTGAAGCAGTTTTTTGTACAGTTCTTCTGTGTATTCTTGCCACCTCTTCTTAATATCTTCTGCTTCTGTTAGGTCCATACAATTTCTGTCCTTTATCAAGCCCATCTTTACATGAAATATTCCCTTCATATCTCTAATTTTCTTGAAGAGCTCTCTAGTCTTTCCCATTCTATTGTTTTCCTCTATTTCTTTGCACTGATTGCTGAGGAAACCTTTCTTATCTCTCCTTGCTATCCTTTGGAACTCTGCATTCAGATGCTTATATCTTTCCTTTTCTCCTTTGCTTTCGCTTTTCTTTTTTTCACAGATATTTGTAAGGCCTCCCCAGACAACCGTTTTGGTTTTTTCACGGGGATGTTCTTGATCCCTGTCTCTTGTACAATGTCGCAAACCTCAGTCCATAGTTCATCAGGCACTAATTTTGTTTTACTTAAAATTTTTTCTTGCTTAAAAGAGAATTCTTAATAGATCACATATCCAGCATGCAAAATAAAAATTTTGCATCAGAATATTCTTTTGAATGAAGCACAGAGGAGAAAGAATTTTCAGTGCCTTTTTTTTTTTTTTTGTAAATTAATTAATTTATTTAAATTGCAGGCTAATTAGTTTATAATATTGTACTGGTTTTTGCCATACATTCACATGAATCAGCCATGGGTGTACATGTGTCCCCCATCCTGAACCCGCCTCCCACCTTCCTTCCCATCTCATCCCTCGGGGTTGTCCCAGTGCACTGGCCCTGAGTGCCCTGTCTCATGCATCGAACCTGGACTAGCGATCTGTTTCACATATGGTAATTCACATGTTTCAATGCTATTCTCTCAAATCATCCCACCCTTGTCTTCTCCCACAGAGTCCAAAAGTCTGTTCTTTACATCTGTGTCTCTTTTGCTGTCTCACATATAGGGTCATCATTACCTTCTTTCTAAATTCCATATACATGCATTATTAGACTGTATTGGTGTTTTTCTTTCTGCCTTACTTCACTTTGAATAATAGGCTCCAGTTTCATCCACCTCATTAGAACAGACTCAAATGCATTCTTTTTTATAGCTGAGTAATATTCCATTGTATATATGTACCACAGCTTTCTTATCCATTTATCTCCCAATGGACATCTAGTTTGCTTCCATGTCTTAGTTATTGTAAACATTGCTGTGATGAACGCTGGGGTACACATGTCTCTTTCAAGTCTGGCTCCCTCGGGTATGCCCAGCAGTGGGATTGCTGGGTCGTATGGCTGTTCTATTTCCAGTTTTTTAAAGAATCTCCACACTGGAGTTTTAAAGAAACTCCACACAGTTCTCCATAGTGGCTGTACTAGTTTGCATTCCCACCAACTTTATTTATTGTTTGTAGACTTTTTTATACAGCCATTCTGACTAGCATGAGATAGTGCCTCATTGTGGTTTTGATTTGTATTTCACTGGTAATGAGTGATGTGAGCATCTTTTCATGTGTTTGTTAGCCATCTGTATGTCTTCTTTGGAGAAATGTCTGTTTAGTTATTTAGCCCATTTTTTTTTTGATTCAGTCATTTATTTTTCTGGTATTGAGCTGCATGAGCTGCTTATATATTTGTGAGATCAATCCTTTGTCAGTTGCTTCATTTGCTATTATTTTCTCCCATTCTGAAGGCTGTCTTTTCACCTTGCTTATAGTTTCCTTCATTGTGCATAAGCTTTTAAGTTTAATTAGGCCCCATTTATTTATTTTTGCTTTTATTTCCATTACTCTGGGAGGTGGGTCATAGAGGATCCTGCTCTGATTTATGTCAGAGAGTGTTCTGCCAATGTTTTCCTCTGGGAGTTTTATATTTTCTGGTCTTACATTTAGATCTGTAATCCATTTTGAGTTAATTTTTGTGTATAGTGTTAGAAAATGTTCTAGTTTCATTCTTTTACAAGTGGTTGACCAGTTTTCCCAGCACCACTTGTTAAAGAGATTGTCTTTTCTCCATTGTATATTCTTGCCTCCTTTGTCAAAGATAAGGTGTCCATAGGTATGTGGATCTATTTTGTTCCACTGATCTATATTTCTGCCTTTGTGACAGTACCATTCTGTTTTGATGACTGTAGCTTTGTAGTATAGTCTGAAGTCAGGTATGTTTATTCTTCCAGTTCCATTCTTCTTTCTCAAGATTGCTTTGGCTATTTGAGTTTTTTTGTATTTCTCTAGAAATTGTGAAATTATTTGCTCTAGTTCTGTGAAAGGTACCATTGGTACCTTGATAGGGATTGGATTTAATCTATAGATTGCTTTGGGTAGTATACTCATTTTCACTATATTGATTCTTCCAAGCCATGAACATGGTATATTTCTCCATCTATTTGTGTCATCTTTGATTTCCTTCATCAGTATTTTATAGTTTCCTATATATAGGTCTTTTGTTTCTTTAGGTAGATTTATTCCTAAGTATTTTATTATTTTCGTTGCAATGACAAATGGAATTGTTTCCTTGATTTCTCTTTTTGTTTTCTCATTGTTAGGGTATAGGAATGCAAGGGATTTCTGTGTGTTGATTTTATATCCTGCAGCTTTACTAGACTCTTTGCGACCCCATGGACTGTAGCCTACCACACTTCTCTGTCCACAGGATTTTCCAGGCAAGAGTACTGGAGTGGGTTGCCATTTCCTTCCCATTCATTGATTAGCTCTAGTAATTTTCTTGTGGTGTCTTTAAGGTTTTCTATGTAGAGGATCATGTCATCTAGAAATAGTGAGATTTTTACTTCTTATTTTCCAATCTGGATTCCTGTTATTCCTTCTTATTCTCTAATTGCTGTGGCTAAAACATCCAAAACTATGTTGAATAGCAGTGGTGAGAGTGGGCACCCTTGTCTTTTTCGTAACTTTAGGGAAAATGCTTTCAATTTTTCACCATTGAGGATAATGTTTGCTGTGGGTTTATCATATATGTCTTTTATTATGTTGAGGTATGTTCCTTCTAGGAGAAGGCAGTGGCACCCCACTCCAGCACTCTTGCCTGGAAAATCCCATGGACAGAGGAGCCTGGTGGGCTACAATCCATGGGGTTGCTAAGAGTCGGACACAACTGAGCAATTTCACTTTCACTTTTCACTTTCATGCATTGGAGAAGGAAATGGCAACCCACTCCAGTGTTCTTGCCTGGAGAATCCCAGGGACGGGGAGCCTGGTGGGCTGCTGTCTATGGGGTCACACAGAGTTGGGCAAGACTGAAGCGACTTAGCAGCAGCAGCAGCAGCAGCAGCAGCAGCATGTTCCTTCTATGCCTGCTTTCTGGAGGGTTTTTTTTTTTTTAATCATAAATGGATGTTGAGTTTTGTCAAAGTCTTTCTCTGAATCTATTGAGATAATCATATGGTTTTATCTTTCAGTTTGTTACTTTAGTGTATCACATTAATTGATTTGCAAATATTGAAGAATCCTTGTATCCCTGGGATAAAGCCCACTTGGTCATGATGTATGATCTTTTTAATATGTTGTTGTATTTTGTTTGCTAGAATTTTGTTGAGGATTTTTGCATCTATGTTCATCAGTGCTATTGGCCTGTAGTTTTCTTTTTCTGTGGCATCTTTGTCTGGTTTTCGTATTAGGGTGATGGTGGCCTCATAGAATGAGTTTGGCAGTTTACCTTCCTCTGCAATTTTCTTGAAGAGTTTGAGTAGGATGGGTGTTAGCTATTATCTAAAATTTTGGTAGAATTCACCTGTGAAGCCATCTGGTCCTGGGCTTTTATTTGTTGGAAGATTTTTTTATTACAGTTTCAATTTCTGTGCTTGTGATGGGTCTGTTAAGATTTTCTATTTCTTCCTGGTTCAGTTTTGGAAGGTTATAGTTTTCTAAGAATTTGTCCATTTCTTCCAAGTTATCCACTTTATTGGCATATAGTTGCTGATAGTAGTCAAATCAACAGGATTAGAAATGAAAATGGAGATATCACAACAGAAAACACAGAAATACAAAGGCTCATAAGAGACTACTATCAATGCTGTCTTTTAAAGGGACACAATAGGACTTCCCTGGTGGTCCAGTGATTAAGTCTCCATGCTTCCAATGTAGGAAGAGTGGGTTTGATCACTGGTCAGGTAATTGAGATCATGCATGTTGCGTGGTATGGCCAAAAATAAAATAAATAAAAAATAGGGGGGAGAAAGGGGACATGGACTTACACTCAAACTAAGCTTTAAAAATTATATTCCAGATTTTCAGTTGTATTTCATAGTTCAGAGAAACAGGAGACTGAAGAGTCAGGAAATATTGACAGCTGAACGCATGATGACGTGAAGGGGTCTGGGGCCTAGGTAGGGATGTTCCAGAGAAAGGCTCTCTAGTGGAAGTGCCTCATCAGGGGTTCTGTCACCCTCTCTACTACCAACCACTTGTGTAGACATGAAAGCATAGCTAGATTCTAAGGCTCGATTTTCTAATCTTTACAGTGAGGCTGGAAATAAGTTGTCTTCATGGGGGAATATCACAGTCTCTGAAACTTTATCAACTAAATATGTATGAAGCACTCTGAAATGAGAGTGGCAGACTTTCAGAAGGCTGTGAGGCAAGAAGCTTTCTATAGAACAGAATATTCTGGTTCTGCTAGTGCAGTGGTCTTTGAGAAAGACACTTTATATATTTTTTTCAAATGAAGAGGGTATGTTATATTGATGATTTTCAAATTATATTTTCCCCTCAGTACACACATTATTTTTAACAAAGTCATATATTTTAACTTGCAATACTTAAAACTTTTTAGATTAAAGCTGGTCTTGTGAAACTGGGTGTTAAAAACTAGAATCCTATGACTCAGCCCTCCACATAAAGTAGCATTATCCCAAGAGATGACTCAGATCAAACAGACTATAGTTTCACCTTTGTGATTTTCATGAAGTCTTTAGTTTGATTGTACAGAATCAGATACTCTATTATTCAGTTCTGGTTTCCTGAGTAAAGTTTTCACAAGTCATAGTCCCATTCTGATCCAACCCACCTCTGAGAAATTACTAATAAGCAACATGTTCGGTCTCTGAACACTTTGACCTTCCACCTGGGGAGAGCCTGTGTGCATTCTGAGACCTCTCCAAGATACAACTCTTTGCATTATTAGGAAAAGAGCCATCTTTCCCTCATAGATAAACTTTCTCTCAAATAATTTATGACCATCTACTTTCTGCCCAGCATGTCAGGGCTCAAATAAGAAAGTCTCCTAAGGGAGATGGTAGCAATTTAACAAGATAATTAGTTGTTGGAGCCCTGAGATTAAGTGCTTTGAAAAATATAGATTATTTCTAAGTGAGAATGTCTCTGGCTGTGGCCATGGTTATCACTAATACTATCAACCTAAATCTTGATCTCACTCTCTCTAGTGAATGATATAACAGCTTTTGAAAAATTTTTTCTCCTCTCCTTGAAATATGTTCTTTCTTGTATCTCAGAAGGTTGGTTCTCTCTAGTCTACAGTCAGGAGGCTCCAGAAATTAAGTGTTTGAAATATAATATTTAAAAAAACCATACAGTGATCATTGTTATTCACAAAAAGTGAAAATGGATGATGTGTCATTAACTAGAAAGGATAATTCAAGGATTAAAGAAGTATTTTTGTTCTGTGAAGTTGCTCAGTCATGTCCGACTCTTTGTGACCCCATGGACTGTAGTCTACCAGGCTTCTCCGTCCACGGGATTCTCCAGGCAAGAATACTAGAGTGGGTTATCATTTCCTTCTCCAGGGAATCTTCGCGACCGAGGGATCGAACCCAGGTCTCCTGCATTAGAGGCAGACGCTTTAACCTCTGAGCCACCAGGGAAGCCTCAAGAATTTAATATATGCCTAAGTGTGTACTTATGCAATAAAATTGTTTTTGGTTTAGTCACTAAGTCCTATCTGACTCTTTGTGATCCATGGAGTATGGCCCCCAGGCCCTTCTTTCCATGGGATTTCCCAGATAAGAATGTTGGAGTGGGTTGCCATTTTCTTCTCCAAGGGATCTTCCCAACCCAGGGATTGAACCCATGACTCCTGCATTGGCATGTGGGTTCTTTAGCACTGAGCCACCTGGGAAGCCCTTGCAATAAAGTACAAGTTGGTTATTTATCTTATTTGTTTGTTTATTTATTTATTGAATGTATGATGAGTTGGCCATTAGGAGGAAAGAAAATATATGATAGGTACTAAAATATGCTTTGACTTCACTGAATTTTCTTACAGAAAGTTCAGATTAAGTAGAAGATAAAATGTTAGCAGTACGTTAATGCAGTTATACTTCAGAGGTTGACCTTTTGATAATGTCTGCTTAAACAATCTAAGGTCATTTTATTCATGAAAGAATTCATATTTTTATATTTTCTGAAGCTTCAGTCTATATATAGTCTAAAATTGTATACAGCAGGGAAAGAAGTAAAATCTTCATGGATACGCTTAGTTCAATAACAAATAACAATAACATCAAACAACTCTATGTAATAATTACATTTAAATTAAATATCTTTGAAGAAAAAATAATCAGGAAAATTTTTAAGTGAAATGAAATGGTTTTTAAAAATCAAACTTCTAAATAGATGATACTTTATGCAAAGATTAAGAAGAAAAAAGTTAATTGCCAGTGTTACAGTCATTTACTTTATGGAATACTTTCCCTCTTCAAACTTTCATAGTTTTCAATTCAGTTTCACTTATGTTTCTGAAACTCTTATATAAAATCTATATTTGATTAGATTGTGAAAACTCCTGATGAAATTGTCCAAGTAATATGCAATGTTTGCCCCGCTTACTGATTGAATTAAGTGAAACTTTATGCAAAATATTATGTAATCTGACATAAATTTTAGAGTCTATACATTAAATGAAGAGATGAAATATTTTCTTTTGTTTTGGAGTAATGTTTTACTTTTGGGGTTAAGAGAGTCCTACTTATGACTAGCCATCCTTCTTTGAAATCAAAATGTTTAGCAGGTGTGCATGGTGTTGAAAATTTATAATTAAAATATGTTTTCTGTACCCTTGCTTGAACTCAGAAGCCGGTACATTTTAGTTCATATGAAAGTGTTAGTCACTCAGTCGTGTCCAGCTCTTTGTGACCCCATGGACTGTAACCTGCCAGGTTCCTCTGTCCATGGGATTTCCCAGGCAAGAATACTTAGCCATTCCCTTCTCCTGGTGATCTTCCCGGCCTAGGGATTGAACCTGGGTCTCCTGAATTGCAGGCAGATTCATTACTGTCTGAGCCACCAGGAAAGCCCATAGTTTATATAACCACTAAGATTAGAGGAGGAGAAGGAAATGGCAACCCACTCCAGTATTCTTCCTTGGAGAACCCCATGGACAGAGGAGCCTGGTGAGTTACATTCCATGGGGTTGCAAAAAGTTGGACATAACTGAGTAACTCACACACACACACAAGATTAGAGGAGTACATATAGATTGTGTTTATATTTGTAAAGTATCCTGATTTGAGAACATGCTCTATTAGTCAGTATAACAATCAGATAATTTTTTTATAGTTATCAAACAGAAATAGAGGTAGAGTCAATTTGAGTCTTTCTTTTCTAGTTAAGGGAAAATAAGATGAAAGAAGTTTAATAACAAGCAACAATTTTAGATACTTTTGCAGAAGATAATCAACTTTAAAAAATGTACAATGTGAGAGTTGCAAGTTGTTATATTTGGGGGACCTTAAAAGATACTTACTCCTTGAAAGGAAAGTTATGACCAACCTAGACAGCATATTAAAAAGCAGAGACATTACTTTGTCAACAAAGGTCCATTTAGCCAAAGCTATGGTTTTTCCAGTAGTCATGTATGGATATGAGAGTTGGACTATAAAGAAAGCTGAGCACCAAAGAATTGATGTTTTTGAACTGTGGTGTTGGAGAAGACTCGACTCCTTTGGACTGCAAGGAGGTCCAACCAGTCCATCCTAAAGGAGATCAGCCCTGTGTGTTCATTGGAAGGACTGATGTTGAAGCTGAAACTCCAATAGTTTGGTCACCTGATGTGAAGAGCTGACTCATTTGAAAAGACTCTGATGCTGGGAAAGATTGAGGGCAGGAGGAGAAGGGGACAACAGAGGATGAGATGGTTGGATGGCATCACTGACTCAATGGATATGAGTTTGGGTAAACTCCGGAAGTTGGTGAGGGACAGGGAGGCCTGGTGTGCTGTGGTTCATGGGGTTGCAAAGATTCAGGCTCGACTGAGCTACTGAACTGAACTGAAAACTTTATCCTAGGAGACAAAGATATCTCTGAGAAACTGCTACAAAGAGAGAGGGTGAAGGTCAGTATATATGTGATTTTGGTGACGGGGTAATACATGCAATTAAGGATCTATTTTTGCAGAAGATTTCTACTAGTCACAAGGAACAGTCGTCATCATAAAATATTTTATTGCTTTTCTAGATATGAGGAGATATAAAAATTGGGCTCATAAAATTGGCTCCTGAAAATATCTATCTGAAAACCTGTCTTTGCTAGTGTTTCCCTGATCACAGAGTGCCTCGTTTATTCTTCCACTTCGAACTGCTTTCATTGGGTGTTGAAGTTCAGCACCTGCAGGAGAACATGATTTAATCCTTTTAGAGGTAGATGGCCCATGCCAATGGCAAGTGTCAAGTTGTAGTTGACAAGATGAGAAAGAAGATATATTTCCTGTTTTGGTCAGCTAGAAGAGCAGATTGTACAGGAAGGAGGTAAATTTCCTGGGATGATCAGATAGAAGAGTAGGTTGTATGCAAAGGAGCTACTCCAAGTGTGGTTCAAGGACTGTTAATTTTCTCTGACTCTTCATTGTAGGTCTTGATGAGGTACATTGAGATTTGAAAGTGATGTACTTATCTCTTGCTAGATAACCATCTAACCACATAAATCTTAGGAGTTTGTCACTATAAGAAATATGGGAGAACGGATTTGTGGAAATAAATAGCACAGTTTGCTATACTTGGCAAGCATGGGAAGTATTTTCCTTAGCTTTGTGGATGTTCAAGTGTAAGTGTTGACATTTCTAAGACAGAAACCTGCACCATACAGTGAAATATACATGCATGGGAACTAGCCAATCGATTTATATTTGCAAGAATTCTTCCAGTAGAAGAATTTTAATAAGTATTCCTCACAAGGATTGTTTTGAAGTGTTTGAAGAAACATTTTTTAAAAGAATTGAGTTAGCATACTATATTACATTTTACAAATATAGTATGTTAACTCAATTAACATACTATAATTGCTCATTGTAAGTGCTCATTAATGTCTTTATATAAGCGACTGAATTATCTACATGCTTTGTACTTGTTGATTAGGGACTGCCATGTGAGCTAGTGCAAGTGATGGAGTTGGGTTACTGATAATCTTATGAGGACTATATGAGTCTTAAAAAATACTGAGAATCACAAAAAGTGTTCAATTCAAGATGTACTTATTTCATTCTTAACACACTGACTATATGATAAACATTTCCTCTTAATTAAGGAACATATAATTTGTTTACCAATACCTCACCTTGGAGAAGAAATGTACCACAGCGGGTAGGAAAAGTCAGCAGTAATTTCATTAGGATAATTTGGGAAGAAAATTTTAAAATAATACCATACACCATAAAAATCTATAAAATAAATTTCAACCAAAACATAGAAATATATGCCGTAAATATTGGGCTTAGACTACTTTATGGTAATTAATATATTGCTCACAATTATGTAGACTTTACAAGTACATAATACTACTTCTTTAAGAAAATGACCTTAATCAATTAGGATGTCACCAATATTGAATTATTTGAAATATAGATAGACAAAGGCAAAAAAAAAGTTTGTTTGCTTATGATTTGAATTTAAAATTATAAGTAGTTGTTTGCTTATTGTCTTTATTTCTCATAGCATAAATAAAATTTAGCTTCACCCTATGAAAGTAAAACATTAAATACTAGTAAATAAAGCACATTATGTTTATAATTTATTCTTATAACCTCAGAGGAATTAAGACTGTAATACTGATGTAAATGAAATACACACACACACACATACATACATGCATTCAGAAATGGAGAGTTAGACATGTATCTTCACATTTTTTCCCCTTGTGAATAACATCCCAGATCTTAGTTCTTCTAATGACAAAGTAACTTCTAGTTTTCCTAGAATCTATATCTTATGTATTATATTTATATTCTTTGGCTTTCAAATTTCTATTTTATTTCAATGTGTTCATCAATAACCTATACACCTTAAAATCTAAAAGTGTATTAGAGAACATTCAGTGACAATGTCAAAGCAAATGTTTAAATGACTATTTATGACTAGAAAGCAGAATAAATATATGTGATTACATATAGGAGTATGAACTTTTATGCCAAATAAGAAAGTATATAGTGGGATAATATCGGGTTGGCCAAAGAGCTTGTTCAGATGTTTCTATATGATCTTATGGATAGATAGTGTGCTAGCAGATAGTGTGATGAAATGTAAAATTAAGGGAAAAAAAAGCATAGAAAAAGTTAAAACATCACACTGGGTTGATATTTTCTTGTCAATATTTAATAGGAATTTTTAATCCTTAAATATTAAATCTACAATAAAAGGGGAAATGAAAGATAGAATGGAATAAAGTAGAAAACAGCCATCTGTTAGAAATTGCTTACTTTGTATAGGGGTTATTAAAAAGTAAATAGTTCAGTGATTTTGGAAGCTGGGAAAATGCTGTTGCTGTTATTGAAATTAGCATTATTTCTGAAAGGCCTATCGACATATATGGCTGATTACAAAATCAAATGATTTATGATATTTCAATATATTTTTTAATTGCATTTTGACATTTGAGTTATTTTGTCAACCATTTCAGATTGTCATTAACGTGTCCAATTATAAGGTTTTGCAATTTGAAGAACTGAAACTTAAGTATAGTGTCCATCATAACTCACTTCAGAACTGGAAAGTAATCTCTTATATTTGAGTAGATTTTAAAGTAACTTACAGAAGTTCAATTTGTTAGGGGAAACACTGACTGAAACCTCCCAGTCTGGCCAGGTACCATAGTAACTGTTTGCATGAGTTATTTTATGATAAGGAACATGGAGCTAACAAGTCACTTCAGGAAAGGTCAAAAGGAGATGCCAGGTATCCTACTGACCTCCCAGAATCCTCCTTGTTGAAATCCATTTTGGCTGAGGAATGTGTGTGCCACCAGGAAAGACCCTGAATCAGAATGATTGGCCAGAGACCACCCAGAAACGAATCCCATCACCATAAAACCCGAGACTGCAAGCCACATAGCATATCAGTCGTCTTCAGTTCCCTTGCCTTCCTGCTCTTCCCATGGGCACTCCTTCCCAATAAAATTTCTTGCTTTGCAGTTTGTGTGTAATCTCTAACAATTCATTTTTGAGTGTTAGACAAGAGCCCACTTTCAAGCCCAAGAAGCCCTTCCTGCAACAAATTCCATCTCTATTGGGCATTTAGAAGAGATACAAACTTTATTTTCTTACCATAAATACAAATACCCCCTCAAAAATTCTAAAAATCTTCGTTTTCTAAAAAAAGTCATTGTTTCTTTGAGTGACTTAAAATTGTGACTTAATAAAAGTATAGACCAGTCCTTCTAATTTTTTATTTATTTATATTTTTAATTGAAGTATATTTTATTTCAGTTCAGTTCAGTCACTCAGTCGTGCTGACTCTTTGCAACCCCATGGACTGCAGCATGCCAGGCCTCCCTGTCCATCACCAACACCCAGAGTTTTCCCAAACTCATTTCCATTGAGTTGGCGATGCCATCCAACCATCTCATCCTCTGCCGTCCTCTTCTCCTGCCATTAATCTTTCCCAGAATCAGGGTCTTTTCCAAGGAGTCAGTTCTTCGCATCAAATGGCCATATTGGAGTTTCAGATTCAGCGTCAGTCCTTCCAATGAATATTCAGGACTGATTTGCTTGAAAATGGACTGGTTGGATCTCCTTGCAGTCCAAGGGACACTCAAGAGTCTCCTCCAATACCACAGTTGAAAAGCATCAATTCTTCGGCGCTCAGCCTTCTTCACAGGCCAACTCTCACATCCATACATGACCACAGGAAAAACCATAGCCTTGACTAGATGGACCTTTCTTGGAAAAGTAATGTCTCTGCTTTTGAATATGCTATCTAGGTTGGTCATAAATTTCCTTCCAAGGAGTAAGCGTCTTTTAATTTCATGGCTGCAGTCACCATCTGCAGTGATTTTGGAGCCCCAAAAAATGAAGTCTGACACTGTTTCCAATGTTTCCCTGTCTATTTCCCATGAAGTGCTGGGACTGGATGCCATGATCTTCGTTTTCTCAATGTTGGGCTTTAACCCAACTTTTTCACTCTCCACTTTCGCTTTCATCGAGGGGCTTTTGAGTTCCTCTTCACTTTCTGCCATAAGGGTGGTGTCATCTGCATATCTGAGGTTATTGATATTTCTCCCAGCAATCTTGATTCCAGCTTGTGTTTCTTCCAGTCCAGCGTTTCTCATGATGTACTCTGTATATAAGTTAAATAAACAGGGTGACAATATACAGCGAAGAGTCAACTCTTCGCATGGGGTGGCCAACGTACTGGAGTTTCAGCTTTAGCATCATTCCTTCCAAATAAATCCCAGGGCTGATCTCCTTTAGAATGGACTAGTTGGATCTCCTTGCAGTCCAAGGGAGTCTCAAGAGTCTTCTCCAACACCACAGTTCAAAAGCGTCAATTCTTTGGTGCTCAGCTCTCTTTATAGTCCAACTCTCACATCCATATATGACTACTGGAAAAACCATAGCTTTGACTAGATGGACCTTTGTTGGCAAAGTAATGTCTCTGCTTTTTAATAGTTTATTTACAATGCTGTATTTCAAATATACAGAAAAGTTGTTCAGTTATATATTATATATATATATATTATTTTCAGATTATTTTCCATTATAAGTTATTACAAGATATTTAATATAATTATGTTTGCTATACAATAGATGCTTGTTAATTATCTATTTTATATATAATAGAATTATCTGTTAATCCTAAACTTCTCATTTATTCCTCTCCCAACTTCCTCTTTGATAACCATAATTTGTTCTCTTTCTGAGTCTGTTTCTGTTTTGTAAATAAGTTCATTTATACTATTTTTTTTTTTAGATTCTACGTGTAAGTGATATTATATAACATTTGTCTTTCTCTGCCTGAGTATGATAATTTATAGGGCCATCTATGTTTCTACAAATGGCATTATTTCATTCCATTTATGGCTGAGTAATATTCTACATATGTGTGTGTGTGTGTATTATATACACACCACATATTTTTTTATTTATTTACCTGTTGATGGACATTCATTTTGCTTGGCTATTATAAATAGTGCTGCTATAAACATTGGGGTGGGAAATATCTTTTTAAAATACAGTTTTTGTCTTTTCCTAATGTGGCGTGCTGCTTCATGGGGTCGCAGAGTCGGACATGACTGAGCGACTGAACTGAACTGAACTGAATGTATGCCCAGATGTGGGATTGCAGGATCATATGGTAGCTCTATTTTTAGTTTTCTAAGGGACCTCCATACTGTTCTCTACAGTGGCTGCACCCATTTACATTCTCACCATCAGTGTAGGAGGCTTCATTTTTCTCTTCTCCAGCATTTAATATTTGCAGACTTTTTGATAATGGCTATTCTGACTGGTATAAGAAGATACTCCATTGTAGTTTTGATTTACAATTCTTTTGCCCATTTTTTGTTTGGGTTGTTTGTTTGTTTTGATATTATGTTGTATGAGCTGTTCATATATTTTTAAAATTAAGCCCTTATCAGTCACTTTGTTTGCAAAATTTTCTTCTATGCTGCTGTCTTTTTGTTTTCTATATGATTTCCTTTGCTGTGCAAAAACTTACAAGTTTGATTGGGTACCATCTGTAGAGCAGTAGTTCTAAGCCACAATGCCCTGAGAGAGTACAAAATGACAGTACACTGCTATCAAAACATGGGTCCTCATATATCTCCCATCCTGGATGTTCTGGAAATGTTCTTTAGTGAAGTTTCATGGAGTTGCATGCACTTAACCCCTATGTGAAGAAGGATGAATATCAAAACAAGTTTTGTTCAGGCAAAGAGGGCTTTCTTTCACCCTGGTCCATTTGTGCAGTAGGATTCAATACAGAAAACTTGAGGGAAAATATTTTAAGCAAAATATCACTCAGAGGTGAACTTTGTCAACATTTTTGCATATCTCCTTTAAGCCTTCCTGTGTATATACACACAAGATGGAATACTAAATTATATTGGATACTCTACATTCTAACTTATAAAATATTCTCACACCTATACATTGAGCTTTAGAAGTTAAGTTAGATCTTAGTGTACATTGCTTTATCAGATTTATCCTGAGTTATCTTTGGAGGGTGTTAGAGAAGAGGCTGGAAGATCATAACAGAGGCAAGTGGAAAAAGTGCCACTACCTGCAAAGCAGGAGTTTTAAGAAGGAAAAAAAGCTCCCTATTTCATAAACTTTTATATACTTGACATTTGCTTAGTAAAAGAAATATAGATCAATGTTATTAGAAGACTTTTGTGCATGTGGGCATCTCAGTTAAAGACAATAAACTCCCATCTTTGCAAGCACTACATAATACCTTTCATGTGTTGATGGATCTCCATATATAAACTGAACATGAAAATGAATAGGTATATCCTCTTCTTGACAAAAGAGGCTAATGGAACTTACCCAACTAAAACTTTTCACATTAAATTGAAATTATCCCTTTAAATCTTGGAGGGAGTGAAAGCCAGGCATACCTCTTCCATATTAAGACACTGCAGAAATATTGGCCAAAGCAAAGATTTATAAGATGTCACTGAAAGCATTCACTCTAACAATAAAGAAGACAGCAGGATGGTGAAATGATGGTTGCAATTCAAAATAAATCACATGGACCTTAATAATTCCATAGCAGTTAGATCTCCTTTACTAGACTGCATCTGGCTTTGATAGGATGCTGTATTTTAAGAGAATAATTGTTCTTCATGGGTATAACAGTTCAGTGTTCAGAGTTTGAAGTTATAAAGAAATATTTACAAGAAAGGAGAGCTACAGTGAGGTTATCGTACTTTCAAGTTTTAAAGATTGGTATTTTGTCACCTTATAATTTAAAAGACAAAATAAATAAATTGTGAGGATAATTTTTTTTTTTTTGCTATCACTAGAATTCTAAGCTTGTCTGGTTAAAATTATCATGAATTTTCTTTAAATTATAATAATAAATACTACTTTTTACTCTCAGAAGAGAAATTAAAACTATCCACAATAATGAAAATTCCTTTCTCTGCTCAAGGGAATGTTTCTAGTCATCACTCTCCTCACTCTAAGCTTACTGTCTTTATTGTCCATCAGTATCAGACAGTATCAAAACTTCATTGAAAGAGAAGATAATTTAAAAGAATAACATTTCAAGTAGTATTAGTCTTTCCTCTAGACTCAATGACATTAGTATTTGACTTATGATTAGTTCTCTTTGCATCAGTATAGTGAATAAAATCATTTGTCTCCAAAATTCATTTCTGCCTTGAGCCTCAAATATATGTCCTTATTTGAAATAAGGATCTTTACAGTAATAATCAGTTAAGGATCATGAGATGAAATCATCTTGAATTTACAGTGGGCCCTAAATCCAATGACTGCCATCCCTGTAAGAAAAGAAAAAACAGGGACACAGAAAGAAAGCCAAGTGGAGACAGAGGCACAGATTGGAATGTTGTGTCTGCAAGTCAAGTGACACCAAGGACTTTCCACTTGCATGGGACAACATCTCCCTGAGAGCCTTCCAAAGAATCAACCTTGCCAACATCCTAATTTCCAAAGTTTGGCTTCCAAACTAAGATCATACATTTCTGTTACTTTAAGTAAAACAGTATGTGGTAGTTACATATGACAGTCCCAGGTAAGAAATACAATTATTAACACAAGGAATTGTTAAGAGATTACCCATATGGTAGCCAGCACTATGGACTGAGCTGTGTACCTGTAATTAATTTCCAAGGTTTTGCTAGAGCAATTAACAGCTGGTACCAGTGAGAGCTTCCCTGGTAGCTCAGACAGTAAAGTGTCTACCTACAATGCCGGAGACCCATGTTGGATCCCTGGGTAGGGAAGATCCCGTAGAGAAGGAAACAGCAACCCACTCCAGTATTCATGCCTGGAAAATCCCATGGACCGAGGAGCCTGCAGGGCTACAGTCCATGGGGTCGCAAAGAGTCGGACAGTGAGAAGCAGCTGATCTGGAGAAGCAGGTCCATCCTCATGCATTTGAGTAAGTCACATAGTAAAACATGTGTGAGTGAGTGAAAGTCACTTAGTTGTGTTCGACTCTTTGCAATCCCATGGACTATACATTCCATGGAATTCTCTAGGCCAAAATACTACAGTGGGTAGCCTTTCTGTTTTCCAGGGGATCTTCCCAACCCAAGGATTAAACACAGGTCTCCCACATTGCAGGTAGATTCTTTACCAGCTGAGCTGGAAGGGAAGCCCAGAAAAACATTATGGAGCCCAAATGTTGTCACTTTCCTGGGTCAAGGTATCTAAACACACTTAGCTTTTTATCATGCTTGGCCCAAGTGTAGAATAACGGGAGCTGGGCTTTAAAATCAGGGCCTTCTGTGGTGATAATGCCATAACTTAGGAGTGTTTATTGTCTGTATTATTTCTGAAAGCTAAGTAAAACTTGATTTTGATTAAAACCTGTTGTATCTTGTCATTTGCTAACAGTGACAGTTTTACATCTTCCTTTCCAATTTGGATACCTTTTCTCTCTCTCTCTCTCTCTTTTTTTTCTTCTGATTGCTGTAGCTAGGACTTTCAAAACTACCTTGAATAAAAGTGGTGAGAATGGGCATCCTTGTCTCATTCCTGTTCTTAGAGGAAATGCTTTCAGCTTTTCACCATTGAGTATGACGTTTGCTGTGGGTTTGTCATATATGGCCTTTATTAGGTTGAATTTGTTCCACTTATGCCAACTTTCTGGCAAGTTTTTAATCATAAGTGGATGTTAGATTTTGTCAAAAGCTTTCTTCTAAATCTATTGAAATGATCATTTTTTTTTATTCTTTGTTAATGTGGAGTATCAAATTGACTGATTTGCAGATACTGAAAAAACCCTTGCATCCTTGCGATAAATCCCACTGTATCATGTTATACCATCCTTTTTATAGGTTATATCAACCTATACATATTCTTGGATTCAGTTTGCTTATAATTTGTTGAGTTTTTTTTTGCATCTATGCTCCTCAGTGATGTTGGCCTGTAATTTTCTCTTTTTTGTGTGCTATGTTTGTATGGTTTTAGTATCTGGATGATGCTGTCCTTATAGAATGAGTTCATAAATATTACTCCCTCTGCAATTTTTTAAAGTGATTTGAAAAGGATAGGTATTAACTATTCTCCAAATGTTTGGTAGAATTCACCTGTAAAGTCATCTGGTCTGGGACTTTCATTTTTAGGAATTTCTTCTATTGTGAATCTGATTGTCAGACTGAGCCCAAAACAAAATTGCCTAAAGAACATACTGGGCATTGCATGACTCTCTTTATTAGATTTGTTACTGTTTAGTCACTAAGTGGTGTCTGACTCTTTGCAATTCCATGAACTGTAGCCCACCAGGCTTCTCTGTCCATGGGATTTCTCAGGCTAGAATAATGGACTGGGTTGCCATTTCCTTCTCCAGGGGATCTTCCCAGTCCAGGAATCAAAACCACATCTTCTGTATTGGCATGCAGATTTTTTTTTTTTTTTAATAACTGAGCCACCAGGGAAGCCCAATATATAGATAAATACATCTTTCTCTATACACACACACACACACACCTGTCATCTGTACACTATTGTCTATTTATCTACATGATGCTGGGGGATCAAGACTACAAGGTCAGTTTATATAGCCAAATATATTTAATTCTACTTCTGAAAAGATATAGAAAATCAAATGGGTTTATTGCAAAAATAAGTTAATAAAGAGAAACATAAGGTTTAATTGATGAGATCTAATATGTGATTAATGGCATTACCATGAATTATTTTATATCAATTGAAGTTTTTTCATGTCATTAATCATCAAACTTACAAATACACCTGAATATTTGGAAAATTTAGATGTCTGTAGGAGAATTAATGTTCTTAAATTGTTATACACTCTTTTCAAAATGTATTTGTTGCAAAACTGAAAAACCTATGGTGAACCATCATGAAGATTCTGTTTCTCTGTCTTCCATTTTACAATCAACCCTTCTGTTACTGCCCAGCCCACCCCACATGTCTAACTTTTCACTAATCTTACTATATTTCATTTTCCAGGGAATGAGGAAACCACTAGAATTCCAAATTATGAGATAATTTATGTATTAGTAGTGAGAAAGTGAATGACATTAATGAATAGAGAGGGAATCATTTAACAACTCAGGTTTTCTATAATTCGTAGCTTTCAGCAAATTTAAGAATGATATAAAGACATATTTAACTGGCACCTTATTAAAATTTTTCATGATAGATTATATGACTTTGGCTTACTATTCCAAAGAAGTTCAAGGAACTGAGTGAATTAGTAAAATCCTGTTACCATTAACTTATTCAAAAAAATAACTTTTCTCTAGACCTATATAAAACTTTAAAAATGAGTTATTCTTCTTTTAATATTCTAACAATAAGTGATAATCATGAACAGATAAATGACTAACAAACATACCCATTCCATTTCATTAATGGTCACATTTTCTGATTTGTATGATAAATACTAACTGAAATTCATAATATATTTATTTTTCCAATTACATACAGGTAATAATGGGTATTCAGTCCTGAAGGGAAACAAAAAGATATTAGCAATGAGAGCAGCAGGGGAGCAGGATATTAAAATTATTTTTCATATCAACAGATTAATTTTTCAGAAAAGCAAGATATTTTGCTAATCAAAATATTTTTAAGTCCACATTTGTTTTCAACAGGGTAAAAAGTCTCTGGAGAAACTATCAAACGATAAAAGAAACAATGTAGAATGACTCACTGTCAGGAGGTGCCTATTCACAAATTTTTAGACAGATGATTATGGGTGTCACATTTGTTTTGGTATTTAGATTCTATCGGATGCATTTAAATGAGTAACTATACTAATTTTACTTAAAAATACAAAATATGCAATAATTCATCAATTACATTCTTATTGATTATTTCAGATTAGGGTATAGATGTCTTAGAAGTTAAAATAAAACATATGAGAGGTACAGGAGTATGAGCTTAAAAACATCTTAAGGCAACTAAGAGTATTTGAACAGTTGTAGAAAAGTGCAATGATTCCTTCTTAGTTAAGAACATCATAATACACAATAATTTACTCATGTTTCCAAGATGATCCCATGGCCTTGACAAGTAAACCATAGCCTCTGTCTTAAAAGGAACATAGCGACTCTTGTGGAGAGATGCTCACATAAACAATATATAACGTAAGGTCATGAAAGGATTAGGGGCAAGTATATGTTGTATATATCAGATCAGAATTATAGAAATCATATAGGCTTTGCTACATACAAGGCAATCTTGAATCCAGTAACTTTCCTAAACTCATTATATTTAGCTAGAGTGTTTTATGCACATTTTTACAATATAAAATTTCAATAAAAGTATTTGAACTGGCAGATGTTTTCATAGGTAGAATTTATACTGATAAATTAGGGTGACTTCTGGGTTCATACCTTTTTCTAAGGTCACACTTTGAGGAATATACTGTATTTTTTCTATGACTAGGCTTTAGTAAAAAAAAATAAACTATAATCAGCTTTATAATTAGATTATATAAAGTATAATTGCTGAAATTCAAATTAATCTGCATTTTTAAGAATATCTGCCTTTACTTAAATAAAAATGTACATTGGTATTCCTTTAAATTATTAAATAATATGGGTTAAAACTGTAACTAATTAATAATACTTATACAGATTTTATAGGACTATCTTGATGACTGAAAAATTAGACAAGTTACATAAACTTTATGGTACTCTGTATGTAGATGGTTAGAACAGTCCTTGATGACTTTTTAGTCCTTGTAATGATTATTTTTTCTTTAGACATCAAAATAGAATAGAAAACATCATGCAGTTTAAACAATAGAAACAATGTGCAGCTCTTATTGTATTATAAGAACGATACCATAATACCGATTGCCTAATTCTGAAAATAATACTGAGCAGGTTTAACAAAAATACTTTCTTTATGAAATGGCTGCTGCTACTACTGCTAAGTCGCTTCAGTCGTGTTCAACTCTGTGCGACCCCATAGACCGCAGCCCATCAGGCCCCGCCGTTCCTGGGATTCTCCAGGCAAGAACACTGGAGTGGGTTGCCATTTCCTCCTCCAATGCATGAAAGTGAAAAGTGAAAGTGAAGTCGCTCAATCGTGTCCAACTCTTAGCGACCCCATGGACTGCAGCCTACCAGGCTCCTCCGTCCATGGGATTTTCCAGGCAAGAGTACTGGAGTGGGGTGCCATTGCCTTCTCCCATATGAAATGCCAATGATGATTAATAAAAATAAGCACTGAACTTTTTTACCCGCTTCAGTAGTATGTTTAACTCAGGAGCCTTTCTAATCAAAGAAATAATTCAAAGTGATATACTACCACAACTCTGCTTCAGCATTACGCTGGAGGTTCTAGCCAGTGTAGTAAGAAAATAAAAATAATTTAAAATCTAAGTAATAAAAAGGAGAGCATGTATCTGTCATTAGAGAAGATGTGAATGCCTAGAATATGAAAAGCTATCTACTGAGCAACAGAATGAATATGTGTTTTTATTAAGATCATTATTTGTGATCAAAGGCTCAGGTGGTGCTAGTGGTTAAGAACCCATCTGCCAATGCAATAGACATAAAAGACCCACCCGGGTTTGATATCCAGGTCTAGAAGATCCCCTGGAGGAGGGTATGGCAACCTACTCCAGTATTCTTGCCTGGAAAATTCCATGGACAGAGGAACCTGGTGAGCTATAGTCCATGGGGTAGCAGAGTCAGACATGACTGACTTAGCAATTTAGTGCGAGCAGGTGCGTGCACACACACACACATGCACGCACACACACGCACACACACACACACACACACATTTGGGGTCGATATAAAAAAAATAAACTGTATTTCTAAATCCCAATAATTCTTCTGATTCTTTTAATTACAATTCCTTTCTTCTCTTACCTACTTCAACCTCTCCAGGACTGAAAGTGTCCTGGGGGCTGTTTTTCCTCACCAGTGCCTTGCTTTTTGGAATTATCATTTCCAAGCATTTCAAGTCCTGCCCAAATTACAGAAACCCAAGCATAAGGGAACATAGTTATCTCAGGAAGCTGGTCCTAGACACTCACTCTGGTGACCTGGGTGATCAACTTTAAATGCAATCAGCCAATTCCTTTTCTGGTTTCTCAGAGCAGGGACTGAGCTGTTCTCCCTCCACTCAGACCTGCATCCTCTGTCCCTAGGCTCAAATATTCCCTACCTGTAATTCAAACACTTTGAATAACACATTGGGAAACAAAAAAGGAAAACCAAAACTAAGTCTTTGTTTTTCAGTACATGTGATATATCTATCCTTCTATTTTGCTTGGCTCCTTGGACTTGGCATAGTACTGCAGCTGGGGATGCTGGGGCTACAACATTGGATTGTATCTGTCTGTTCCCTAAGTTGACTCTCAAAATCTCCCAGGACACCTGTGGCCCAGGGCTCTGCAGCTCTAAGTGTACTTCCTTTTTTTGAATGTTAATTAAAGCACTGAGAGTGGCTGCCCCACAACACACATTAATTTTGTACTAATAAATGTGTATTTAAAAGAGAAAATGCTTTCTCCATTATAGTTCAGTTCAGTCGCTCAGTTACATCTGACTCTTTGCTACCCTATGAATCACAGCACACCAGGCCTCCCATCATCAACTCCTGGCGTTCACTCAAATTCATGTCCATAGAGTTGGGGATGCCATCCCGTCATTTCATCCTCGTTGTCCCCTTCTCTTCCTGCCCCCAATCCTTTCTAGCATCAGAGTCTTTTCCAGTGAGTCAACTCTTCGCATGAGGTGGCCAAAGTATTGGAGTTTCAGCTTTAGCATCAATCCTTCCAATGAACACCCAGGGCTGATCTCCTTTAGAATGGACTGGTTGGATCTCCTTGCAGTCCAAGGGACTCTCAAAAGTCCTCCAACACCACAGTTCAAAAGCAACAATTCTTCGGCACTCAGTGTTCTTCACAGTCCAACTCTCACGTCCGTACATTACCAGAGGAAAACCATAGCCTTGACTAGATGAACCTTTGTTGGCAAAGTAATGTCTCTGCTTTTGAATATGCTATCTAGGTTGGTCATAACTTTCCTTCCATGGAGTAAGCGTCTTTTAATTTCATGGCTGCAATCACCATCTGCAGTGATTTTGGAGCCCCAAAAAATAAAGTCTGACACTGTTTCCACTGTTTCCCCGTATATTTCCCATGAAGTGATGTGACCAGATGCCATGATCTTAGTTTTCTGAAATTATAATTTCTCCATTATAAATGCCTTTAAATTCAATGAAACATTTGGGCTCTTATTTCTCTAATGACCTAATGAATTATGATAATAATGAGCATCTTCTGAATGAAAGAATCTTTAACACTCACTAAGAGAGTTCCAGAAAAACATCTATTTCTGCTTTTTGACTATGCCCAAGCCTTTGACTGTGTGGATCACAAAAAAAATTGTGGGAAATTCTGAAAGAGATGGGAATACCAGACCACCTGACCTGCCTCTTGAGAAATTTGTATGCAGGTCAGGAGGCAACAGTTAGAACTAGACATGGAACAACAGACTGGTTCCAAATAGGAAAAGGAGTATGTCAAGGCTGTATATTGTCACCCTGTTTATTTAACTTATATGCAGAGTACATCATGAGAAATGCTGGACTGGAAGAAGCACAAGCTGGAATCAAGATTTCCAGGAGAAATATCAATAACCTCAGATATGCAGATGACACCACCCTTATGGCAGAAAGTGAAGAGGAACTCAAAAGCCTCTTGATGAAAGTGAAAGTGGAGAGTGAAAAAGTTGGCTTAAAGCCCAATATTCAGAAAACAAAGATCATGGCATCCGGTCCCATCACTTCATGGGAAGTAGATGGGGAAACAGTGGGAACAGTGTCAGACTTTATTTTTCTGGGCTCCAAAATCACTGCAGATGGTGACTGCAGCCATGAAATTAAAAGACACTTACTCCTTGGAAGGAAAGTTATGACCAAACTAGATAGCATATTCAAAAGCAGAGACATTACTTTGCCAACAAAGGTCCATCTAGTCAAGGCTATGGTTTTTCCTGTGGTCATGTATGGATGTGAGAGTTGGACTGTGAAGAAGGCTGAGCGCTGAAGAATTGATGCTTTTCAACTGTGGTGTTGGAGAAGACTCTTGAGAGTCCCTTAGACTGCAAGGAGATCCAACCAGTCCATTCTGAAGGAGATCAGCCCTGGGATTTCTTTGGAAGGAATGATGCTCAAGCTGAAACTCCAGTACTTTGGCCACCTCATGAGAAGAGTTGACTCATTGGAAAAGACTCTCATGCTGGGAGGGATCGGGGGCAAGAGGAGAAGGGGACGACAGAGGATGAGATGGCTGGATGGCATCACTGACTCGATGGACGTGAGTCTGAGTGATCTCTGGGAGTTGGTGATGGACAGGGAGGCCTGGCGTGCTGAGATTCGTGGGGTTGCAAAGAGTCGGACACGACTGAGTGACTGATCTAATCTGATCTGATCTGATTATTACAATCATACTGAATATAATGTGCTAAACACTCTGAAACAACACTTCAGGTTCCATTCATCACAATCTTATAAGAGTTTTAGTATTCTTGTTGTTTAGTCTCTAAGTTGTGTCTCACTATTTTGCAATCTCATGGACTGTAGACCACCAGGCCCCTCTGTCCATGGGGTTTTTCAGGCAAGAATACTGGATTGAGTTGTCATTTCCTTTTCCAGGGGATTTTCCCAACCCGAGGATTGAATCCAGGTCTCCTACTTTGCAGGCAAATTCTTTACCAACTGAGCCACCTGAGAAGCCCTATGAATGAAACTTTCTACATTTCATTTTCTACTTTTTGATGGTGGTAAAAAACTAAAGGGCCCCCTGATGACTAATGGTAAAGAATCTGTCTGCCAGTGCAAGAAATGTGGTTTGATCCCTGGGTTGGGAAGATCCCCTGGAGAAGGAAATGGCAACCCAATCCAGTATCCTTGCCTGAAACACCCCATGGACAGAGGAGCCTGGCACTATAGTCCATGGGGTCACAAGTGTCAGGCAGAACTTAATGACTAAACCACCACCAAGGTTCATTCCTGATGTTGAAGCTGAAACTCTAATACTTTGGGCACCTGATGTGAAGAGCTGACTGATTTGAAAGACCCTGATGCTGGGAAAGATTGAAGGTGGGAGGAGATGGGGATGACAGAGGATGAGATGATTGGATGGCATCACTGACTCAATGGACATGAGTTTGGGTGTGGACATGGAGTGTGGACATGGACAGGGAGTCCTGGTGTGCTGCAGTCCATGGGGTCACAAAGAGTTGGACACAACTGAGCTACTGAACTGAACTGAACTGGAGGTTCACTCAGCCTTTCTGTAAACATTTACTGAGTATCTACTATTTACTGGATATGGATTTTGGTGTCAGGCATACAGAACTGAATCATCAGGAAAAAGGTTTCTTCTCTGGGGCCACTTTCATATCTAACCTGTGGCAGTGCAGTTAAACCCAAGTTCTTGTCTCCACAACAGGAGCTTGAAGTTGCTGGGCTAGACTGTCTACACTGCTGCTTCTCTGATCCTATGTTTTGAGAAAAATAATACGGAGTCAGCACAAAACTCTGGTCATCGGATAATCATGTTAACCAACAAAGAAAATTCTTCCACAGAAGGATTTCATAGCCTATTTGAAAGCTGTGAATAGGTTTATACTTAGATTATGAGAGTTCTTTGTTTACTTCTGTTAATAATAAGACATATATTTAGACTGGCGCTTTTAGACTCTATTTTTATCTTTTGCAATAGGGAGGAATCTACCTTGCCTAGTATTAATTTTGCTCCATTCAAAGGCAGAGTATATTGAAAGGATTACATAAATGCATAAACAGGTCAAACTTCATGAAGAAACAAAATGAAAAAGAAATTATATTATGCTAATTTAAAATAATTGAAAGTTTAAAAAATATACCAGAATAAATTTTTTCAGCAGATTTAAGCTGTTTTTTTAAGATTTTTTGTGTGTGATTTTAAAATCTATAATTATTTTGAAGAATAACACTGAGAAAATCTTGTCTTTTAAAAGTTAATTTTCATATAACAGTAATTTTTGTGTCAAAAAAAAAAGAAGAAGGGCAATCTGCTCATTTTTTGGACATAAAAATTCACTCACTGATAATTCATTAGAAACCAAGCTTTGTTTAAATGGAGCCACCGTTGTTAATAGCCTGAGGCTCGCTGAGAACAGGTGATGATTACAGCACTTCTGGAGAATGAAAGTACAGTGACTGTAATCATTTTAAAAATTACTTCATAAGTGTCACACTGTTAATTATAGTTCAAAGAATTAGCATCTGGTTGAAGTTATAGGTGTAGCTTTGAGGAAATGATATTACAGGAAATGCATTTAAAGAACCGTTAATCACAACAGAAAATGTTCTCTGCCTGGCCCTGGGTACTTTTGTACAGTAGTCACACCTGGTATTTACTCAACATGCCTAAATATAAACAGCAATCCTGCATTTTCTTCAGTGGAAAGAGAAAAACAGTATCATTTTACACCTTAGACTTTGTGAAATGAATTTTTAAGTTTTAGTAATGTGGAAAGTGTAACTCACTTATAATAGTGTAGTCTTATTTATAATCAACATATAAATGAGGTATGAAATTACTAAGGAAAATTAAATGACATTAACTTGTTTTTTTATATAAACTGTGTAAGGGAAAAATGTGAAAAGATTTTGTGAATACTATTTCATTTATGCTAATCCATTGGCAAGGAGGCATTTTAAAGATTATTCTGAAAGAAATGTGATTACCTTAGAGTTTTGATTTGGAAGTTAGTGTTTAAGAAAAGCAATAAGGGGAGGTTCCATAAACAGGCTCATATATTTTATTTAATATAATATATAACAAATGGAATACCAGACCGTCTTGCCTGTCTCCCGAGAAATCTGTATGCAGGTCAAGAACAACAGTTAGAACCCTGTATGGAAGAACTGATTGGTTAAAGATCAAGAAAGGAGTACGACAGGGCTGCCTGCTGTCACCCTGTTTGTTTAACCTATATGCTGAACACATCATGAGAAATGCTGGGCTGGATGAGTTACAAGCTGGAATCAAGATAGGCAGGAGCAACATAAACAGTCTCAGATATGTGGATGATACCACTCTAATTGCAGAAAGCAAAGAGAAACTAAAGAGCCTCTTGATGAGGGTGAAGGAGGAGAGTGAAAAAGCCAGCTTAAGGGTAAATATTTAAAAAAGAAAAAAACACTGAGATCATGGCATCCAGCCCCATTACTGTATGCAAATCGAAGGGGAAAAGGTGAAAGTAGCGACAAATTTCCTCTTCTTGGGCTCCAACATCACTACAGATGGTGACTGCAGCCATGAGATCAGAAGACAATTGCTTCTTGGCAGGAAAGCGATAACAAACCTAGACCATGTGTTGAAAAGCAGAGACATTACTCTACCAACAAAGATCTGTAGAGTCAAGGCTATGGTTTTCCCAGTGGCCACGTATGGTTGTAAGAGCTAGACAATAAAAAAGGCAGAATACCAAAGAATCGATGCCTTCAAACTGAGGTGCTGGAGAAGACTCTTGAAAGTCCCTTGGACAGCAAAGAGATCTAAACGATCAATCTTAAGAGAGATCAACCCTGAATATTCACTGGAAGAACTGCTGCTGAAGATGAGGCTCCAGTATTTTGGTCATCTGTTGTGAATAGATGAGTCATTGGGAAAGTCCCTGATGCTGGGAAAGACTGAGGGCAGAAGGAGAAGAGGTCATCAGAGGATGAGATGGATGGATAGCCTGGTTGATGCAATGAGCATGTACTTGAGCAAACTCGGGGAGATGGTGAGGGACAGCGAGGCCTGGTGTGTTGCAGACCATGGGGTCGCAAGGAGTCAGACCCAACTGGGTGACTGAACAACAACAACATAACAAATGAAGCATTTAAAAATCAGTGAGAAATAAATGTTTTTATTTTCCAGAAATAATGTTGGGAAGATGGGCTAACACTTGGGAGACAAATATAGATAGGTTAAAATGTAAAAGCAAACACCTAATAAAAAACGTAGGGAACAAACTATGAATGATTTGTTAAAAGATGGGTTTGTTTTCATTTAAAATGATATTAAATTTTAAATAATTAAAAAAATAGGCCTATCTGACTTCAGAACCTAAAACTTCTTCATAATTAACAAAAAATGTAAATGGGATATCCATTAGCTTACAAACACAAATAAATAATAAAAAGGGTGAATCTACATGAAGGCCTCTTTGTTGTATTCTAGCAGTATGGAGAAAGAAATGGTATCACCAAAGAACAAATCTAAACAGTGAATAAATACATAATGGGATATAAAACCAATATGAAATTGCAGACAAAATAAATCACAATAGCAAGCAAAATTTTGTAATATCAAAAATTACAAAATGATGGGGTACTGAAAAATATGCAGTGAAATGGGACTGCCAGTGGGAACAATTCATACAATGATTACAAGCATTATCAATAACATATTTTCTATGGTAGTTAAAATATCACTTTAGGAAATATACACTAAAGAAAAATAAAAAGCATGTGAGTATATTTATGCAAAACAGGTTAAATTTTATTTTTTAGATAAGTAATAATTTTACAAGGATGAAAATATCCAGAATTGTATCTAAGATTAAATGTGTGAGAGTACACTTATATCAGGTAATAATATAAAGCCATTAAAAACCCTATTATCTATGATGATAGATATGGAAACATGTGTATATATATAGGAATGAGGAAAATTAGTTAAACTGAAAAGACGGACAGAAAAGAGACTAATAGGTATTTGTGAGTAATATTATTACAGGTGATTATTGTTTCAAATTTTCCCTTATTTCATTTCATTTTGCAAGTTTCTTCAAATAGGCGTAAATAATTTACATATTTTTCGTTTTATTTTTAGTTTTCACCTACTAAGACATTCCAACTAAACAAACATGTAAAAAGTTGGCAGAAATGATCTTCTGTGACAATGTAAGTGCTTCTCCACAGGTATCCCTCGTTCTGAGTTTTGTGTTATGTTTCCTAATATTTCTATTCATTTCCATACATTCAGTTTTGTCCAATAACTATATAGAGAATTTACTTCTGTTTTTGGCATATAATTTGCAAACAATTTCAAAAATTTATTCATTGAGCACCTATTAAATAACAGACTTTATACTTCATGAAGAAAAATTTGAGATGAAAAAACAAAACAAAAAAAAAAAAAACCTCCTGCTCCTTTTTATAAAAATCTTAGTCAACTAGAAACACACATTGGAAGGGGTAGCGTATGCATTATTGGGTTCTCTGTGTCTGCGTGTTTTGTATGTGTGTACCGGCACTCATATGAGCATTCTCTTTTAAATACAGGGTAAGTTGTGTGTGTGTCCAAGTCAGTCATGTCCAACTCTTGGCAGCTCCACGGACTGTAGTTTGACAAGCTCCTCTATCCCTGGAATTCTCTAGGCAAGAATACTGAAGTGGGCTCCAACGCTCTCTACCAGGGGATCTTCCAAAACCCAGGGACTATACCTCCATTTCCTATGTCTCCTGCCTTGGCAGGTGGATTCATTACCACCAGCACCACCTGGGAAACCCCTCCAGGCTTCAGTGTCAAGTGACTTCTTAGCATAAACCTGAAGGAATGTGGGAAGCAGCTTGTGTGTGTCCATCTGGAGGAGTAACTCCAGATTACAGAGTGGTTAGTGACAGTGTCTGAGGCTGAAGCACAGTTGATGGGTTTTGAGAGTATCAAGAAGTTCAGCATTGCAGATATGGAATAAACCAATAGCAGGATAGTAAAAGATGAGGTCAGCAGGAAGTGGGTAACACATCAAGTTGGCCTTTATAGCAACTGAAAGGACTGTATTGAATAAAGGAGTAATGAAACCAGACAGGTAGTTCAGACATCGTTGTGGCTGCACTAAGAATAGAGTACGGATGTGACTACATATTAATCAGATAAAAAAGGAGTTAGGTAAGTAGATTGTTGGTTCCTCTGTAAGGACATTTATGTAGACAAGCTAATTTTGAGATGCCTGCTGTGTATCTAAGTGGGTATGTTAAATAGGGTATTGCAGATCCAGGCTGCCATTCAGGGAATTTTAGATTTCAGACTAAAAATAAAAGTTGAAAATTGTCAGTCTACTGATGATATCCTTAATCCCTGCATCTGAAGAAAAATAAATAAATCATACAGGAAGGGGAGTTTATTTAAAGCAGAGAATTCTGAGAATTGTGCCTTGGGTGATTGTGACATTTGAAGTACAAAGAGATAAGGAAAAGTAAAACATAAGCAAGAAAGATAAGGGGAAAGCCCATTAATTAGGAAAAAATGAGTTAGAGTATGTAGTGTCCCAAAAGTCACTCCCTTCCCCCCCACCCCCACCCCCCCGCATTCTCTCTCTCTTTCTCTCTCTGCATTTATACATGGACATACACACACACACACACACATGATTTTTCAAGAAAAGGGGAATGATATACTTTATCAAATATTATTAGTGGCTCAACTAAGCCACCTACATATTGGCTTTGGATATAACAAAGATGTAAATGATGAATTTAACAAGAATGCGTTCAGTAAAGCTTTATGATCAATCAACTATTTAAAAAGGGTTGCAGAAAAATGACAGGATTTATCTTTCTGTCATTTTAATAAGCTAAGTACATTGGGAGACCTTCCTGCAACAGAGATTGGGAATACTGAATAGAGTAGCCTGAGTAGAAGAAAATAATAAAAAACCCTGCCCTTCCTCCAAAAACAAGCAAATATAAAAAAGTTGACCTATTTGATCCAGACTTCAGAACCGTGAGTCAATCTACCATTACCAGAAGAAACGGAAGAGGTTGTCTTGGGAATACCAACTCTTTCTCAATATATGATGTTCAGTTCAGTTCAATTCAGTTGCTCAGTCCTGTCTGACTCTTTGCGACCCCATGAATTGCAGCACGCCAGGCCTCCCTGTCCATCACCAACTCCCAGAGTTCACTCAACCTCATGTGCATCAAGTCAGTGATGCCATCCAGCCATCTCATCCTCTGTCATCCCCTTCTCCTCCTGCCCCCAATCCCTCGAAGCATCAGTCTTTTCCAATGAGTCAACTCTTTGCATGAGGTGGCCAAAGTACTGGAGTTTCAGCTTTAGCATCAGTCCTTCCAAAGAACACTCAGGACTGCTGTCCTTTAGAACGGGCTGGTTGGATATCCTTGCAGTCCAAGGGACTCTTAAGAGTCTTCTCCAGGACCACAGTTCAAAAGCATCAGTTCTTTGGCGCTCAGCTTTCTTCACAGTCCAACTCTCATATCCATACATGATCACTGGAAAAACCATATGATGAAGATCAAATACTGAGCTTCAGTCTAAGATTGCAATATGAGTGTTAGGAACCACCATAAAAAAGAATCATTTGAGGCATTAACATGGTTAACTCCCAAAGACTGCAGATATTAAAATGTTCAGATTATAGAGTAACTAGTCTTAACTTATTTAAAGTAGATATACAAGGATCATCTACTGAATAAAAATGAGAAAAATAATGTAGTGTTTGATACCACATGTTATGTGAATACATAAACCAGGAGGCTGCACACAACTAAAAAGAAAATTGCACAGTGTAAGAGACAGCTCAAGGAATTATACAGAATTCATTACAGAACAACATAGAAAGATCAAAGAAAATATTAATGAAAAAATATTGACCAAGACTCTTTAGCATTCTCTTGACTATAGTCCCCTGACTTCCTTCTTCTTTCTATTTTTTAATTTAAGGATAGTTTCTTTACAATGCTTATGAGTTTCTGCTATACAGCAAAGTGATTCATTCATATATATATATATATACACGTTCTTTTTAAAAATGTTTTCCATTATGGTGTATCACAGTATATTGAAAATTGCTTCCTGTTCTATGCAGTATCATCCATTCTATATGTAATATCTTACATCTGCTAATTCTAATCTCCCACTCTATTCCTCTCCCACCCCTTTGGCCCCTTGGTAACAAGTCTGTTCTATTCTCTTTGTCTGTGTATATGAATTGCATATTCTTTATCCATTCATCTATCGATGGACATTAGGTTGTTTCCATGTCTTGCCTACTGTGAATAGTGCTGTAGTGAATATTGAGGTACATGTATCTTTTTGAATTATAGTTTGGAATTATAGTCTCTGCATATATAACCAAGAGTGGAATTGCTGTATTATATGGCGTAATTATTTTTAGTGTTTTTGGGGAACATTTTTCTTGTTCTCCTTAGTGGCTGCACCAATTTGCATTCCCACCAATACTGTAGGAGGGTTGCCTTTTCTCCATACCTCTTCTAGCACTTGTTATTGGTAGATTTTTTTAACGATGGCTATTTTGACACGTGTGAGGTGGTACCTCATTGTAGTTGTGATTTGCATTTTTCTGTAATAATTAGGAAGTTGAATGTTTTTTTCTTGTATTTGAAACATGGCTAGTTTATTTTTTTAAGTATGTATTTATTTATTTGGCTGTGCTGGTTCTTAGCTGTGGCACACAGGATCTTCAATCTCCATTGAAGATGCAGAATCTTTTGTTGCAGCATGGGTACTCTCAGTTGCATTCAAACCTCTTAGTTGCAGGATGTGGAATCTAGATCCCTGAAAGGGAAAGGGAAAGTGAAAGTCACTCAGTTGCATCTGACTCTTTGCGACCCTAGGGACTATACAGTCCATGGAATTCTCCAGGCCAGAATACTTTCTCTTTCCAAGGGATCTTCCCAACTCAGGAATAAAGCCCAGGTCTCCCACCCTGCAGGAGGATTCTTTACCAGCTGAGCGACCAGGGAAGCCCAAGAATACTGGAGTGGGTAGCCTATCCCTTCTCCAGCAGATCTTCCCGACCCAGGAATCGAACCGGGGTCTCCTGCATTGCAGGCAGATTCTTTACCAACTGAGCTACCAGGGAAGCCCATGTTCACTGCAGTTTATTTTACTCGGTTATAAACATACTCTCAGGTATAAGTCAGAGAATAGCATTTTGCTGTCTAATAGATAATTAATTTAAATTCTCCTCTTGATTATGTAAGGAGATTTGAAATATGTGCAGTTTCCTAACATATTTGGGAGTATATTTATTATCTTTTAAAGGGACTGTTTTCTAAATATAAAAAACTTTCAGTATTAAATTTTAGACTAATTGATGCATTAGTTAAAATGGATTTGATATATTCACCATTTCATAAAATGACTGCCTTCCTTATAAATTTAAGGACAGTGATAAATTCACTTTAGGAAAACTCTAACATGCAGTAAAATATAAGTTAACTTTGAATAAAACATGCAATCAAATTTTAAAATCCATCTCACCAAAATATTTTCTTAATTCACATATTACGTTTTTAAAAAATAATATTTGAAGTAACATTCAATGTCTCAGTAATAATGGAAGCTCTTTACTTGTAAAACACAAAGATAAAGGTCCAAAAATTTCTGAAAAAAAGTATTCTCAAAAACTACACATACTCTCTTAGATGTTGCCTTCATTATCACTCTGCTTGTAATTTACAAATATTTTCACTAAGTGATTGATACAAAGTCCATCATTGAGCAGTTTTTGTTTTTCACAACCCTTCTCTTCTGGTAAATCAATGGATAGCACATATAAAGTAAAAAAACTAATTTTTTTAATGATCCAATCTCTAAACTTCATATGTCCCTTTAGCTCCTGGACCACTTATCTTCTCCGCAGTATATCAAAGACTCAAAACTGTTTCTGTGTGTAATGTTTCCATTTCCTTTTTTCCATTCTTTCAGGGTCTACTTCTTCCCTGGTTTATGATTTCCACTTATTGATAATCAACAACTATTTGCACTTTGTATATACATTAGTTGATTTTAAACCTTGGAGTTAATTAACATTTTTTTTTTTTTTTAGATTTGAGTTATCAAATTAATCACTTTTGAAAATTTACTTCACTTGGTTTCAGGACACCACTTATGTGATCATCCCCCTATTTTACTGGTCAGTGCTTTAAATTGTTTCTTTCTGAATCTTCTTCATTATTTCAAAATTTGGGAGTGTCTAGAGTTTAGTTTGTAGCATTTTACTCAAGGCAATGCTCCTAGGTTACCTATGGCTTTAAAACCACCTACATATAGATAATTCTCAAATGTATATCCCCTGTCAATTCATCTAAGACTGAAAGTGTTTTTCACCACAATACTATCCTTGTCTTGTCTTACAAAATAACATAATAAAGCTATCAGTCATGCAGTGAGTAAAGTTTTTAAAAAAATAATTTTAAAAAATGACAATAGGAATCTAGAAATAATGTGTTTCCCCTTTTTCACTTTCCTCTTCCCTACCTTATGGTAGTCCTGGCAGCTTAAATTTCAACTTATGTTCCAAATTTGGCTACTACTTACCATCGGTACTGCTACCACCTAGACCATCATGCTATCAAAGTCTCCTTTCTTGAAGTTTTATTCCTGATCCTAAATTCTATTCTCCACATCAGAGACAGATCAGGTTACTCCTTTAGTCCACTGACTTCCTGTCACACAGTGTAAAACACACATGTTCCCCATGACCTCCAAGACACCTCTTGTTTCATCCTAACCCATTATTTCAACATCTTTTTTTGTTGTTGTTGTTTTCAATCTCTCTACTATGTACTCCAGGGCTTCCCTGATAGCTCAATGGTAAAGAACTCACCTGCTGAAAGAGATAATAGTTTGATCCCTGGGTTGGAAAGATCCCCTGGAGAAGGGGATGGCAACTCATTCCAGTATTCTTGCCTGGAAAATCCCATGGACGTTGGAGCCTGGTGGGTTACATACAGTATACAGGGTTGCACAGAGTTGGACATGACTTAGCAAGTAAACTACTGCATACTCTACTCCAGCCACTTCTGCTTTCTTCCTGTTTCTCAAGTATGACAAGCTATTTCCTGCCTCAACATATTTTCATTTATAGCAACTTCTGCTTGGGATATTTTGCTCCAGGTTTTTGAATAAACACTGTCTTACTTCAAATGGCAACATACTCTAATATTCTTGCCTGGAGAATTCCATGGACAAAAGAGCCTGGCAGGCTACAATCCATGGGGTTGCAAAGAGTTGGACATGACTAAGAGACTAACACACACATCACACCTCATTTAAGTTTCTTCTCAAATTTTAGCTTCTCAAAGGCCCCACTCCTATTGTTTGATCTCTGTGCTTTGACCTTGCTACCACATGTAAATGCATGAAATACCATTTATTTTTAGTATCTGCTTTTCTATTAATATATAATTTTAATGAAGAAATGATATTAATTTGTTTTATTTATTTTATTATTACCAGTATCTTGAACAGAAATTAAAAGATAACAGGCTGTAAATAAAGATTGATTGAATGGAGTATTTGACAAATAAGTACAAACAATTTGATCATTCTAAATAAACATAAACACATCATTCACTTTTTTTCATCACCTTCAGTTGAGTCAAAATAAACTTGTGTTCACTCAAATACAGTTGATTTTTGAACAACACGTGTCCAGATTTTTTCCATGAATATAATACCTGTATTTTCAATTTGCAGATGTTTAAATGAACTATTATAAAGGAAAAGTTGTGTTTTATTAGACATGATAGTATGTGGAGTCAAGGAACTGGTGTTTGAATCCTGATTCTATCCAAACTGTTTCAGCTTCCTGCCCTTGGGTGAGTCTTTCATCAGATCCTGTACTTTTGAGTCAGAGATAGCAGTACATGGATTTGATTTGCAATTCACTCAACATATTGTTACCACGGCAGTCTTTCAGGTATATTAATGCATTTCTGTCATTCTTGAAAGCTTAAAATTGATGAGTGATATGGTATGTCTTCAGGATACAGTTTGATCTCTCTTTTGTAACATTCAAGAGCTTTAAACATTCACTAATCCTGTATTCAGCTTGGCGTCTCTCCTAGATTATCCTGAATGATGTTCTTGATGTGGATATACGCATAAGCGTTTCCATCCTACCACCCTCACGGCTCTCACAGCTTTTTTTAACATGTAAGAGCAAAGTCGTCATACATATTTACAATAGAATGTAAAAAGTGTTTAGGATTTACAGTGTGGGACTCAAAGCCCTTTTTTTTATTTAAAGCATCTGCACAGGTTTAAACTTGAACCTTTTTTTATTGGAATTTAGTTCTTTTAGACTGCTGTGTCAATTTCTGTTGAACAGCAAAGTGAATCAGCTAAACATATACACATATCCCCTCTTTTTTGTTGATATATGATTTGTTTTTCTCTTTCTGACTTCACTTTGTATGACAGTCTCCAGGTCCATCCACATCTCCACAAATTACACAACCCCATTCCTTTTTATGGCTGAGTAATATTCCATTGTATATATGTACCACTCCTCTTTATCCATTTCTCTGTTGATGCCATTTAGATGGCTTGCTTGCCCTGGCTATTGCACATAGTTCTGCAATGAACATTGAGGTGCATGTATCTCTTTAAATTATAGTTTCCTCTGTGTATATGCCCAGGAATGGGATTGTTGGGAAAGTCCAGACACTCTTAAACTTTTAGAGGAAAACTTAGGCAGAATACTCTTTGACATCAATGGCAGTAAGATCTTTTTAGAGTAATGAAATAAAAACAAAAATAAGCAAATAGGACCTAATTAAACTTAAAAGTTTTTGCACAGCAAAGGAAATCATAAACAAGACAAAAAGACAGCCCTAAGAATGGGAGAAAATAATGCAAATGAAGTAACTAACAAGGGACTAATGTCCAAAATATACAAACAGATCATGAAGCACAGTATAAAAAGAATCCAATAAAAAATGGGTGGAAGACCTAAATAGACATTTTTCCAAAGACATATAGACGGCAGACAAATACATGAAAAGATGCTCAACATCACTAATTATTAGAGAAATATAAATCAAAATTACAATAAGGTATCATCTTACTCTAGTCAGAAAAGAAACTGGAGCCTATTATACAGAGTGAAGTAAGCCAGAAATAAAAACATCAATACAGTATACTAACGCATATATATGAAATTTAGAAAGATGGTAACAATAACCCTGTATATGAGACAGCAAAAGAGACACTGATGTATAGAACAGTCTTTTGGACTCTGTGGGAGAGGGAGAGGGTGGGATGATTTGGGAGAATGGCATTGAAATACATATAATATCATATATGGAATGAGTCGCTAGTCCAGGTTCAATGCACGATACTGGATGCTTGGGGCTGGTGCACTGGGACCACCCAGAGGGATGGTATGGGGAGGGAAGAGGGACGTGGGTTCAGGATGGGGAACACATGTATACCTGTAGCGGATTCATTTCAATATTTGGCAAAACCAATACAATAGTGTAAAGTTTAAAAATAAAATAAAATTAAGAAAAAAAGGATATTACAAAAAGAAAATCTATAAACAGTAAGTGCTGGAAAGGGTGTGGAGAAAAGGGAAGCAATTTACACTGTTGATGGGAGTGTAAATTGATACAGCCACTATGGAGAATAGTATGGAGGTTTCTTAAAAAACTAAAACTAGAATGGCACCCCACTCCAGCACTCTTGCCTGGAAAATCCCATGGACGGAGGAGCCTGGTGGGCCGCAGTCCATGGGGTCGCTAAGAGTTGGACAAGACTCAGCGACTTCACTTTCACTTTTCACTTTCATGCATTGGAGAAGGAAATGGCAACCCACTCCAGTGTTCTTGCCTGGAGAATCCCAGGGACGGGGGAGCCTGGTGGGCTGCCATCTATGGGGTCGCACAGAGTTGGACATGACTGAAGCAACTTAGCAGCAGCAGCAGAATTCATTTGAATACTTTGATATAGAGTATACATTCTCTTGGAGAAGGCAATGGCAACCCACTCCAGTACTCTGGCCTGGAGAATCCCAGGGATGGCGGAGCCTGGTGGGCTGCTGTCTATGGGGTCCCACAGAGTCAGACAGGAACAAAACGACTTAGCAGCAGCAGCAGCAGCAGCATACATTCTCTAGTTCACTATAGTACCTACTTCTCTTTATTTCCTTCCTTCTGACTCATTTTACTAATTAACAACTCCTCCTGCTTTCCTGAATGTATTTATATTTAGGACTGTTAAAGGTATTAAAACAACTCTTTAGACATAGAGAGTAAAATTAAAAAATAGAAATTCTGTATGTTATGATCATTCTAATTGGCATTCCATGATTGACATATGTACTTTGATTGTTAATACAAAATTTCCAACAGTTAAAGGGCACAATTTCCTTTAATATAGGTAAAGGTTACAGTGATTTAACCGAAAAGTGAGGTTGGCAATTTTCAGAATTTTCCTAACTTGGTCGTCAAAATGGCATACCATTATTGCTACTGCTCTTAATCTTTCTTATTTGGGTGAGGATCTGGTCACATCTTCCAAAAACACTCCCTTTTCCATTCTTCTTTTTATTTTGTTCTTTTGTAATGCCCACCTCATTCTTTTTTTGCTTTGCAGGGGTTTGCAGCAGATACAGGTCTGTCTGCACACTGGAAGCCTAACATGCAACATACAAGATTTGTGTGTGTGGTGTGTGTGTCTTTTTTAGCGAACTGATGGTTGTGAAGATTATTTTCCTAGAGAAACATATTTCCAGACTCTAGCTTCCTTTGGTTTCAGGCCTTTACAGGTTTGTTTTTTAACATCAGTATCATCAATGCTTTTCATTTTGCTGAAAGGTTTGCTTAATTTATGCTGCATTCTCTCTCTTCTAATCCAGTTTTAAAAAGTGTTATTATATGTGTGAAGCAGTAGTTCATATATGAAGCTTTTTAGAGGTTCTCAATAAATATTATGTACTAATTCTTTTTAACTTGGAGCCTTTTGAAACCATCTTGCCTAGAGGTAAAAGTCTCTATGCTGCTGCTGCTAAGTCACTTCAGTCGTGTCCGACTCTGTGCGACCCCAGAGACCGCAGCCCACCAGGCTCCCCCGTCCCTGTGACTCTCCAGGCAAGAACACTGGAGTGGGTTGCCTTTTCCTTCTCCAATGCATGAAAGTGAAAAGTGAAAGTGAAGTCGCTCAGTCGTGTCCAACTCTCAGCGACCTCGTGGACTGCAGCCTTCCAGGCTCTTCCATCCATGGGATTTTCCAGGCAAGAGTACTGGAGTGGGGTGCCACTGCCTTCTCCGAAAAATCTCTATATCTTGGTTCAAATGTCAGATTCCTTGACAGCATATTGATCTCTTTTGCTTTCTTCTTCTTGTGTGTGTGTGTGTGTGTGTTTTAATATGTATATATAAAGTAAAATTTTTGAAGTTTACAGCCCATTTACAGTTTTTATAAAATATTGGCTTTGTCCCCGTGTTGTACAATACATCCTTGCAGGCTGTCTTACACCCAATAGTTTGTACCTTTCACACTCCAAAACTCAATATTGCCCCTCCCCTGCTCCTTCTCCTCACTGGTAACCACTAGCTTCTTCTTTGTATCTGAGTCTGCTTCTTTATCTTGTTATATTCACTAGTTAGTTGTATAGTGTAGATTCCACATGTAAGTGCTGTCATTCAGTATTTGTCTTTCTGTGCCTCACTTCACTTAGCATAATACCCTACACGTTTATCTATGTGGCTGCAGCTGGCAATATTTCCTTCTTTTTTTATGAATGAGGAGTAATCCAGTACACATGTGTGTGTATATATATATATATATGTACATATTATATATGTGTGTATATATGTATGCATATGTACATACATATGTATGACGTGTATATGTTTATACACATACGCACACATATACACACACATGGGCTTCCCTGGTGGCTCAGTGGTAAAGAATTTCCTTGCAATTCAGAAGCCACAAGAGACGTGGGTTCAATTCCTAGGTCAGGAAGATTCCCTAGAGAAGGAAATGGCCACCCGCTCCAGTATGCTTGCCTGGAGAATCCCATGGACAGAGGAGTCTGGTGGATCACAGCCCATAGGGTTGCAAAGAGTGGACAGGACTGAAACACTTAGAAGCAGACATGCGTACACACACAGGCACATACCTTATCTCTTTACCCATTTCTTTGTTGCTTGGGTTTAGCAGTTTAAGTTTCTTCCATATTGTGCTGATTGTAAATATGCTACTATCAACATTAGTGTTTTCATTTTTCTTGTGTATGTGTATGCAGACATATACCATAATATTGGTCACGTACTTGCTCTTTATTTCCTCCCTTCATGAGACTTAATTCAGTTATGTGTGTGCATGATTGTGTGTATGTCTAATCCTATATTTTCACTATGGATGAATGAATTTAGAATATCCCTTTTTTCTATGCTTTGTTTTCATATATCTAGATAATTTTATCATTTCTTGTATCTTTTCCCTTTGGGTTTACGATTGTGTCTTTAAAATTAATCAGTGTTTTTGTTATTTTTGTTGATTTTTCCCAGAATATAAGTGATGTGAAATTTCTTAGATTTAGGGGCCAGTAAACAGGACTGTGAAGAAAGCTGAGCACCGAAGAATTGATGCTTTTGAGCTGTGGTGTTGGAAAAGATTCTTGAGAGTCCCTTGGACTGCAAGGAGATCCAACCAGTTCATTCTAAAGGAGATCATCCCTGGGTGTTCTTTGGAAGTAATGATGCTAAAGCTGAAACTCCAATACTTTGGCCACCTGATGTGAAGAGTTGACTCATTAGAAAAGACTGATGCTGGGAGGGATTGGGGGCAGGAGGAGAAGGGGATGACAGAGGATGAGATGGCTGGATGGAATCACCAACTCGATGCACATGAGTTTGGGTGAACTCCAGGAGTTGGTGATGGACAGGGAGGCCTGGCGTGCTGCAATTCATGGGGTCTCAAAGAGTTGGATATGGCAGAGCGACTGAACTGAACTGAACTGAAACAATCTTTTGCGTTTCTCTGGTATATTAGTGGTAAAGAATCCACAGCCAGTTCAGGAGATGTGGGTTTGATCACTGGGTTGGGAAGATCTCCTGGAGAAGGAAATGGGTACCCACTCAGTATTCTTGCCTAGGAAGTCCCATGGAGAGAGGAGCCTGGAGGGCTATGGTCCAAGGAACAGCAAAAGAGTCACACATTACTTAGCCACTGAACAAAAAAACAAATATCTGTTCAGTTAGTTCAGTTCAGTCGCTCAGTCGTATCTGACTCTTTGCGACCCCATGAATCGCAGCACACCAAGCCTCCTTGTCCATCACCAACTCCTGGAGTTCACCCAAACTCATGTCCATCGAGTCAGTGATGCCATCCAGCCATCTCATCCTCTGTCTTCCCCTTCTCCTCCTGCCCCAAATCCCTCCCAGCATCAGAGTTTTTTCCAATGAATCAACTTTTCACATGAAGTGGCCAAAGTATTGGAGTTTCAGCTTTAGCATCATTCCTTCCAAAGAAATCCCAGGGCTGATCTCCTTCAGAATGGACTGGTTGGATCTCCTTGCAGTCCAAAGGACTCTCAAGAGTCTTCCCCAACACCACAGTTCAAAAGCATCAATTCTTTGGCGTTCAGCCTTCTTCACAGCCCAACTCTCACATCCATACATGACCACAGAATAAACCATAGCCCTGACTAGATGGACCTTTGTTGGCAAAGTAATGTCTCTGCTTTTGAATATGCTATCAGGTTGGACATAACTTTCCTTTCAAGGAGTAAGCGTTTTTAAATTTCATGGCTGCAGTCACCATCTGCAGTGATTTGGAGCCCAGAAAAATAAAGTCTGACACTGTTTCCACTGTTTCACCATCTATTTCCCATGAAGTGATGGGACCAGATGCCATGATCTTCGTTTTCTGAATGTTGAGCTTTAAGCCAACTTTTTCACTCTCCTCTTTCACTTTCATCAAGAGGCTTTTTAGTTCCTCTTCACTTTCTGCCATAAGGGTGGTGTCATCTGCATATCTGAGGTTATTGATATTTCTCCCGGCAAATTTGATTCCAGCTTGTATTTCTTCCAGTCCAGCATTTCTCATGATGTACTCTGCATATGAGTTAAATAAACAGGGTGACAATATACAGCCTTGATGTACTCCTTTTCCTATTTGGAATAAGTCTTTTGTTCCATGTCCAGTTCTAACTGTTGCTTCCTGACCTGCATACAAATTTCTCAAGAGGCAGATCAGATGGTCTGGTATTCCCACCTCTTTCAGAATTTTCCACAGTTTATTGTGATCCACACAGTCAAAGGCTTTGGCATAGCCAATAAACCAGAAATAGATGTTTTTCTGGAACTCTCTTGCTTTTCCCATGATCAAGCGGATGTTGGCAATTTGATCTCTAGTTCCTCTGCCTTTTCTAAAACCAGCTTGGACAACTGGAAGTTCATGGTTCACATATTGTTGAAGCCTGGCTTGGAGAATTTTGAGCATTACTTTACTAGCGTGTGAGATGAGTGCAATTGTGCAGTAGTTTGAGCATTCTTTGGCATTGCCTTTCTTTAGGATTGAAATGAAAACTGAACTTTTCCAGTCCTGTGGCCACTGCTGAGTTTTCAAATTTTCTGGCATATTGACTGCAGCACTTTCTCAGCATTGTCTTTCAGGATTTGAAATATCTCAACTGGAATTCCATCATCTTCACTAGCTTTGTTCGTAGTGATGCTTTCTAAGGCCCACTTGACTTCACATTCCAGGATGTCTGGCTCTAGGTCAGTGATCACACCATCGTGTTTATCTGAGACATGAAGATCTTTTTTGTACAGTTCTGTGTATTCTTGCCACCTCTTCTTGATATCTTCTGCTTCTGTTAGGTCCACACCTTTTCTGTCCTTTATTGAGCCCATCTTTGCATGAAATGTTCCCTTGGTATCTCTAATTTTGTTGAAGAGATCTCTAGTCTTTCCCATTCTGTTGTTTTCCTCTATTTCTTTGCATTGATCACTGAGGAAGTCTTTCTTATCTCTTCTTGCTATTCTTTGGAACTCTGCATTCAGATGCTTATATCTTTGCTTTTCTTCTTTGCTTTTCGCTTCTCTTCTTTTCACAGCTATTTGTAAGGCCTCCCCCAGACAGCCATTTTGCTTTTTTGCATTTCTTTTCCATGGGGATGGTCTTGATCCCTGTCTCCTGTACAATGTCATGAACCTCTGTTCATAGTTCATCAGGCACTCTATCTATCAGATCTAGGCCCTTAAATATATTTCTCACTTGTTCTGTATAATCATAAGGGATTTGATTTAGGTCATACCTGAATGGTCTAGTGGTTTTCCCTACTTTCTTCAATTTAAGTCTGAATTTGGTAATAAGGTGTTCATGACCTGAGCCACAGTCATTTCTGTGACTTGTTTTTGCTGACTGTATAGAAATTCTCCATCTTTGGCTGCAAAGAATATAATCAATCTGATTTTGGTGTTGACCATCTGGTGATGTCCATGTGTAGAGTCTTCTCTTATGCTGTTGGAAGAGGGTGTTTGCTATGACCAGTGCATTTTCTTGGCAAAACTTGATTAGCCTTTGCCTTGCTTCATTCTATATTCCAAGGCCAAATTTGCCTGTTACTCCAAAACAAATATCTATGTCAGCCCCCAAATATGCATTATATATCCAGATTTTTCAGTCTTCAAGATAGATGGTATCATGATTATTTTATGAGTGTTTAATTATTCAATTTTCACATTGTTAACCTTTCATTTAGAATACACAATATGGAATACTTCCACTTATTTATAATTCAGTTCAATCACACAGTCATGTCCAACTGTTGGCAGTCCATGGACTGCAGTATGCCAGACCTCCCTGTCCATCACCAACTCCTGAAGTTTACCCAAACTCATATCCATTGACTTGGTGAAGTCATCCAACCATCTCATCCTCTGCCATCCCCTTATTCTCCTGCCTTCAATCTTTTCCTGCATCAGGGTCTTTTCAAATGAGTCAGCTCTTCCCATCAGGTGGCCAAGGTATTGGGGTTTCAGCTTCAACATCAGTCCTTTCAATGAACTAATTTCCTTTAGGATGGACTGGTTGGATCTCCTTGCAGTCCAAGGCACTCCCAAGAGTCTTCTCCAAACTATAGTTGAAAAGCATCAATTCCTAAACACTCAGCTTTCTTTATAGTTCAACTCTCACATCCATACTTGAGTACTGGAAAAACCATAGCCTTGACTAGATGGACCTTTGTTGGGAAAATAATGTCTCTGCTTTTGAATATGCTGTCTAGGTTGGTCAAAACTTTCCTTCCAAGGGGTAAGCGTTTTTTTTCTTTTTTTCATGGCTGCAGTCACCATCTGCAATGATTCTGGAGTCCCCCAAAATAACATCCCTCACTGTTTCCACTGTTTCTCCATCTATTTGCCATGAAATGATGGGACCATATACCATGATCTTAGTTTTCTGAATGCTGAGGTTTAAGCCAACTTTTTAACTCTCCACTTTCATCAAGAGGCTTTTTAGTTCTACTTCACTTTCTGCCATAAGGGTCGTGTCATCTGCATATCTGAGGTTATTGATATTTTTCCCAGCAATCTTCATTCCAGCTTGTGCTTCTACCAGCCCAGTGTTTCTCATGATGTACTCTGCATATACGTTAAATAAGCAGGGTGGCAATGTACAGCCTTGATGTACTCCTTTTCCTATTTGGAACCAGTCTGTTGTTTCATGTCCAGATCTAACTGTTGCTTCCTGACCTGCATACAGATATATCAAGAGGCAGATCAGGTGGTATTCCCATCTCTTGAAGAATTTTCCACAGTTTGTGGTGATTCACACAGTCAAAGGCTTTGGCATAGTCAATAAAGCAGAAATAGATGTTTTTTGTGAAGCTCACTTGCTTTTTCAGTGATCTAACAGATGTTGGCAATTTGTCTCTGGCTCCTCTGCCTTCTTTAAAACCAGCTTGAACATCAGGAAGTTCATGGTTCACATATTGCTGAAGCCTGGCTTGGAGAATTGTGAACATTACTTTGCTAGTGTGTGAGATGAGTGCAATTGTGCGGTAGTTTGAGCATTCTTTGGAATTGCCTTTCTTTTGGATTAGAATGAAAACTGACCTTTTCCAGGCCTGTGTCCACTGCTGAGTTTTCCAAATTTGTTGGCATATTGAGTGCAGCACTTTCACAGCATCATCTTTTAGGATTTGAAATAGCTCAACTGGAATTCCATCACCTCCACTAGCTTTGTTCATAGTGATGCTTCCTAAGGCCTACTTGACTTCACATTCCAGGATGTCTAGCTCAAGGTGAGTGATCACACCATCATGATTATTTGGGTCATGAAGATCTTTTCTGTACAGTTTTTCTGTGTTTTCTTGCCACCTTTTCTTAATATCTTCTGCTTCTGTTAGGTCCATACCATTTCTGCCCTTTTTTGAGTCCGTCTTTGCAGGAAATGTTCCCTTGGTATCTCTAATTTTCTTGAAGATATCTCTAGTCTTTCCCATTCTATTGTTTTTCCTCTATTTCTTTGCACTGACCACCGAGGAAGGCTTTCTTATCTCTCTTTGCTGTTCTTTGAAACTCTGCATTCAAATGGGTATCTCTTTTCTTTTCTCCTTTGCTTTTTGGCTTCTCTTCTTTTCACAGCTATTTGTAAGGCCTCCGCAGGCAGCCATTTTGCTTTTTGGCATTTCTTTTCCTTGGGAATGGTCTTGCTCCCTGTGTCTTATACAACGTCATGAACCTCCATCCATAACTCATCAGGCACTCTGTCTATCAGATCTAGTCCCTTAAATATATTTCTCACTTGTTCTGTATAATCATAAGGGATTTGTTTTAGGTCATACCTGAATGGTCTAGTGGTTTTGCCTACTTTCTTCAATTTAAGTCTGAATTTGGCAATTAGGAGTTCATGATCTGAGCCATAATCAGCTCCTGGGATTTTTTTTTTTTTTCCTGACTGTATAGAACTTCTCCATCTTTGGCTGCAAATAGTATAATCAATCTGATTACAGTGTTGACCATCTGGTGATGTCCTTGTGTAGAGTCTTCTCTTGTGTTCTTGTAAGAGAGTGTTTGCTAAGACTAGTGCATTCTCTTGGCAGAACTCTGTTAGCCTTTGCCCTGCTTCATTTTGTACTCCAAGCCCAAATTTGCCTGTTACTCCAGGTGTTTCTTGGCTTCCTCCTTTTGCATTCCAGTGCCCTATAATGAAAAGGACATCTTTTGGGCGAGTTAATTCTAGAAGGTCTTGTAGGTTTCATAGAACCATTCAACTTCAGTTTCTTCAGCATTACTGGTCAGGGCATAGACTTGGATTACCGTGATATTGAATGGTTTGCCCTGGAAACGAACAGAGATCATTCTGTCGATTTTGAGATTGCATCGAAGTACTGCATTTTGGACTCTTTTGTTGACTATCACAGAAAAATAACCAATCTAATTACATGGACCACAGCCTTGTCTAACTCAATGAAACTATGAGCCATGCCATGTAGGGCCACCCAAGATGGATGGGTCATGGTGGAGAGTTCTGATAAAATGTGGTCCACTTGAGAAGGGAATGACAAACCACTTCAGAATTCCTGCCTTGAGAACCCCATGAACAGTATGAAAAGGAAAAAAGATAGGACACTGAAAAATGAACTCCCCAGGGCAGTAGGTGTCCAATATGCTACTAGAGATCAGTGGAGAAATGACTCCCGAAAGAATGAAGAGATGGAGCCAAAGCAAAAGCAACACCCAGTTGTGGATGTGACTGGTGATAGAAGGAAGGTCTGATGCTGTAAAGAACAATATTGCATAGGAACCTGGAATGTTAGGTCCATAAATCAAGGCAAATTGGAAGTGATCAAACAGGTCATGGCAAGAGTGAACATCGGCATTTTAGGAATCAGTGAACTAAAATGGACTGGAATGGGTGAATTTAACTCAGATGACCATTATATCTACTATTTATAATTATTTTATGCTAATTAAATTTTGGTTTTAAGATGTAAAGAATAATGAAATAAAATAGTTCAACATTGTGATTAACACCAAATATGCACATGAGAAAAAGCAAAAGCATAGTCTGCGCATAATCCTATACAAAAATCATATCTATATTTCTCTTCTATTCTTTTAAATTTATTAATAACTGGTACATCTCATGTTGTTGTTGTTGTTCAGCCACTCAGTCATGTCTGACTCTTTGCAACCCCATGGACTGGAGCACGCTGGCTTCCTTATCCTTCACTATTTCCCGGAGTTTCCTCATAACCATGTCCACTGAGTCAATGATGCCATCCAACCATCTCATCCTTTGTTGCCCCTTTCTCCTCCTGCCCTCAATCTTCCCAGCATCAGAGACTTTTTCAGTGAGTTGGCTGTTCCCATGAGATGGCCACAGTATTGAAGCTTAAATGTGAACGTTAGTCTTTCCAATGAATATTCAGGGTCAATTTCTACAGGATTGACTGGTTTGATCTCCTTGCTATCCAAGGTAATCTAAAGTAGCTTCGCCAGCACCACAGTTGAAAAGCATCAATTCTTTGAAACTCACCCTTCTTTATGGTCCAACTCTAACATTCATATGTGACAACTGAGAAAACCTCAGCTTTGAGTAGACAGACCTTGTTGGCAAAGTAGTATATCTGCTTTTTAATATGCTGTCTAAGTTGATCATACCTTTTCTTCCAAATAGCAAGGGTCTTTAATTTCATGGCTGTAGTCACCATCCACAGTGATTGTGGATCCCAAGAAAATAAAGTCTGTCACAGTTTCTATTTTTTTTCCATCTATTTGCCATGAGATGATGGGACAGCATCATCAAAAAAAGCAAAAGAGTTCCAGAAAAACATCTATTTCTGATTTATTGAATATGCCAAAGTCTTTGACTGTGTGAATCACCACAAACTGTGGAAAATTCTGAAAGAGATGGGAATACCAGACCACCTGACCTGCCTCTTGAGAAACCTATATGCAGGTCAGGAAGCAATAGTTAGAACTGGACATGGAACAACAGACTGGTTCCAAATAGGAATAGGAGTACGTCAAGGCTGTGTATTGTCACCCTGCTTATTTAACTTATATGCAGAGTACATCATGAGAAACACTGGGATGGAGGAATCACAAACTGGAATCAAGATTTCTGGGAGAAATATCAATAACCTCAGATATGCAAATGACACCACCCTTATGGCAGAAAATGAGAAAGAACTAGAAAGCCTCTTGATGAAAGTGAAAGGAGAGTGAAAAAGTTGGCTTAAACCTCAACATTCAGAAAACTAAGATAATGGAATCCGGTCCCTTCACCTCATGGCAAATAGATGGGGAAAGAGTTAAAACAGTGTCAGACTTTATTTTATTGGGCTCCAAAATCACTGCAGATGGTGACTGCAGCCATGAAATTAAAAGACGCTTGCTCCTTGGAAGGAAAGTTATGACCAACCTAGAGAGCATATTAAAAAGCAGAGACATTACTTTGCCAGCAAAGGTCCGTCTAGTCAAGGCTATGGTTTTTCCAGTAGTCATGTATGGATGTGAGAGTTGGACTGTGAAGAAAGCTGAGCACTGAAGAATTGATGCTTTTGAACTGTGGTGTTGGAGAAGACTCTTGAGAGTCCCTTGGACTGCAAGGAGATCCAACCAGTTCATCCTAAAGGAAATCAGTCCTGGGTGTTCATTGGAAGGACTGATGTTGAAGCTGAAACTCCAATACTTCAGCCACCTGATGAGAAGAGCTGACTCATTTGAAAAGACCCTGATGCTGGGAAAGATTGAGGGCAGGAGGATACGGGAACGACAGAGGATGAGATGGTTGGATGGCATCAGCAATTTGATGGACATGGGTTTGGGTGGTTTCTGGGAGTTGGTGATAGATAAGGAGGCCTGGAATGCTGCAGTTCATGGGGCGCAAAGAGTTGGACACAACTGAGCTACTGAACTGAACTGAACTGAAGGGACAGGATGCCATGATCTTAGTTTTCTGAATGTTGAGTGTTAAGCCAACTTGTTCACTCTCCTCTTGCACCTTCATCAAGAGGCTCTTTAGTTCCTTTTCAGTTTCTGCCATATGGGTTGTTTTCAACTGAATATTTGAGATTATTTATATTTTTCCCGGCAATCTTGATTCCAGCTGAACTTCAACCTGCCCAGCATTTCATGGGATGTACTTTGCATAGAAGTCAAATCTAAGCAGGGTGACAATATACAGCCTTGATGTACTCCTTTCCTTATTTGGAACCAGTCCGTTGTCCCATGTCCAGTTCTAATCATCCCTTATTGACCTCCATACAGGTTCCTCAGGAGGCAGGTAAGGTGGTACAGTAGTCCCATCTCTTTGAGAATTTTCTATTTTGTTGTGATCCATGCAGTCAAAAGCTTAATATAGTCTATGAAGCAGTAGATGTTTTTCTGAAGTTGCTCAGCTTTTTCTGTGATCCAGTGGATCACAATTGGATCTCTGATTCCTGTACCTTTTTAAAATCCAATTTGCACATCTGGAAGTTCTTGCATCACATACTTTTGAAGCCTAGCTTGAAGCATTTTGAGCATTTCCTTTCTAGCATGTGAAATTAATGCAACTATGTGGTAGTTTGAACATTTTTTTCATTGCCCTTCCTTGCGATTAGAATGAAAACTGACCCTTGTCAGTCCTGAGACGACTGCTGCATTTTCCAGATTCACTAAAATATTGAGTACAGCACTTTAACAGCATCATCTTTTAGCATTTGACATACCTCAGCTGGAATTCCATCACCTCCACTAACTTTGTTTATAGTGATGCTTCCTAAGCGCACTTGACTTCACACTCCAGGATGTCTGCCTTTAGGTGAGTGATCACACCGTCATGGTTATCTGGTTCATTAATATCTTTCTTATATAATCCTTCTGTGTATTCTTGCCACCTCTTATTAATATCTTCTGCTTCTGTTATGTCCATACTATTTCTGTCATTTATTGTGCACAACTTTGCATGAAATGTTCCCTTGGTATCTCTAAATTTCTTGGAGAGATTTCTAGTCTTTCCCATTCTATTCTTTTCCTCTATTTTTTTTTTTTTTTTGCATTTTCACTTAAGAAGGCTTTCTTATCTCTCCTTGCTATTCTTTAGAACTCTGCATTTAGATGGTATATCTTTCCTTTTCTCTTTTGCCTTTTGCTTCTCTTCTTTTCTCAGCTTAATTTATAAGCCCTCCTCAGACAATCATTTTACCTTTCTTTTTCTTGTGAATGGTTTTGTTCACCACCTCCTCTACAATGTTCTGAACCTCTACCCATAGTTCTTCATGCATTTCGCCTATCAGATCTAATCCTTTGAATCCATTTATTATTTCCACTGCAAAATCATAAGAAATTTGATTTAGGTCATACCTAAATGGCTTAGAGGTTTTCCCTACTTTCTGCGATTTAAGTTTGAATTTTGCAACAAGGAGTTTACAGTCTGAGCCACAGTCAATTCCCACTCTTGTTTTTGCTAACTGGATAGAGCTCTCCATCTTTGGCTGAAAAGAGTGTAGTCAGTCTGAATTTGTTATTGACCATCTGGTGATGTCTATGTGAAAAGTCACCTCTTGTGCTGTTGCAAGTGGGTGTCTTGTGTGACCAGTATGTTCTCGTGGCAAAACTCTGTGAGACTTGGCCCTGCTTCATTTTGTACTCCAAGATCAAACTTGCCTGTTACTCCAAGTATCTCTTGACTTCCTACATTTGCATTCTAATCCCCTATGATGAAAACGTCATCTTTCTTTGGTGTTAGTTCTAGAAGGTCTTGTAGGTCTTCATAGAACTATTCATCTCATGGAGGCCTCCACATTACAATTCAAACAGACTTCAAAAGCCCACTGAGGACATCCCAGAGCCTGGTCACTTGTGGCTAGGAGCATTTCTGATGACCACATAACCTGCAAAGAAACCCTAAGGATTTGGTTTTCTAATGGGGATTTATTAAGGGAACTGTAGGTTATCAAGTAAATTAAACAAACTCATCTTCATAAATATATGAATCAGGAGATACTGACAAAAATCCTGTGGGACCATTATATTGTTCTTTGTTCTTTGTTTTGTTTTCCTAGAAGCATGCAAGATAAATTGTCCTTTATTCTGTGCATAAGCATTATTTTTGTAGCATTCACCAGTTACTACATTGGGAATAATTAGTAGAAGCTATTATCTTCCTAATTAATTAATGCAAAAAATGTGCTACAATGTGCTGTAAAGGCACTTACAAATCCTTGCATACATTTAAATTTTTCAAATGCTCTCTAAAGGACAAATTTTTTATATGATTTATATTCCTCTAAATTATGTAAAGTATTTTACAATAGTTTAATGACATTAAAATGCTAATTAATGATACTTAACAGAAATCAAGGGCTTTCATATGATGGGCTCAAAGTGGTAGGAAACTAGCTAACTTATTAGAGCATTATAACTCTAATTTAAAATGGTATCCCATGTCCTTTAACAAATTATTTTTAAACATAACTTGGGAAGAGTTAGGCATGATGAATGTAAAATAAAATTGCTAAAGTTTTATATCACTAAGAATGAAAGTTTCAGAAAAATAGAGGAAAGAGAAGTATCATTTACCTGTTATTGAAACACCCAAAACAAGGTTTTGTTGATGTCTCTGATACTTAATTACCATTTTGTTTTGATAAAATATGATGTGTTTGAAAGAGAGATTTTCTATGACGTCACAATGAAATAACAGTTACAAATAACATTCAAAGTATCTGCCATCAGCAATTTTTCACTTATTTTCTAAAAATTAACCTTTTCAATAAAACCATGACAATTGAAGCTAACTATGAGTATAATTATCGATAACAATAGATAATTGGATATATATATATTAAAAATGCAAGTGTGTTGTAATAATAGACAATTGACTTAGGGTAAGAAGAAATGATTTAAACTGCTTATCAATTCTATGACTTTAAGTAAGAAATATAATGCCTCTGTTCTTTGAGTTCATCATCTTCACAGTACTATAAAGATTAGCTGAATTTGAATGCAGATATGTTGACTAATGATATACCATGGGTAAAATCAACTTGGGCATTGCAAATAGCTACACAAAGTAAAATATTTTACCTATTATTTTTAAGAGACTGTATGAACTTATAAGTGTTATTAGATTATAGCTAAATAAACTTGACCATTAAAAAGTGTATTGAGATTATTTTTTGAAAGGAGTTTTAGGTTGATAGAATGACTGGGAAGAAGTTACAGTGATTTCCCATATAGCATTTCCCCCTCACATGCATAGTATTAGTCGCTCAGTCTAATAGCCTTGTAGGCTCCTCTGTCCATGGGATTCTCTAGGCAAAAATACTGGAGTGGGTTGCCATTTCCTTCTCCAGGGGACCTTCCCAACTGTACATAAAGGAGATTTCATTAATGTGCATTAGAGGATACCCCAGGTTAACCTGTTAGAGAAAACTGTCTCTTGAGTCTTTAAATTCTATACCAATTTTGTACCTCTGGTTGGCCAATCGTTTGTTTCTTTATTTAGGTTTTAAGGTGAATGACCTGGGGCTATTTGTTTCCATCAGCCCGATTGCGAATCAAAAGGCACAGTTGAAATGTTTATTTTTCTTGCTATCCTCAGAACAGACTGCTGCAAATCTACTCTATGATTCTCATTCTTTTCAGCTTACAATGCAAATAGCTTATGGATAGCCTCTTTCATTACTTATATCCCCCAGCAGGGGGGTACCTTTGTTACAACTGATACATTATCCATTATTCACAACATTCAGTTCAGTTAGTTCAGTTTAGTCACTTGGTCGTGTCCGACATTTGCAACCTCATGAATTGCAGCACGCCAGGCCTCCCTGTCCATCACCAACTCTGGAGTTCACTCAGACTCACGTCCATCGAGTCAGTGATACCATTCAGCTATCTCATCCTCTGTCGTCCCCTTCTCCTCCTGCCCCCAATCCCTCCCAGCATCAGAGTCTTTTCCAATGAGTCAACTCTTCGCATGAGGTGGCCAAAGTACTGGAGTTTCAGCTTTAGCATCATTCCTTCCAAAGAAATCTCAGGGATGATCTCCTTCAGAATGGACTGGTTGGATCTCCTTGCAGTCCAAGGGACTCTCAAGAGTCTTCTCCAACACCACAGTTCAAAAGCATCAATTCTTCAGTGCTCAGCTTTCTTCACAGTCCAACTCTCACATCCATACATGACCACTGGAAAAACCATAGCCTTGACTAGACGAACCTTTGTTGGCAAAGTAATGTCTCTGCTTTTCAATATGCTATCCAGGTTGGTCATAACTTCCCTTCCAAGGAGTAAGTGTCTTTTAATTTCATGGCTGCAGTCACCATCTGCATTGATTTTGGAGCCCCAAAAATAAAGTCTGACACTGTTTCCACTGTTTCCCCATCTATTTCCCATGAAGTGGTGTTAGCATATGTAATTACCCAAAGTCCATAGCTTACCATAGGTCTACTTCTAGTGTTATCTATTCTATAGGTCTGGGTATGTATCTACCATAGCATTACACAGAACATTTTCACTGCCCCAGATATGTTCTGTACTCTACTTACTCATCCTCCCCACACACTCTGAAACTATGCAACAACTAGTCTCTTTACTGTCTCCTTGGTTTTGTTTTTTCAAGAATATTTCATGGTTGGAATCATAGGGTATATAGAATTTTCATTTAGACTTCTTTCACTTAGTAATATCCCCTTCAAATTCCTCTATATTTTTTCATGTTTTAATCACTAATTTCTTTCTTCTGCTGGATAATATTCTATTATTTAGATGTAGCACAGTTAATTTATCCAGTCACCTATTGAAGGATATCTTGATTATTTCCAAGTTCTTCTCAGTTATGAATACAGTTGCTATAAGCATTCATGTGCAGGTGTTTTTGTGATATAAGTTTTCAAATAACTTATGTAAATAACAAAGTGTATGATTTTGGGATTACATGGAAGAGTATGTTAATTTTTCAAGAAATCTCTGAATTGTCTTCCAAAATGGCTGTAATTTTACATTTCCATCAGCAGTGAGAGTTACTGTGGTACCACATCCTTGCCAGCATTTGGTGTTATCAGTGTTCTGGATTTTTGGCCATTCTAACAGTGGCATCTCTTTCATTTGTATTTTTCTAGTAACTGTAATTGGACATATGCTTATTGGGCATCTATCTGTATATCTTCTTTAGTGAGGTGTATGTTAAGGTCTTTGGCCCATTTTTCAATAGAGTTGTTTGATTTCTTATTGCTGAGTTTTAAGAGGTATACATTTTAATAGCAGTATTTTACCAGATACATGTTTTGAAAAGGTGTTCTCCTGCTCTTTGGTGTGTTCTTTTATTCCATTGACATTGTCTTGACAGAAGTTTTAAATTTTAATGAAATCCAGCTTATCAATTATTTCTTCCATGAATCATGACTTTTTGATGTTGTACCTAAAAAGTTATCACATACCCAAGGTCATATAGGTTTTCTACTTTGTCATCTTTGTTATCTTCTAGGAGTTTTATAGTTTTGCATTTTACACTGTGATCTGTTTTGAGTTCATTTTTATGAAGGGTGTAAGGTCTGTGTTCAGATTAGATTTTTAGTTTAATTTTATCTTTTAATTGAAATATAATTGCTTACAATATTGTATTAGTTTCTGCTGTACTGCTCTGTGATCAGCTATGTTGTTGTTCAGTCGTGTCCAACTCTTCTCGACCCCATGGAGTGCAGCATGCCAGTTTATAACTATACATATATTCCGTCCTTATCAGCTATAAGTATACAATTCCCTTTATTCTTATCCCTCCCTCACCCTCCTACTCCAGATTCATTTTTACATGTGAATGCTCAATTGTTTCAGCACCATTTATTGAAAAGGCTACCTTTGCTTCATTGTGTGGTCTTTGGTCTTTTGTTAAAGACCAAAGATCTGTTGATTATATTTGTGTTGTTATGTTGGGGTGATATTGTGATTTATGACAAGAAATACAAATTTGTTGCTTGTTCACTCTCCTGGTCCTTAATTCTTAAAATTCTTGTAGTTTTCTATATAAGTCATAAGGACAGCTTTTGTTATATTTAGTTTTATTCACTGTTCCTAGAATATCTCCAGAGTCATAGTCCTTTAAACCACACCTGAGCTTATGTCATGAAGTGACTTTTAAAAAGAATCTTAGCATGGTAGTTGGTTGCCAGGGAGCCAACCATGTAATGAGAGGGTTGGAACTTTCAATCTCATCTCAGACCTCAGGGAAAGGACAGCGGCTGGGAGTTGAAGCAATCATCCAGTGGCCAATGATTTAATCAATCATGCCTGCATAATATTGTTGCTGTCGTTCTGTCCATAAATCATGTCTGACTCTGCAACCCCATGGACTGTAGCACACCAGCCTCTGTCCTCCACTATCTCCTGGAGTTTGCTCAAATTCATGTCCATTGTGTTGGTGGTGCTATCTAACCATCTCATCCTCTGTTGCCCCATTCTCCTCCTACCCTCAATCTTTCACAGCATCAGAATCTTTTCCAAAGAGTCAGTTCTTTGCATCAGGTGCCCACAATATTGGAGCTTCAGCTTCAGCATCAGTCCTTCCAATGAATATTCAGGGTTTATTTCCTTTAGGATTGGATGGTTTGACTGGTTTCATCTCCTTGCAGTCCAAGGGACTCTGAAGAGTCTTCGCCTTGCTTTCTTCATGAGTCAACATAATGAAGCCTCCGTAAAAACCTAAAAAGATAATGTTCAGAGATCTTCCAAGTTGGTGCACACATGGAGATGCAGGGAGAGTATCATATGCCCCCAAAATCATGGGAGTGCCTGTCCTTTCTCCCTTACCTTCCCTTGTACATCTTTTCCCTCTGACTGTTCCTGGGTCATATCCTTTTGATAATAAACCAGCAATCTAGTAAGCAAATGGTTACTTGAGTTATCTGAGCCATGTTAGCAATTTAATACAAGGAAGGGAGTCTTAGTAAAATCTGATTTATAACCAATTGGTTAGAAGCACAAATAACTCCTGGACTTGTAATTGGCGTTTGAAGTGGAGAGGGTACAATCTTAGGGAATGAGCCTTTCACTTGAGATCTGATACTAACTCTAGGTAGATGATTTCAGAACTGAATTGAATTGAATTGTAGGATGCTAGCTGGAGTTGCAGAATTTCTTGGTGTGGAAAACTACCTACCAACACATTTGGTGTCCAGAAGTGTCAGAAATTTAGTAGTTGACAGTAGAAGAGACTCAGGAGAACTGTTATTTTCTCTTCAGTGGATCTACTTCTGGGATCTTTGTTCTATTCCATTGGTCTATTTGACTCCTTTTCCCCCAAAGTCATACTGTCATGATTACTGTGGCTTAATAAGAAGTCTTTTATTTTATTTTATTTTTAAACTTTACATAATTGTATTGGTTTTGCCAAATATCAAAATGAATCCGCCACAGGTATACATGTGTTAAGATCAAATAGTGTCAGTTCCTCAAATTTGTTCTCCTTCAGTATTATGTTGACTGTTCTTTGTCTTATGCTTCTCCCTGTAAATCTTAGAATCAGTTTGTTGACATCCAAAAAAATATCTTTGAGATTTTCACTGAGATTGTATTGAATCTATAGATCTAATTAGGAAGAAGTGATGCTTCGATATTATAGAATATTCCTATCAATGAATATGGAGTATTTCTCAGTTTATGTTGTTTTCCTTTTCAGTGAGACACATGGTATTGGACAGGTTTGATACCTATACCAGTATTTAGATTTGGCATATGTTCTCTTTAACTGTATTTTAAAATTTTTTTACTAGAGTATAGTTATTTACAATGTTATGTTAGATGTACAGCATAACAGATGTACAGCAAGGTGAATTAGTAATACATATACACATATCCAGTAATATATATACATATATCCAGGCTTTAATGGTAAAGAACCTGCCTGCCAATGCAGAATAAGAGGTGGATTCAATCCCTGTGAAAGGGAAGATAGACTGGAGAAGGGCATGAGAAGCCACTCCAGTATTCTTGCCTGGACAATCCCATGGACAGAGAGCCTGGTGCTACATTCCACATGGTTGGACACAACTGAAGTGAGTTAGCACATACATGCATCCATATCTGGAGAAGGCAATAGCAACCCACTCCAGTACTCTTGCCTGGAAAATCCCATGGGCGAAGAAGCCTGGTAGGCTGCAGTCCATGGGGTTGCGAAGAGTCAGACAAAACTGAACGATTTCACTTTCACTTTTCACTTTCATGCATTGGAGAAGGAAATGGCAATCCACTCCAGTGTTCTTGCCTGGAGAATCCCAGGGACAGGGGAGCCTGGTGGGCTACCGTCTATGGAGTCGCACAGAGTCAGACATGACTGAAGCGACTTAGCAGCAGCAGCAGCCATATCCACTCTTTTTTTAGATTATTTCCCCATATAGACCATTATAGAGTATTGAGCAGAGTTCCCTGTGCTTTCCAGTAAGTCTTTATTAGTTAAATATTTTCTGTATGGTAGTATGTATATGTCCCTGGAGTAGGAAATGACAACCCACTTTAGTATTCTTGCCTGGAAAATTCAATGCAAAGAGGAGCCTGGTAGGCTATGGTCCATGGGGTTACAAAGAGCTGGACACAGCTGAACAACTGAGACCATGTATATGTCATTCCCAATCTTTCAATTTATCCTTTCCCAACATCCTCTTGTAGTCATAAGTTTGCTTTCTACATTTACAACTATTTCTCTCTTATAGATAGGTTCATTTGTATCCTTTTTTTTTAGATTCCACATGTAAGAGATTCGTGTGATAGTTATCTTTCTTTGTCTGGTTTACTTCTCAGTGTGATATCACTACATCCATCCATATTGCTGCAAATGACATTATTTTGCTCTTTTTTTTTTTTACAGCTGAGTAATATTCCATTGTATGTATGTACTACATCTTTATCCATTTCTCCACTGATGGACATTTAGGTTTCTTCCATATTTGCAAATGAAGAAACCGACAAGCAATTAATGTCCAAAATATACTAATGGCTCATGCAGCTCAATAACAAAAAACAAAGAAACAAACAACTCAATTAAAAAATGGGCAGAAGACAATGTCTCTTAGAGAAAGAAGACATACAGATGGCTAAAAGATGCCCAGTACCACTGATTATTAGAGAAATGTAAGTCAAAACTATAATGAGGTAGCATTTCACCAGTCAGAATGGCCATTATTAATGGTTTTTTAATTTAATTTTTTTTCAGCAGGCCCCAAACAGAATTCAAATATAGGACCAGACATTTTTTAAATTAAGTAACATTTATGTTGATTGTTTACTATAATTCAGAGGCCTATTAACTTAGAACCTATGCTATTTGGCCAATTTCCATTACTTCCATTTGAAATTATTTACATTTGAGTGCAGCTGCAATGTATACCCCAATGTGTAGCATCAATGGATGCAAAATCAATATTTTCTGTAGTAAATCTGATCTAAATTAAATTGTTGTAGCTACTTGATTTGATAAATATCAGAATCATCTCAAAGATGATTTTGTATATACGTTGACTTACTGTTTTTTTTTTTTTAAGCCTTTTGGGGATGCTTATGAATTAAAATGTTCTCTAGATATGATATTTTCAAGGTGACAAACTTTGGATGAAATACTTGCTTTTCCTGATTGATCTATTCCTTCTTTGGGAGTGGTGATAATCTTTATTTTTGTAAATTGACTTTAGGATAAAGGCTAGATTGGTCAGTCAGTCTTAAAAATTTTGGTTTCAATGAAAATATCCTACTGTTATGGAATAAAAATAATTTGCTTATGTCAGGTCGATTTCTATATGAAATATAGAAATATTTTTCTATATTCTTTCAACATATCCTGCTCATTCCCTTTAATATGTTATGTAAAATTAGTTTAAATAATTTTAAGTCTTTTTTATCTGAAGTAAGATTTTAAATTCATGGAATAAATAAAAGATATATATAAAGTAATCTTATGCATTTTTAGGTACATCAGATCAGATCAGATCAGTCGCTCACTCGTGTCCGACTCTTTGCGACCCCATGAATCGCAGCACGCCAGGCCTCCCTGTCCATCACCAATTCCCGGAGTTCACTCAAATTCACATCCATCGAGTCAGTGATGCCATCCAGCCATCTCATCCTCTGTCGTCCCCTTCTCCTCCTGCCCCCAATCCCTCCCAGCATCAGAGTCTTTTCCAATGAGTCAACTCTTCGCATGAGGTGGCCAAAGTACTGGAGTTTCAGCTTGAGCATCATTCCTTCCAAAGAAATCCCAGGGCTGATCTCCTTCAGAATGGACTGGTTGGATCTCCTTGCAGTCCAAGGGACTCTCAAGAGTCTTCTCCAACACCACAGTTCAAAAGCATCAATTCTTTGGCACTCAGCCTTCTTCACAGTCCAACTCTCACATCCATACATGACCACAGGAAAAACCATAGAATATATATTTATATTTATATATATTCATATATTTAATATTGTTGCTGTTTAGTCACTAAGTCGTGTTTGACTCTTTGTGACCCCATGGATTGTAGCCTGCTGTGCCTTCTGTCCATGGGATTTCCCAGGCAAGAATACTGGAGTAGGTTGTCATTTCCTTCTCCACGGGATCTTTCTGACCCAGGTATTAATTGCATCTTTTGCATTTGCAGGCAGATTCTTTACCACTGAGCCACCTAGGAAGCCCATATTTAAGATAATATGTTAAATCTTTTTTTTTAATTTAAAATTAAAATTTAGGTAGCATATCAAGTTTTTCTAAAAGTTATTATGTAAAGTATTTGGAAGGAATGCTGTCATGATCACAAGTATCAATAGCTTCTAGAAATAGTTCTGTTTCCCTAGCCACTTCTTACCCTCTCCATGGAAACTGTCAGGATATCTCCTTAAAAACTTGTTTCACTTCTTTCTCTACCTTTTCCTCATCAGTGATGTTTCTTCCTATTTCACAGAGAAAACAGATGTCTTGTGTACCTAAAACATCCTTCCACTAACCTACTGCTGGAGATGTTGTCCTAAATTGAAAAATCATTATGTAAATGACTCTGATTAAAATCTTTGAATTGTGACTCTTTATAGGTATAGGATTGTTGCATGTGCTGTGGATGGAATCATGCAAAACATGTTCCAACTACCTTGCTTGTCTTTATTGAAGAAGCTGTGTCATTGAATGTTAAGATACCATCTCTTTCTCAGGTAAATAGCAATGTAATGTTTTTCTGCCCATGAGATATAGGAAAATCCCTGGGTAGAAACAATGCCTCCTCTCTTCTAAATTGAAGAGCAGAGTTTTGGATAGAGGAAATGTTTTCAATCTGTCTCCCATAGGTTTTAAAGTGTCCCTGGCATTGTGTTGATGTACTTCTATGCTATATCACACTACTGTCACATGAACTTTAGAAAGTTGAGATACTCTTACTTCAGTTTTACACTTGAGAAAATATAAATTTGAAAAGAAGTTAGCAACTGGCTCAAGGACACTCAATTAATAAGTAACAAATTTGGCAACACATACTCATAACAATATGACTCTAAAATTCATATATATATAGATATTCTTCAAGTTGATGATGGTTTACTAGTCATTTCATGACTTGTCCCTTTATACACCCCTCAGTATTCTTCTGACAGCTCTCACTCTTATATCCTTTTTTTAAAATTAATTAATTTATTTTAATTGGATGCTAATTACTTTACAATATTGTAGTGGTTTTTTGCCATACATTGACATGAATCAGCCATGGGTGTACAGGTGTTCCCCATCCTGAACCCCCCTCTAACCTCCCTCCCCATCCCTTTCCTCAGGGTCATCTCATTCTCTTACATTCTTAACATCTCTCTCTCCTCTATTTTAAAACAGTATTTGCATATCTCTCCTTTCCTTTAATAAACCTACACTCTCTTATTTTTTGATTTGCAGATAATGATTGTTCTTCCTCACCTCTTCCCTTTCCATCTGGTAAATATCCTGTTGTGTTGCAAAGTGCCTTTACAGTTGCTTTTAAATAGATTGGCCCCAAATTTTTCATTTCCTTTCCAAAGTGCTGTATTGATAGCACTATTTAATTGAAAGTGAAAGTGAGTCATCCAGTCGTGTCCAATTCTTTGTGACCCTACGGACTGTATAGATAATAAAAGTACTATAACACTTAACACTGTCACACTGTTCGAGATAAAATTTCTTTTAATACACTGACATCCAAAGCAAGTCAATGGGATATATCTAGAGTAATTGTCTTTCTCAAGAACATCATATATCTAGGTCTAAATCAATATAAATAGAGATAAGTAGAGAGATACATAGATACATATTACTCTGTGTGTATATATATGTGATATATATATATGTGTGTGTGTGTGTATATAGTGTTATCTATATAACAGCTCTGTAAAACTTGAACTACATAGTTTGTAGGAACTAGAAAATTAAAAATAAACTACATAAATTATATGAATCTTTAATATTTATAAGTTAAAGGCAAACAAAAGTGAAAGCCAGCATGGCTTAAAGTTGAAAATACAATTAAAACTTTTATCATAGTACTTCATTTAACCAAACAGAAAGTCTAAATAAAATGGGTTAATCATGGCTTTAAAAACCCCTTTACAAAACCAAAATTAAAAAAAAAATTAATTCCAGAGTTTTTATACTTTTTAAATTTAAACATTAATTAACATGAAGAAAATTTGTTTTTATATCCCCTAGAGTCAAGGTTAAGTTGAATTTCACCACCCAAATCATTATTTTTTAATGAAATGAGTAAAAGTATTATAGTATTTTTACATGCAGAAATTCATTTCTATATTAAGCTGATTAAAAACTAAGTGGGCCACATAAAAATACTTTTATGCAAAGGATTAGAGTATTTTGGGATATTAAAATCATGTTAATTATAAAGTTAGCTAAAAATGTTTTACATTTATACAAAATTTAATAATTTTACTAGTATCACATATGTTACTTGACATGTCACTCTATGAAATTTAAGACATGGTGTGATTTAGGTGTATCACATGCTTTACATAAACTTTACATGCCTCATAGAGACACTAGAAAGTGGTTTTAATGTACTTTTGTGTCATGGTCCCTATAATACATCCTCAAGGAAATTATGAAAGTCATCATATTTTAGCAATAATAAAAGATGAAGCTTAATGACAAAAAGTATCTTTATTAGAAGCCTATGTGAAGAAAAATAACTATTTTGTAACTTTAATACAGGATAATTTGGTATCACTTAGCCTGGTGGGCTGCTGTCTCTGGGGTCACACAGAGTCGGACACAACTGAAGCGACTTAGCAGCAGCAGCAGCAGGGGGAAAAAAAGCTGAGTGCTAAAAAATTGATGCTTTTGAACCTTGGTGTTAGAGGAGACTCTTGAGAGTCCCTTGGACTGCAAGGAGATCCAACCAGTCCATCCTAAAGGAGATCAGTCCTGGGTGTTCATTGGAAGGACTGATGTTGAAGCTGAAAGTCCAATACTTTGGCCACCTGATGCAAAGAGCTAACTTATTGGAAAAGACCCTGATGCTGGGAAAGATTGAGGGCAGGAGGAGAAGGGGACGACAGAGGATGAAATGGTTGGATGGCATCACCGACTCAGTGGACATGAGTTTGAGTAAACTCTGGAAGTTGGTGATGGACTTGGAGGCCTGGCATGCTCCAGTCCATAGGGTTGCAAAGAGTTGGACATGACTGAGCAACTGAACTGAACTGAACTGAACAAACAACTTGGAAACAAAATTACATATAGGCCTCATATGAAGATAATCAGTTGTAGAACTGAGACCTAATTTCATTCCCTTCCTAAATCAAGTTAGAACATTGGAAAGTAGCTTCAGCTTAATAGTTTAAAAATTATACTGACAATATTACAAAAACTTATTTTCAAATCTGTAATAACCATGCTTCATAATAAGAACTGGCCCTTTATGACTGGCATGGAATACAGAAAGTATATATATATATATATATATATATATATATATATGAATTTCATAATAAAAACTGGCCCTTTATGACTGGCATGGAATACAGAAAGCATATATATATATATATGTATATATGAATTTCATCATATATGAATATCATCATAAATTTCATCAAACTATATTTTTCTGTTTGGCTTCATTTTTGATGTTTTAAAAGTATTTTGATTTTACTTTTTATTTAAAAAACATTTTCTCTACTCAATTCCAAACTACTTCTCATTTTACAAAAAAGAAACCTAATAAACAGAGAAATTAAACAAAAGGGCATAATAGTAATGATGTTTATGTTTTAGCTGTGATTAAATATAATTTCTTACACCTTAGAGTTTTTTTAAGCTTTCACATACTGTGCTGTTTTTATTACAAAAAGTTTCACTTATTTTACTCAGTAACAACCCTATTGCTTTGTTTCAGTAAAAATCATTTTTTGTCCATGCACCTGTATTCTCTGTCCAGTGGAAGAATTTAACATACAATAGCTATCTTTCAATATTATGGAATATGAACTAAATACTGTGGTATGTTTAATTTTTTCATGTTCATAAAATCCAAGGATGCTAAACAAATATGTGGAGATTATTTAAATTGTTTTATTAGTAAACATTTGAAGATTTTCTAATTACTAGTTATGTATTATTAACTGAAAATTAATCAAGATGCCAGGCATTTTTCATAATAGCCTATGTCAGCTCTTCTGCACGTCCTACTAGTATAAGTATATATTGAGCGCTACCAACTGTTAAAACATTTAATGTATTTTTTGCATTATATATTAACAGACTCCTTTATTAATAATAAGTATTTGTTTTCAAAATAGAAAATTCCCCCAAATATAGATTGTTTTATCAGAAATAAATCTTCACTTTGGATAATAGATCAAAATTAAATTTGAAGATTAAATTCAATAACTGTTTCATCTATATTTTTGTTTTATTCATTTACATCATGGAATTTTTCTTTATGTTTTTACTGTATGCCTCCTTGGTTTCCCTAAAGAAAAAAAAAGAGTAAATATTCTAAATGAAGAAGTAAACTAACAAGAAATCAATGTTTATGGTATACAGAGAATATAAGTGGCTCATTTTTTTTTAATTTAATTTTATTTAACTTTACAATATTGTATTGGTTTTGCCATATATCAAAATGAATCTGCCACAGGTATAAGTGTGTTCCCCATCCTGAACCCTCCTCCCTCCTCCCTCCCCATACCACCCCTCTGGGTCGTCCCAGTGCACCAGCCCCAAGCATCCAGTATTGTGCATCGAACCTAGACTGGCGACTTGTTCCATATATGATATTATACGTATTTCAATGCCATTCTCCCAAATCATCCCACCCTCTCCCTCTCCCACAGAGTCCAAAAGACTCTTCTATACATCAGTGTCTCTTTTGCTGTCTTGTATACAGGGTTATTGTTACCATCTTTCTAAATTCCATATATATGCATTAGTATACTGTATTGGTGTTTTTCTTTCTGGCTTATTTCACTCGGTATAATAGGCTCCAGTTTCATCCACCTCATTAGAACTGATTCAAATGTATTCTTTTTAATGGCTGAGTAATACTCCATTGTGTATATGTACCACTGCTTTCTTTATCCATTCATCTGCTGATGGACATCTAGGTTGCTTCCATGTCCTGGCTATTATAAACAGTGCTGCGATGAACATCGGGGTACATGTGTCTCTTTCAATTCTGGTTTCCTCAGTGTGTATGCCCAGCAGTGGGATTGCTGGGTCATAAGGCAGTTCTATTTCCAGGTTTTTAAGGAATCTCCACACTGTTCTCCATAGTGGCTGTACTAGTTTGCATTCCCACCAACAGTGTAAGAGGGTTCCCTTTTCTCCACACCCTCTCCAGCATTTATTGCTTGTAGACTTTTAGATCGCAGCCACTCTGACTGGCGTGAAATGGTACCTCATAGTGGTTTTGATTTGCATTTCTCTGATAATGAGTGATGTTGAGCATCTTTTCATGTGTTTGTTAGCCTTCTGTATGTCTTCTTTGGAGAAATGTCTATTTAGTTCTTTGGCCCATTTTTTGATTGGGTCATCTATTTTTCTGGAATTGAGCTGTAGGAGTTGCTTGTATATTTTTGAGATTAGTTGTTTGTCCGTTGCTTCATTTGCTATTATTTTCTCCCATTCTGAAGGCTGTCTTTTAATGTAAGACCAGAAACTATAAAACTCCTAGAGGAGAACATAGGCAAAACACTCTCCGACATACATCACAGCAGGATCCTCTATGACCCACCTCCCAGAATATTGGAAATAAGAGCAAAAATAAACAAATGGGACCTAATTAAACTTAAAAGCTTCTGCACAACAAAGGAAACTATCAGCAAGGTGAAAAGACAGCCTTCAGAAGTGGCTCATTTTAAATCAAGTGCCCAAAGTATTGGAGCTTCAGCTTCAGCATCAGTCCTTCCAATGAATATTTAGGACTGATTTCCTTTATGATTGCCTTGTTTGATCTCCTTGATGTCGGAGGGATTCTCAAGAGTTTTCTCCAACACCACAGCTCAAAAACATCAATTCTTTGGTGCTCTACTTTCTTTATGGTCCAGCTCTCACATCATATGTGACTACTGGAAAAACCATAGCTTTGACTTTAGGAATCTTTGTTGGTAAAGTAATGTCTTTTCTTTTTAATATGCTGTATAGATTGATCATAGCTTTCTTCAAAGGAGCAAGCATCTTTTAATTTCATGGCTACCGTCACCATCAGCAGTGATTTGGGGTCCCAAGAAAATAAAGTCTGTCAGTTTCCATCGTTTCCCCGTCTATTTGCCATGAAGTGGTGGGACCAGATGCTATGATCTTCATTTTTTGAATGTTGGGTTTTAAGTCTTTAAAATTGCACCCAAAATACAAATTAGTGACTTTGGGGGGAAAGTTTTAATATATAAATATTTTTACACTCATTGATTGATTACACAAGTTGCTATCAATCGAAAACCAATTGCAATCTTTTAATGATATGGTGAAAAAATGAACCACAGATATGTGTGAGTTTTACTAGTTTTCAAATTCAGTTGACTCAGTATAATTAATCATTTCAAGTTTCTCCAGGTTTACAGGTTTGAAGTCAGAAAATAACTAGAAAGAATTCAGAGTCTTAAAGCAGGCAAAGAATAAATCATTTGGTCCAGAATTTGTGATATTTTTAGGAATTATATGTTTAATCTGTTATTAATGTTTAAATGAATATATGACTATCTATATGTTATGCATACATTTAAGTAAGGAGAAAATACTCTCACAGAATTAAGACATGTTTCTTATTCTGAAAATATTTGGTGTTTGGATGAAAATAAATGCTTCATAAATTAAGTTTGGAGAGGTAAAATTGAGATATTTTTATTTACTCTATTTTTCCTTTGGGTGTTTGTCCTTTATACAGAACCCAATATTGTAAAGTAGTTATTTGAAGAAAATAAGCAAGTACCTTTACCTGAGTAACAAGTAATTTTTGATAGTAGTTTTAGTAAGGATATAAGAATTCTGATATATTGGATAGCATAAGAAATATTGTCTTAGAACTCTAATTTCCCTGTATTTCTGAGAAATCATGTTTGTTATTTTAACTTTTAATAGAGTGATTGAGTTAATTAAATTCCTAGGTTTCTGATGGGCTGCTATTGGTACACTCAGTTTTGCCCTTATTCAGCTCTAAGACTTCATTTCTTCCATCTACTTCCTTTCCTTTTCTTTCAAAAGTAGCTAATTTAATGTAATACATCTTTGCAAATGTGCATGTGTGCATTTTTAATATAAAAGGGCTATTTCCTCAAGCAGGTAGGTATGAGGGATTTTTTTTTTTAATTTAAAATATTGACCGCTGTTTTAAAATTCTTCCAAATTTGTGAAATAAATAAACTTATATAATGTAAAATATTTAGCCCATTTTCTAAGCTTGTTAGGAAATAGGATAATTTTTTTAAATATTGTGGTAATACATTTTTCTAAGGAATTTTGAAATCCATTTTCTAAAGAATTATGTCTTAGAGTGATGTTGTCTAATAAAACTTTCTCTAATAATTGACATTTCTATAATATATGCTAGCCATACACGTGCATGTGAAATGTTACTTGTGCAACTGAAAAAGTGAATTTTTACTTAATTTAATTTTAATTTTCCTAGTCATAGTTGAATAGAACAGACATAATATAGGTTGCTTAAGATACATGTATATATTATTCACATTTAATTTCTGATAGATGGATTACAAAGGAAGAAGGACATAATGTAAAATATTAATTTTATGTCCGATGTCCAGCAGGATGTTGTGTATTGTGATAATAAACTAATCAGTAAGAGGAAGAGCTTGATATAAATTAATACTTGGCTAATTTTTCTCTGGACTATATTCAGTAATACATTTTCAATCAAATATATTATATACTGCTTCATAGTCTATTAACCTGTGAACTGTTCAATATTCTTCATGTTTGGCCAAGAAAACATTCCTACACATACATATGCAAACAATACACTGACTACAAAATGTGTTTATAAAATGCTTGAAAATTTTGGCAATTCTCAGTTAGAGAAAGGTCAGTCTTAGTTTCCATACCAGAAAAACTAGAAATGCCTATGCAAAGGATCAGATTAATTCAATAGAATATTTTCACCTCCTGGAAGAAACTGGAAAAGTCTTTTCTGAACACCCTAAATCTTATGCGAAGTGTGCCAATTGGCACACTTCTGAGCAAATATGAACATGGTTGATTTTGAGAAACACACTATCAACTGATTAGTTACAAAAAAGATGAAAAATAATTTGGCTTTTTTGTATTTGGGGATTAGTTATCAACATGTTTTTTTCTTTTGTAAACACAAAGTTTTGGATGTTTATAGAAAATCCAAAAAGCAAAATAGCAGAAAAAAAAATCATACATACTTGTGTATATGAAATTTTCCTCTCCTTGTTTCAGGCTAAAGCATATAAAAACTGAATATTAAAGGTAAATTATTCTGACCCAGGATTAGATGGGTTAAGCATAATTCTTTTGCTATATAGTTTTGTGGGACACCATTTAGCATTATTAAATTTGCTGTAAGCCTGTTTAAAGAACTATTTTTGTAAGTGGTTCAGGAATCTACAAATGGAAAAATGGCTATACAGTAAATTATCATTGGAATTCAGGTTCTCATTGGCTGAAATTTAGCACAAGTATTGGCATTTCTTCTTTTGTTATATTTACTAATTTGTTGTATTTTTTAGATTCCACATATAAATGATGTCATACATTACTTGTACTTCTCTGTTTGACTTATATCACTTAGCATAATGTCCTCCAAGGCCATCTGTTTTGCTGCAAGTGGCAAAACTTTCTTTTTTGTTGTGGCTGAGTGTGATTCCATTGTGTGTGTGTGTGTGTGTGTGTGTGTGTATGTACCACCTCATTTTTATCCATCGATAAATGGATAAATTTTATATAAATAAGATGTATTTTTATATAATAAATTCTTATCTATTTTTATCTGTTGATGGGCATTTAGTTTGCTTCCATACCTTGGCAATTGTAAATAATGCTGCTATGAACATTGGGGTGTATGCCTATTTTCAAGTTAGTGTTTTTGTTTCTTTTGGAGAGATATATTTACATATATGTGTATGTACATACCCAGGAATGATTGCTGGGTCATTATCTATTTTTAAACTCTATAAATGGAGTAACACTGCGTGCATTCTTTTGTTACTTTCTCATTTCATTCAGTCTTATGTTTTACAGACATTTATTTTAATACATAATCTGTACTTCTTTTATTTTTGCTGCTGTTTAGTTTTTGTTGTATGAATATGCACTGTTTCATTCACTGTTCCTACAGTTGCTTTCACATTTTTTTTTTTTTTTTTGCTATGAGAAATAGTGTTGCTTTAAGCATTCCTGGTATATATTTCAAAATGTGAATCTGCAAGAATTTCTCTTGATTATATGCCTACTCACTGAATTGCTGAATCATAGTGTTATGTACAGCCACTTGGAGAAGGCAATGGGACCTCACTCCAGTACTCTTGCCTGGAAAATCCCATGGATGGAAAGCCTGGTAGGCTGCAGTCCATGGGGTCGCTAAGAGTCAGACATGACTGAGTGACTTTACTTTCACTTTTCACTTTCATGCATTGGAGAAGGAAATGGCAACCCACTCCAGTGTTCTTGCCTGGAAAATCCCAGAGACGGGGGAGTCTGGTGGGCTGCCTCTATGGGGTCACACAGAGTTGGACACGACTGAAGTGACTTAGTAGTAGTAGTAGTAGTAGTGTATGTACATATTATATTTTGAAATATATTGCATTTTGCAATAGATTTAGAATTCCAGGGAACTGTGATCTGCAACTTGAGGCAACTATGAACTAGCAGTGATCAGAATTCATTTTGCTCTTGTGGTGGCACCACAATCTTAGTGTGTAGTTCAAAAAATGACAGAGGTAGCTCAGCACAGGCAAAGGATGTTCAAACATTTTCACCCTAGGAAATGGTTCACCTCAGTTATGTAGAAGCATGAGTTAACCTGGAGAAGGATGTGGCAACCCACTCCAGTATTCTTGCCTGGAGAATCCCTGGGACAGAGAAGCCTGGCAAGCTACAGTCCATGAGGTGGCAGAGTCAGACACAACTGAAGCGACTTAGCATGCACACACATGAGTTAACCAGAGGCTTATTTCACATTTGATCTGGTGGTGTTTTAGAACTCTGTACAGAAGATGGTGTAATCAACTGCCCAAATGGCCAGTGACAAAGAAAAAGCTATGTGTTTATGAAATCTCACTTACTTTTTCTATGTCTGGACTAAGAAGGCTATATTTCCCAGTCTCTTCTGCAGTTATGCTAAAGCCATAAGAGGGTGAGGTGATGTGAACCAACCTCAGGCCAGACAGTTAAGAGCTCTCTCCATGATGTTCTTGATTATTTCCCCTGACAGTCTTGGAGGGCTCTTAGAGTTTGAGATGATGGCATTGTCAGATGAAAGGGGTCCAGATATTGACGGATGGATAAAGTCTGCCCTGGCGAGTCACCTAGTGTGTCTCCAGTTTAGCATGGGTAAAAGCCTTTGTGGTGTTAACTGGTGGACATTGTGGGGTTGTCACTGTAGCATAAAGCTACCTAATGCATGTTCTGGATATTAACCTAGGTAGGTCCCACCACCCTGTGGTGACCTGATGACTTCATACATATTTTTACAGGTGAGTGAATTAGATTAATTTTTATCAAGTCTCTTTACCAAAATGTTCTAGTCCTGACCTTAATTGTAGGTGTGTACTAAAAACTTGGTTTATTACTTAAAGGAATGTGACGCATAGGAAGAATTTAGTAAATATTTACTTTCTGGAAGGAGACACAAAAAAGTAAAATATTTTCATGCTTAGTTTACTGGAAAGGATTTTTAAATTATCCATTTTTAGAATAAAATATCAAAATTGAACATGCTCATTAAAAAAGTTTTGTAAAATTTTTGAGAAAAATAGAAAAACCTTCTCACAGCACCAATAGTCTAGTAAGACCAGCATTTGAATCACTGTATGTTCCTTCCTGGTTTTTCCTACTCCTTTTTATCACATTGTTGCAACCACACTGTTCTGAACTCCTGTTTTCCATGTTATTATGTCTTCTCCATCAACATAACATTTAGGGGTTTAGTTTTTTCCTTCTTTGAATATTTAGATTTCTCCCAAGTTTTTGTTTTCAAATATGATGCTGTGATAAGCCTCTTTGTATAGTAAGATTGTCTGTATTTAGAATCACATCCTTAAGATAGATCTGAAAAAAGTCTTTTGATGATCCAAAAATTTCAGAGTGAGGGAGTGAGGGTTAATGTGGGGGTAGGGGAGTGAGCAGTGCAAACTACTGGGTGTAAAATAGACTAAGTGTGCATTGTACATGAGGAACCTAGCCAATATTCAGTAATAACTGTAAGTTAAAAATAAGTTTAAAAATTTTTTTTTTAATTTAAATGGGCAAAATTAAACAATTATAGGCTATGGTTTTTCCAGTGGTCATGTATGGCTGTGAGAGTTGGACTGTGAAGAAAGCTGAGCGCCAAAGAATTGATGCTTTTGAACTGTGGTGTTGGAGAAGACTCTTGAGAGTCCCTTGGACTGCAAGGAGATCCAACCAGTCCATTCTGAAGGAGATCAGCCCTGGGATTTCTTTGGAGGGAATGATGCTGAAGCTGAAACTCTAGTACTTTGGCCACCTCATGCGAAGAGTTGACTCATTGGAAAAGACTCTGATGCTGGGAGGGATCGGGGGCAGGAGGATAAGGGGATGACAGAGGATGAGATGGCTGGATGGCATCACTGACGCGATGGATGTGAGTCTGAGTGAATTCCGGGAGTTGGTGATGGACAGGGAGGCCTGGCGTGCTGCAATTCATGGGGTCGCAAAGAGTCGGACATGACTGAGAGACTGAACTAAACTGAACTGAATTGGCATTTCTGGCAATTCTAATGAAATTTTTGTAATCTAAAATAAATTTATCCGATCAGATCAGTCGCTTTCTAATATCTCATGGATGGCTCTGCATGCCTTGTTGAAAGTGAAAGTCCTTCAGTGGTGTTGGACTCTTTGCGACCCCATGGACTATACAGTCCATGGAATTCTCTAGGCCAGAAGTGGGTAACCTTTCTTTTCTCCAGGGGATCTTCCCAACCCATGGATCAAACCCAGGTCTCCCTCATTGCAGGCATATTCTTTATCAGCTGAGACACAAGCCCAAGAATATTGGAGTGGGTAGCCTATCCCTTCTCCAGCAGATCTTCCTGACCCAGGAATCAAACTGGGGTCTCCCGCATTGCAGGCAGATTCTTTACCAACTGAGCGATCAGGAACGTGTGCATTCCTTGTTAGTGAAGACATGTAGACTCCAATTTTCTAATAGTCCTGATAAAAATATTATTTACCATTCAAATATTAAGTTATCCTACCTATTTATTATATACCCTTGTTTACCAATCTCTCAGTGCATTTTTTGAAGTATTTGATCATATTACTGAAACAAAGTTAAAAACATCTCTAAGCAAATCTTCAGAGGTTCTCATCACTGAATGGTAATGGGAAAGGGGTGGGGTGCATCTATACTTATTTGATTAAAGTTAGAATTTTAATTTTCTCCGTCTTTTGAGTATCAAATGTATTCATTCATCGTTTCTTTATCTGTCTAATAACACTTGATTAAGTCATTCGGAAAACCAAGATCAAGGCATCTGGTCCCATCAGTTCATGGCAAATAGACGGGGAAACAGTGGAAACAGTGTCAGACTTTATTTTTGGGGGCTCCAAAATCACTGCAGATGGTGACTGCAGCCATGAAATTAAAAGACGCTTACTCCTTGGAAGGAAAGTTATGACCAACCTAGATAGCATATTCAAAAGCAGAGACATTACTTTTCTACCAAAGGTCCATCTAGTCAAGGCTATGGTTTTTCCTGTGGTCATGTATGGATGTGAGAGTTGGACTGTGAAGAAAGCTGAGTGCCTAAGAATTGATGCTTTTGAACTGGTGTTGGAGAAGACTCTTGAGAGTCCCTTGAACTGCAAGGAGATCCAACCAGTCCATTCTAAAGGAGATCAGCCCTGGGTGTTCTTTGGAAGGAATGATGCTAAAGTACTTTGGCCAGCTCATGCGAAGAGTAGACTCACTGGAAAAGACTCTGATGCTGGGAGGGATTGGGGGCAAGAGGAAAAGGGGATTACAGAGGATGAGATGGCTGGATGGCATCACTGACTCGATGGATGTGAGTTTGAGTGAACTCCGGGAGTTGGTGATGGACAGGGAGACCTGGCATGCTGTGGTTCATGGAGTCACAAAGAGTCAGATATGACTGAGCGACTGAACTGAACTGAAGTATCTACTATGTAAGAGATGTTGTGACAGGTATTAGCAGGGCATAGTTAATGAGCTATGGTAACTCCTTAAGAAATTCAGTCTACTAGAGAATAGAGCTGCAAAATGTATAAAGCACTGAGTGTTACATGTCTAAGCCATGTGTGTAGTGGAGGGTTGTAGAAAAGTTATATTGACTGACAATGTTGAAGGCAGAGGAATATGTTTTATATCAGGCGTCTTGAATGTATGGTGGCACATATTTTATCTATAATAGATCACAATGATGGGCTTGTAAGGAGAAAGGGATGGGTGGGTGGTGAGATTTCAGAGTGATTACTCTGAAGTGACTAGTGTAGAAGAGTTTTATATTTTGTTAAAACGTTTTTGGATGTACTCTGCAGATGGATATGCCTATTGGGTGATTTTTTAAAAAAAACTGTTATATTATGAAACTTGGGTTCTGGAAATATCTTTTCTAGTGTTTTATGGAAGATGAGAAAAGTCTTCATTAGGTTCTGTGAGAGGTGTGAAAGGGCAGTTGGTGACATAAAATTTTGTGTTGGGTGTGTTAACCAAACTCAGGTCTGGCTGCTCTCTGCTCAGAAGTCAATAGTTGAGAGCAAGTGCTGCTCTCTGTTCAGAAGTCAATAGTTGACTATTGACTTCTGAACAGAGAGCAGCCAGACCTGAGTTTGGCAGCATATGTTGGTGGAAAGGGCTTCCTAAGTGGCGCTAGTGGTAAATAACCTGCCTGCTAATGCAGGAGACATAAGAGACATGGGTTTGATGAGGAAGGGTTTGATGCTGCCTGAGGAACATCCCTGGGGGAGGGTATGGCAACCCACTACAGTATTCTTGCTTAGAGAAACCCATGGACAAAGGAGCCTGGCAGGCTACATCCATAGGGTCACAAAGAGACAGACATGACTGAATGTTGGTAGAAAGGAAAACAACACTTTTAATCAGAAAGTGGTCAATCTGGGGAGAAAGTGAACGAGGTGTCCCCAGGTGCCCCACCCCCAAACCAACTCCAAAGATTCTGCTTGGCTGTGAAAGTTTTTAAAGGAAAAAGAGAAACAATCCTAGTTAATCATTGAGATAGGGGGTCAGAGTCGTAGCCGTTCCCCACTCTGGAGGCTTGTCCACTTCCTGTGATCTTTCTTCAGATGCTATGTTGTTCACATAGTTTGTGAGATTGCTGAAGGGGAAACTAGGGAAGACATCTGGTCCTCTGATAATTACTTATTCTTCATTTCTGCCTCAGTGTCAGGCTTTATTTTTCTGGGCTCCAAATCACTGCAGATGGTGACTGCAGCCATGAAATTAAAAGACACTTACTCCTTGGAAGGAAAGTTATGACCAACCTAGATAGCATATTCAAAAGCAGAGACATTATTTGCCAACAAAGGTTCGTCTAGTCAAGGCTATGGTTTTTCCTGTGGTCACATATGGATGTGAGAGTTGGACTGTGAAGAAGGCTGAGCGCCAAAGAATTGATGCTTTTGAACTGTGGTGTTGGAGAAGACTCTTGAGAGTCCCTTGGACTGCAAGGAGATCCAACCAGTCCATTCTGAAGGAGATCAGCCCTGGGATTTCTTTGGAAGGAATGATGCTAAAGCTGAAACTCCAGTACTTTGGCCACCTCATGCAAAGAGTTGACTCATTGGAAAAGACTCTGATGCTGGGAGGGATTGGGGGCAAGAAGAGAAGGAGATGACAAAGGATGTGATGGCTGGATGGCATCACTGACTCGATGGACGTGAGTCTCAGTGAACTCCGGATTTGGTGATAGACAGGGAGGCCTGGCGTGCTGCGATTCATGGAGTCGCAAAGAGTCGGACACGACTGAGCGACTGATCTGATCTGATCTATGGTAAGAACCAACAGGTTAGGCAAAATATTACACTCACATATATACTCTACCAAGTGTAAAATGTTAATTGATAGCTAGTGGGAAGTCGTTATATAACTCAGGGAGCTCAGCTTGGTGTTTGGTGTTGACCTAGAGGGGTGGGATGGGGGAATGTGAGGGAAGCTCAAGAGGGAAGGGATATATGTATACATAGAGCTGATTCACTTAGTTGTACAGCAGAAACTAACAACATTGTAAAGCAATTATTCTCCAATTAATAAAACAAAAGATTTGGAAGGTATTCTTGGGCTAGAGATGAGTAGAGCATGGAGACAGTTGATTTAAAAGTTTGCTACTGTTTAGCTTTGTGAAATTGACAAGAAAAGGGATTTCCCTGCTGAAGGTGGTTTCCTATAAAGAGCTGATTACAGTAGAAGGAAGAACATAAGGGGTTTGAATTGGAGTATAAACAATGATATGGTGAACAGATGCAATAAATAATAACCAAAGCATTGATTCATACTATTCTCCTCCCTTATCTCTTTCTCTCTCTTTTTCTTTTGCTCCCTACAAAAAGTTTCCTCCAAAGCTATCAGGCACATTTACTCCTTTGCAGTGGCTTATTTGTTTTCCATTTATTCTCTGTTCTTATATAGCTGGAACAATAATGAATTAAAAATAAACACAATTTGCAAGAATCTTTTTTTTTTTTTTACTTCGTTAACAATACCAGTATAACACAATTCTTCTGAAACACAAAGATCCCAACAGCAATAATATCCCCTTCTCAGAAAGTCTAACTGATGTTTGCAATTGCATGTTTGTTCTGATCTCTTTCTATCATGAAGACATAGCATCGTATTATAGTTTTTAAGATGGCCACTGCATACCATTATCAAGGTAGCCAGTTACGTTCTATTATACCTTTTTCATTTTGTGGGAACATTTCACTAATTTGCCACATTTTATTTTAATATCTATATGAGTTATGATCTTCACACCCCTGGAGAAAGAAATGGCAACCCACTCTAGTATTCTTGCCTGGAGAATCCCCATGGACAGAGGAGCCTGGTGGGCTACACTCCATGGGGTTGCAAAGAGTCGGACACAATTCAAAATTGTTTTCCCTCTTTATTTGTAGATAAGGAAATTTCTGAAATTAAAAAGAAACATTTAAAAGCAAAGCTCACTGTAAATACATGACATTAAATCTAGCATTTGCTTCTACCAATTTCTTGTTTCCAGAAGTCTCTAGGGAAGAATTAGTATTTATTAGCTATTACAGAAAATAATTTTTTGAATATTTAAATAACACATATCACATTTATTTTGTGTATATCAAGTCTAATTTTAGAGAGTTAGAATGATCAGCACGCCATAAAATAGTAACTATCAAAAAATGTTCCCTGAGTCTAAAGTCAGTGAATTTTTCAATATATTTCAATCAGCTGATTTGGATTTATCAATTTTAGTACAGATATAGGAGATTTATAGTCATATTGATTTAAGGTGTGGCTCAACCACAGGAATTTATATTAAGAGGTAATGTATGAGTTTCCCATCACATTCTATTATTGTTGGAAAATATTTAAGAAGGAAATAACCAAAAGTGAATAATAATTTTATACTATACATTTTCAGAGTAGAATTAGGTAACTTGATGAGCAGAAAGTAGCAGAGAAAATGTTTAATCTTAATTATAGCTAAAAATAAACATACTTTGTGTTATTGTTTGGTAAGAATTTCATTCACTAAAGCTTTCCAAAATAGAATAATTCCTAGTAAAATGAGAGTTTGTGATATTGGAAGAAGCATACTGGGAAATTATTGTGTGAAAATATTAAAAGATAGACTTCAAAGTGGGCAGCTTGGAAATCAAACCATTCAGCTTAGAAATCAATTTAAGGAGATCTTGCTTAAATAGATTGATATGCCAAATCATCTCTCATTAAGGATAGGATAGTATATTCCCAGAAATTTGAGGTGATGTTCTTGGCTATGAATCATTAGGATCCCAAAGTAATTCATCTCTTACTTTGAATTAGTTTTATATTTCAGTGATGGAGAAATCCCTTTCTAAAGTTAAACCATTGTATTTTGGAGGCAGTGCTATAAAGATATGATCCAAGGGCATCTGCCTTTTTTTTTTTTTTTTCCTTGTAGCTTCCACTTTACGATCTTAATTCTGTCCTCTATGTAAATGAAGGCTAATTTCAAACCCACACCCTCGGTATCAAAACTCATCAAAATTTGGGAATTCCAAGGATCCTGTAAAAGTCCTGATAATTTTAAGCCATTTTATTACAGTCCTTCCAAATTATTTCTTCTTCAGGTTGGATATCCTTAGATCTTTCAACTACTATTTTAAAATCTCTTTTCCATTCTGGATATACTACTCTGAATAGATCTCAGTTTTTCTCTAAGAAGAGTTGCTGCATCTGTAATTTAAACCTATATCCATGGATTTGCATGTTCTTAGAGAGAGACTATTTTCTTCCTATCATAAATTATCTAAGTCTACATAGAAAGTGTTAACATTTACCTGTTTATTTACCAACTCCCAAGTCCCCATCAGAAGCAGTCATAGGAATTACATTGGTAAGGAACAAGTAAGTTATCAGATAAGGTTAAGGGACTCAAACCGTAAAGTAGTGGTAATAAATGACAGAAAGAAAGCACATGAAATATTAAGAACTATGAATTATAACTCAGGATACCAATGTTTTATTCTAAGCTCTGTCACAAAAGTATGTGACCTTGGGCAAGTCACTTAACTTTCCAGCCTCTATAAAACGAGGTTTAGAAAGATCAGTGATTCTTATTCAAATAAATACTGGTGAATCCCTGTGGGCAATGAAACATATTAATACTAAACGGAAGATGTTTGCATTAGTGCCTCTTCATGAAAGTGAAAGAGGAGAGTGAAAAAGTTGACTTAAAGCTCAACATTCACAAAACGAAGATCATGGCATCTGGTCCCATCACTTCATGGGAAATAGATGGGGAAACAGTGGAAACAGTGTCAGACTTTATTTTCTGGGGCTCCAAAATCACTGCAGATGGTGACTGCAGCCATGAAATTAAAAGACGCTCACTCCTTGGGGAAAGTTATGACCAACCTAGATAGCATACTGAAAAGCAGAGACATTACTTTGCCAACAAAGGTCCGTCTAGTCAAGGCTATGGTTTTTCCAGTGGTCATGTGTGGATGTGAGAGTTGGACTATAATGAAAGCTGAGCGCCGAAGAATTGATGCTTTTGAACTGTGGTGTTGGAGAAGACTCTTGAGAGTCCCCTGGACTGCAAGGAGATCCAACCAGTCCATTCTAAAGGAGATCAGCCCTGAGTGTTCTTTGGAAGGAATAATGCTAAAGCTGTAACTCCAGTACTTTGGCCACTTCATGCGAAGAGTTGATTCGTTGGAAAAGACTCTGATGCTGGGAGGGGTTGGGGGAAAGAGAAAAAGGGGATGACAGAGGATGAGATGGCTGGATGGATGGCATCACCGACTCGATGGATGTGAGTTTGAGTGAACTCCGGGAGTTGGTGATGGACAGGGAGGCCTGGAGTGCTGTTGTGATTCATGGGGTCACAAAGAGTCAGACAAGACTGAGCGACTGAACTGAACCGAACCGAACCGAACTGAGAACACTGTGATGGAAAATACTGGATTGGATAATCTTTAAACCCTTAACAATCCTGGCTTTTATTTAGAATTTTCTTTTCCAGATTCCTCATCAAACATTTTCAACCTACATTTCCCTGAACACCAGTATCTGGTGATAGATTAGTATGTATTTTTCATATATTGATTTCAGTTAAAAAATAATTTTGTTATGCTTCACATGCTCTACCCACCTCTTGGAATTTAGATGATCTGCATAAGGAAACCTCATCGCTACTATTCTCAGTGGTGGTGTGCTCACACAGTTGTTTACATAATGTCATCACACAAGACACCATGTGTTTTGACTTCATCCTTTCTGTGTAGTCAGACCAATAAAGATGGCTGTTCACCAGCTCTCTTGCTCCATCCGCTGCCCGACCAGTGCCTACTTCAGCTAAATGCTAAGCACAAGACGGACTTTTCTGCATAATTGCCCCAGACCCAGGCTGGTGCTTATTCTAATCAAAGGGGCAGTGAGCTGCCCCATCCTCTGCTGGTTTCCCTGGTAACTAAAGAGCTCACGTGACATTAATTCCCCTCTAACTGGTAACCTCCCCCTACCCACTGACCCAGGGAGTGAAGGTGACTACTGCATCCTGCCTGCAGTCCACAGCGCACAGTCGGGTGTCGCTCTAGGACTCTGTTTCAGATGTGTGAGAGTGAAAGTCGTTCAGTCGTGTCTGACTCTCTGCAACCCATGGACTATACAGTCCACCCCAGGCCAGAATACTGGAGTGGGTAGCCTTTCCCTTCGCCAGGGGTTCTTCCCAACCCAGGGATCGAACTCAGGTCTCCCGCATTACAGGAAGATTTTTTACCAGCTGAGCCACCAGGGAAGCCCAAGGATACTGGAGTGGGTAGCCTATCCCTTCTCCAGCGGATCTTCCTGACCCAGGAATCCAACCAAGTTCTCCCTCATTGCAGGCGGATTCTTTACCAACTGAGCTATCAGGGAAACTTAAGATGTGTAAGTTCCCCCATTCTTTAAACCATTGATGTCTGTGTTGCTGACTCTGAGGCTCTTTTTCAGTCTCAAATCGGGGCCAGTACAGGCCTTGTAGGTCTGCAGGGTGCAGCCTAACAATTGGCGTAGCAGTCAGGACGCCAAGGGAAGCCCCACGAGTGTAGAGAGGTGGGGAAATACAGGCTGGGAATGGAAAATTGCAGGTTCTGTCCGCTAGTGAGTGGGGCCCCAAAGTTTTAGGGGTGATCCCGAAAGTTGTGGGGGAAATCCTGGGATGGCTATCTACAAGTGTGGGAAGTCTGGGGTGCCCTGTGGTGGCTGGCCTTGGTTAACGGAGGCTGCCAGGAGATCTGGAGAACAGTGGCTTCTAATGGCTCTGCTATTGTGTCAAAGATAACCTTCTGTTAAGTGGTTAAGCTAGCTTTCTAGAAGGAATTGGTATTTCTTTTGTGCCTTTGAGATGTGAATGAGCTGGCTTCTCTGGAACTTTAATCTGTGATTTCTAAGAGTAAAGGAGGAAAAAAAAATAGGAGCTTTTAAATAAACTTTATAGAAACAATTATGTCTGTCTAAAAGAGTCTGTCCAGATTTTGGTAACTTGAAGTTAAATGAAGAGAATTCATGACTATCTGGATCATTTCAAATAGGATACAGTACTGAAATATTGAGGCTTCCTTGATGGCTCAGTGGTAAAGCATCCACCTGTAATGCAGAAGACAAAGGATTGGGAAGTTCCCCTGGAGAAGGAAATGGCAATGCACTTCTTGCCTGAAGAATGCCATGGACATAGGAGCCTGAAGGGCTACAGTCCATGGGGCTGAAAAGAGTCAGACATGACTGAGAACTAAGCTCACACACATGTTGAAATATTAATTGCTGAGTGGGGTCTCACTTTACCTGCCTATGCCTGCTTAGGACAGAACAAGCCTGAAGCATTATGTTTTTCAATCAGGAAATGCACAACTACTTGCTCCTTGGTTTTTGCCTAGGATTAAGGTTTTCAAGAGTTAAGATTTTAATACATCATAGTTCTTGTAACCAATTGTTATTGTTGTTTTTAATCAATTATGTTGTGATCCGATGTTTAACCATGCCTTTTTAAGTCTTTCTGTCATTGAAAGAAAGCTATTGTACTCAGGGGCTTCCCTGGTAGCTCAGCCGGTAAAGAATCCGCCAGCAATGCAGGAGACCCCTGTTCAATTTCTGGGTTGGGAAATCCCACTGCATGGCAACCCACTCCAGTATTCTTGCCTGTTCAATCCCCATGGACCGAGGAGCCTGGTGAACTACAGTCCATAGGGTCACAAAGATTCTGGCATGACTAAGCAACTAAGCACAGCACAGCATTGAACTCAGAGAATTTTACGAAACAGCTTCATCTATAAGAAGATTCTTAGGAAGGACATTTTGACAATAACAAAGTTAACACAAGGATTAGTTACTGAGTGAACCAGTGACTATGGTTGTCATCTTTATGGGTTTTTTCCTGAAATGCGACTGGTTTTGATCTGGGTTCTCCAGGTATAGAGAAGCCCATCCTCTTAAGTTGGTTTCGATTTATAGCAGTTTGGTAAATTCTACCTGTGAATAGAATTGAAGCATTTTCTTTTGCTTTCTCTCTGGTCCCTTTAGAAATTGGAGACTCTTGGGTTCTGAGCAACTTTATCAGGGGATTGGAAAAGACTGTCTCCTGGCATATGCCGGCATCTCAATATTTTGGGGACTTCTAGAAGAGAAAATGGAGAAGGCAATGACACCCCACTCCAGTACTCTTGCCTGGAAAATCCCATGGATGGAGGAGCCTGGTAGGCTGCAGACCATGGGGTCGCAACGAGTTGGACACGACTGAGTGATTTCACTTTCACTTTTCCTTTTCATGCATTGGAGAAGGAAATGGCAACCCACTCCAGTGTTCTTGCCTGGAGAATCCCAGGGACGGGGGAGCCTGGCGGGCCGCCGTCTATGAGGTTGCACAGAGTCGGACACAACTGAAGCGACTTAGCAGTAGCAGTAGCAGAAGAGAAAAACCACCAAGGCAGAGCCTTATGGAATGCCTTTGGCCTGGCTTTCCTAGCCTTGAGGCCTTTTGGGTATTCAGTCTGAGACCCCTGAGGACTTACCCCTCAGCTAGTTTGGAGGTACATACATGGTCAATCCACTGGACCTGTTTTGCAAGCAAATTAGTTTTGATTGGCTGTGTTTGGTGGATTCAAGATAATAATATTATGTTTCGATGGGTGTTAAATTCTAGTTCATTAATTGAGGTCTATATGTATAAAAGTTCTTTTGTTAGTGATACTTTTGTCCAGGAAAAGAAAATTATCTAGTGAAGTTATCACAGAGTGTAACTACTCATGGTATGTGACATTGCTTGCTTTAAGTTGCGACTAAAAACGCATGTACAATGCTTGGGTGACAGTTGGGTATAAGTGATAAAATGTGTGGCCTATGGTGTATCGCCCTTTACCATATCTGTCAGTAAACATAACTGACTGCCACTGAGCCCCCCGGGCTCTGCTGTGTGGAGTGGAATAGGCTGGCTTCCCAATACACAAGTCCAGCTCATGGAATTAACTTTTTTTGTCTGTTTGCTTGGAAAGACCTAATAGGTCCACCCCTAAAGGCACCCAACATAACATGGGGCGGCAGACCTGTACTGTGACTGCTGACTCCTGGCTAGGCCACCGGAATGCTTCTTTTAAAGCCAAGCCTCCCTCACCCAGCGGGAGTAGCACTGGGTTTGTGAAAACCTGGAGTGGCCTTACCTTCCTTAAAACAGACAGGGCACTGCTGCTATTGATTCCCTTCCCACTGACCCAGCAAGTGCTTGGCTCTAAAATTTGCCCACATCCTGGCAAATAACTGTTCTGAGCAAACTACGTGTCTTACCCTTGATACCCTTTGGCTGCTGTTCTCTGTGTCTGTGGTATCTGGTTGCAGTGCCCCCTTTCA